>NW_009647046.1:1239024-1250909 GCF_000708025.1 Charadrius vociferus
GGGTTGGGAAGAGTTCTGCTAATGTAGAGAGGGTTGGGAAGGCTGCATTGCTGTGCCAATTGCTGTAACATCACACCATCAGGATGTTTTGTGCTATGACAAGTAGCACTACTGGGGAACGCGCTGTCTATAGCCTTCCCCCCAAATCTGTGCTTGCTGATAGCCCCCTGCTATGGGAGGGTAGAAATGTTTGGGATCAGCTTGCAAATTACATCTAAACCCAGCTCAGCTCAGAGAGCTCCAGTCAGATCTCTAGCTAAGACATGTCCAGACATGGAGAGAAAGGCAACCTCTTCTTTCCCAAGAACATTTACAGCCTGAAAAGAAAAAGCAAATAATGGCAGAAAAGAATTCACAGATTTAAAGACTAGAAGTAGAAATACACAAAATAGGCCTCTTGTGCATGGCTGAATCACACCAAATGTTTTTTGTGATTTTTTATCAGTTTTACTGAATTGATAACTCTTTCAGAAAACCTGAAAAAGCAAGTAACACGATGCCTGAGAAGAAAGAGCCGTGCTTTTGAAGTTCTCAACAGTCAAACAACTATGAGTTTTTTTGAGGAGTGAAGTTTGGATCATCAGGGAGCACTGAACATCTTTTCAAAAGATAGGAAGGTAAAAAAAGATATACATACTCCACATATTAGACTATATTGTATAAAATTTATAGTAATGGGGAATTGCACAGATTTTCTAGGAATTACCACCAAAATATCGAGGCATGTCACATTAGTGTGATTTATCTGTTTTGTCACATTTTCAGTTTTGATTTGCTGTTTGGGAAAAGATTCAGATATGTTCGTGAATGGAAAACACATTAGAAAGCTGGTCAGGATTAATTAGGCAAATGCAATGGACATGGGTCATTTTCTGACTCCTGCCTCCTGGACCATACCCAGAGTAGTTCACCTCTGCCAAGGAAGAGATGGTTAAAACAATGTGAACATAAAATATTCAGTAGAAATCCATGCCCTTAGTCAGGTATGTAACTGGATGCAAATTAATGTTCTTCTTCAACAACATTGAACAAAAATATTTAGTTCACTTTTTTTGTTTATTTAAAAAAAAACAAAAAAGAGAAAGACTGCAAAATGAATCATTTTTATTTTGTTGCGAATTGCAACTAGAACTTTTATTCAAATAAAAATATAATAGCTTTGTTTGATTTGACTCTAGTTTTTTAAAACTAAAAGACCTTCCAAATGACACACCCCCCCCTATATTTTTATTTTAAAGCATTCTTTTGTCCTTACTGACTCTTCCTCTTCCTTCCACTCGAATGGGTAGATTAAGAGTAGCTTTCTGATATTAAAAAAAAAAAACCAACAAAAAACAAACACCTCAAAACCCTTGAAGGGCGACCTTGCCCTGGAGATGAAGGGAGAAAAGCTCATTTTCCATAAGATCCATTCAATTTCCACAGTTGTTTTCTATTTTTAAGCTGCAAAACCTTAGTCCATACCTCTTTGTTTCTGTGTTTTCTTAAATACCTACTAACAGCTTGAGGTTGTGACACCTTCATATGCGTGTTAGCAGTGGCAAGGGCTATGAAACCACCCCTGCAGCTGGGGGCTCCCATGGGCATTGCTCAGGACCAGCGGAAAGCAGGAACCATCCTTCCTACTGGATAAAGTCCAAAAATCCAAAAAACCCCGTTACATGATCTGACAGGCAAGGTACAGCCCAAATCTAAACAACTTCTCTAATGCCTGAAATGGCCTTGCTCATACACCCGAGAAATATGGAAACACTGGAAGGAAAGTTAATTGAATTTTCCCTCCTCCTTCCTTCGTCCTCAAACCCCAATGCATTTAAAAAAAAATAAAAAATCCCTTTTTAAAAATAACTATCGGAGCTGGAAATTAAGTTCACATGAAGTGAGTTAGGGATGAGAGCAAACTCCTGATTAAATTTACTTGGGGGGGGGGAAAAAAAGAAAGTACAGCTGAAGATGGGAGGCCAGACTTGTGTAAGGCAGTTTGGGGAGAGCATGGGCTGAGCAGCTGATGGGTGCTGAGTGTCAGGGCAGCCGAGCATCATGCTGCCATCACCCATAGCTCTCCCTGAATACTGGGGTGAGTCCTTATCTCCTCTAGGGGTATCTGAGCCTAAATGGGTTTCCCCCTGCCACAGGCTGCCTGCTTTCGCTGGCGTGAGAACCGGCTTCCTGCCTTTTGATAATCAACACTGGCTAAAGCAAAATTTCTGCCTAGTGTGCATTTCTTAGCGCTTTGTCGCTATGATTGAAGCAATATTCTTTCCAGTGCTTCTCCTGAGAGACTTCCCAGCACTTGATACATCTGACTGTTGAAGTGTTGCCTTCAGCATCCTCTAATTATAGTTCGAAATGAAGCTATTTTTTTTCCACCCTGGTTTCTTCTGGCCTGCTGCTGGGATGGTTTTTTCTAGAGTAATTCATAGCAAATGAGTTTCAGAAGGGCAATGACTAGATAGAGGAGGGCAGCAGAACCAGCTTCTGCTCTGAACAGACACTTTCCCGTTCAGGATTTTTCTGTTTCCTTCAAATTGCAAGCAGGGCTTCTGCTACAGAGTCTCGTGAGCATCGTACTCTTCTCCTGGGTTATGAACAATTATGAGGACTGGAGCTCTGTGCCTACATGTGTCCTGGACTGCAATCATATCTTTCTGACACCCGTGAAGGGCCCATGCTTTCTGGCTGCTCTATTCCTCCCCCTGTACACACACTGCCCAGATGTAATCCCTGCCTCTATGCAGAGCTTAGCCTGAACCTCCTGAAATCATTACATCTGCTTTCCCCACAGTGTTTGAGAAGATGTCCAAGACCAATCAATGAGTATTTTTTTAAGACTCAAGACCAGCACCCATGTTCGGGATGTATGCTCCATAATGGCACCACACATCTGTATTCTCCAGTTTCCCCAGGGTGGCTGGTGCATGCAGTTTTGCACAGGGATATCCAGGGACTGCATACCTGCCTGGGACAATCACCCCAAGGCGCTGTTGGTGAGAAGTGGGCAGGAAACAAAAATCTTGAATTGAGAGCATTTCCTGAAACCAAGATGTTTCAGGGCTCTAAAAACGTTCTTTGCTGTTGCACAGCAATGGAAAGTAGGCCACACAAATATTTTTTCCAAACACTTGTCTACCTTTTCCCTCTTGCTCTCCCCCTTAGAAACAGAGAAAAACAGCCAAACATTTTCAGTAAGCCTGGTGGCGAACTGCCCACCTCCTGTGGATTTAAATCTTTGCTTAACCATGGAGCTGCAGCTCCATCTCTTTCGCTTTTCCAGTGAATATTTCTTGATATCTAACACCTTTGGCAGGAGATCCTGATGGCAGGCTGGAAGCACGGGCAGTACATGCCTCAGGTGTATGGAGATGGGCCACATCCCACTCTGTCCAAAGGAGGCCAAAGAGGGGTTGAAGATTTGATGTGGTTGAGGTTATGGGGTTGTCCTCTTTTGAACTTCTCTCTGTCTCTTCCCAACTGCCACCAGAAATGCCATCCCACATGTAAGAAATGCTCTTTGTAAATCAGCCACTGCTGATGAAAACCTATTTTTCCCCCCAGATTTCCAGCCAACCCTCCCATGGCCACGTATGATACCAAATTGCCAACCCTGGTGTCGGCTTCTCATTCTCTCTGCAACCAGACAGAAAGATTTTATTTGAGTAACAATCTGAATGGCTTAAAAAAAGAACAAAAATCTAATTTTAAAGGGATTATGGTGAACCTCTTGTAAACTGTGTTCAATAAGAAGAGGACTTAGAACAGGGCCTGTAATGGGTCTGAGTGACTGTGCTGGGGAAACAGGTCATTTCCTGATGGTTAACAGCTAATTTTTCTAACAATTGAAATGCAGGGATCATGCATATAGGTTTCTAATGGACACTCGTGAAATGGCAAGAGGGCTGATGAATACCAGGTGGCCAAACTTCACTTTTCTATTATCGAAGACTCCATTTAAGGCATCAGGCAGCGGGATCTCTGACCACCTGAATCTGTACGGTAGTGTACAGGCAGTTCATAGCCATATACAGTTTATACCCACCCTCCTGGGAAATAAAAAACATTGATAAATGGCGTCATTGCAATATCTCCATTAGAAACAGCACCATCAGAACTATTCAGTCCTGGAACTCATTCCCTTAAGCGTCCTGAAGTCAGTGGAGACACCACTGTCTGTTAACTCTGTAATTGCTGGCCCACCACAATGCTTTGCTGTGACAGTCCCTCCCGGAAGCAATGAGCTGGGAATGCACGCTCCATGGAATCACCAGTGCTTGAAGGGGTGGCCTGCAAAACTCACCACTGTAGGACCAATAAGGCAAATAAATATATTTGTATAGCTCTTTGTGAAACTCTCTTATCATTCTATATGCTGTTGATAGTCCTGTTTTACAGCAGAAATGTTGTTTATGAGTTCTATGCACTGCTATCTGGTATGATATAGTTTACTATAATTACTATTACTTGTAATGAGATTAAATTGTTTTGGTTTTTTTTTCTGACAAAATCTGCTTGTTTCTTGTAAAGAGACTTTTTTTTCCTATGAATTTGAAAAGTACCATTTGCACAAATTTTTCTAATGCTTTATATCAGACCTTTGTTTGAAAACAAGTTTGGTAGATTCAGCATAGTATTTTTCACTCAAAATATGGAATACAGACCCATTCTGAGCCTTCTGCTTACTGGCTCTGGCAGTAGTGTGAGGCTCGGAAAGGATTTTGATTCTGAAGTTCAGAGTTCATTCAAGGCTGTAGAGGTCTAGTCATTCAGATTTGCAACCATTTTCCACTTTTACTGGTCATGTCTCTAGCATTCAAATTTCGCTTGCTTAGTGGCAGTCTGGCTTTGAGTCCTGGAAATGGATGTAGGAGACTTCTGAAAAGTCTGTAAAATGTGTCCTCCTGGTGCCAAATCTTACAGGTTTCTCCCCTTTGCCCTTAATTTCCAGAAGCTTGTAAATACACAATGATATGTAGCTTCTGAAAATCCTCCTGAGATTTCTGCAGAGTGGAAAAACTGATGACACAGGCTAGATTTCTTTGGACTAGGAATCTAAAGAGAATTTAACTTCTGATGCAAATTCTCTGTACAAAGCAGCTGACAAAGGTACAAGATACTGTACAGTTTTATTATACTGTACTACATGACAAATTCAATAGAGACTTATGTTGGGATTTAAATCCACAGTAGTTAAGAGCTTGGCTTCCTGGAGACTGTGACATTTCCAGATGAGCTGTGTTGCCCTAAGAAGCTGGAGAGGCACAGGCATTTTAGGGCTCTTCCCCAAAACTCTGAGTTATAAGAAGTAACTGGGTAAAAGGCAAGTTTCCCCTTTTAAAGATGTGAAAAGACAAACATCTGGGGAGGTTGTGGGAAGACAAGGGGAGACAGGAAAACTGAAAAAGAGAGAGAAGATCAATGAGATGCAGGGCAGATGTAGGAACGGGAGGCACTCTGCTGCCCATGAACAGTAAGGCAGCAATCATTGCAGAGCCTGTGCTGACTTGGATTTTGCTCCTCTGCCTCTGTCTCTCCCATATCCCTCCAGCAGAATGAATTCCTCATGTTACGTAGCTGCCTCTTGGTCCTTCCTGCTCTTCCTGATATGGTACAGATCATAGTCTAGTGGTTAACACTTAAGATTGGGAGCTGGGCTTCTTGAACTCTGTTTGCAGCTCTGTGACTGATATATTGCGTGGCTGTGGGCAAGTTACTTCATCTTTCTGCACCTTGTGTCCCTCATCTTTGGAAGATAACGGTACCAACTGGCCTGCTGGAAAGATTATGGGGCTTAACTAAAGCATCTTTGAAAAGCTATGTCTGACATCTTGGATGAAGGGCTAATTGGTACTAATGCATATTGCTCCTCATGATGTAATACAATTATTAAGAAAAGATGTTTGTAGGGTCTCAGAAGGGTTATGGAAGTCCCAAGGAAAATTATCCAAAGGGTCACTCACAGGCATACCGAAGGCAAGCTTTTGTTTTTCAGTTTGCCATGTCATGCAAAGGGAGGAACACCTGGACAACGGATTCCAAACAGAGCCAAGGCCCAAGCCAAATAATTCAGCGTAGTGTCCCTGGGAATGCAGTGGGCATTTCCTATCTTACACAAAGGGAGCTCAACCAAGGAACAGTTTTTGTGCTTTTATGCAAGAAGACACAAATTCCATCCAAGAACAGCTGTCAAGACCTTCACATGCTGGAACTAAGGATACGTGTCCTAGTCCTCATATGCCACCAGTGCTGGAAGTCTCTGTTTCACAAAGCTGCAAGCTGGGGTTCAGGGAAATCGAGCTGGACTTTGACAGAGTCTAATAACAAAACTTCCTCCATACGCAAGTGATGAAAGGAGCCAAGTACAGCTGCCTCACACCAGCCCTGCAATAACAGCCTCAGCTCCTCTAAACTGTCAGCAATAAAAATATATTTGCTTTGAGCAACAGCTTGGAGAATGGAATGAAATGATTTTTTAAGGAAATCAAACCTATTTTGCATTAGGTATTTATTGTACACACTACCTTCTACTAAGTGGTGTGGAGTAATACTAGTATCAGAGTGCTTTGCCCTCTCACAGTGCTTTCCACTGGAGGATCTCTGCGTGCCTTGGTAAGCGTACCTCTGTAGCCCCAGAGCCCCTATTCCTGTTCTCACTTTGCTGATGGGAGATCACGCTCATGGCTTGGCCAGGGGCTTTCTTACCCTTACCTAATGCAGGTCAATCCATGAACACACACAAACCATGCAGATCACCTGTGATGGCTGCTGATTTACCATTCACAGGCTGGGAAGAAAACAATTTTTTCCTCTCTTGCAGGGATTTTCCCAGACCTGCAGTCCCTGAGTATGCCCAGACCCTGGGATAGATGTCTCTGTGGGTAGCAATTGCAAGCCTGGGCACATTTGTATCACTGTTCTCTTTCCAGAGGTGCACAACCTTAACACATGAGATGATAATGCAAAGACCACATGCTGATGCTGATTTCTGTCGTGTGACTAACACCTTCCTCAGCACCTCATTACAGGGGTATGAAAAAGGTGGAAAACAAGCTGGTAAATGGCTGCTTTTACATTGTTGTTGTACCTGCCTCCCTTTCCCTTTGTTCCATGCATACACACAGATGACACATGGCGAGCTTTGCTGATCTGGGATCTTGCAAACCTCCTGTTTTGTGAATCACTGTGTGGTGGACTCACTAAACCCAACAGATCTTAGGAACACTTTTTTTCTGTAACAGATAACTGTATGTCTATGTGCGTATCTGTACAGAGAGAAGATTCTGGATATCACAGAGGGCACAGAGCAGCCCCTGGGTGTATGATTGTACTTGTGTGCTTTGCAAATGTTAACAAGATAACTGTGGTTTTACAGCACAGTCAGAAGTGCAAAGAGGACCTATATACAGATCTTGTTAGGGAAGTGATTTAAGGTTCGAGCACAACAAGCTTGGATTTAATGAAGTATCCGTGCTTTGCTGAGCAGAGGTAGCTGCCCCTCCACCTAGGAGGCTGACTAAACTGGAACGGAAAGTAGTACATCTCCTTACAAGTTGGCTGTTTCCTGCACCAGTGTGTACTTTGTGAGCTGTGGTGGTTTGCTTCATATCACCTTCACAGAACAGGAATGTCAGGTACCCAGATCTCCCTATAGACATATTTCTGATAATTAGGAGCCCATACTCCATGACATGTTGGCTAGAGAAACACATTCAGTCCTAATTTTATACAGGGGGGTTCAGGTAAAGAAACCTAAAATAGAAATCTCTCTTGTGTATGGTAACTGGTTTGGTGGGTACAGATAAAACCTGTGTCTATTGTACACCTTGGCTTCAAGAAAGCTTTCAGGTATCCTTCCACGTGAACAAAAAAGTATGACCAAGTTGAAGACAGCACACAACTGGTTAAAAATAACCAGGATCATGAGTCAACAACATGATGCAGTTGCACAACAAAAAAAAACCCCCACAAAACAGATTTTGCAATGTAGTAAAATGAATGTTTTATACAAGGTAATTACCCTGTTGTACTCTGCTTTTGTGGTGAGAGTACTAGGGAAGTCTTGGTAAAGCTTAGAGACATAAGGTCTCACCTTATTCTGGATGTTCCTAAATGCTGGACTATATTAACTCAGCTATAAATTAGGCTTTTGGCTCTGTCTGAATTGGGGTTCCTCGGTAGAAGTCATGCAGTTTCTTTACGCACCATTAGCTGAGAGACACTGAAGTGCTGTAAGCAGATGGGCTGCTTAAATACGGCTTTTGATTTACACCCATTTGGAAGACTCTCTAGTTTTAGGTATTGCACTTCAGGAAAGATCTAGTGAGGAGACCCCAGAATAATAAGAGTTAGAAAACACAATGACTGGGAAAGGGTAAAGGAATTTCACATGTCCTCCAGAAGAGAGAGGAAATTGAGGGTGATGTGAAAGTCCTCTGATACATAAAGCTACTTCTGAAAAGGACAATGATCTTTTATACTCCCTGATACGCTGGGCAGAGGTAGAAAAAATGTGTTCAGTTTGCAGCAAACAAGCTGTTTGAAATTGAGAGAAGCTATCTAAGCACTTCCAGTTAAGCACTGGGAGAGGCTGGGGGGGCTGGGGATCTCTTTTTTGGAGTGTTATAAGAAAAAGTTAGACGGCGGTTGTTCAGGAATAGGTTAGTGTAATCCCATCTTAGGTATGAGGGTTGGGCTAGATGAATTCTTTGCTTTCAGCCCTGCATTTCCATGTTCTGCTTGACCCTTTAGTCTAAGGAGCTGGAGAGCCCTGAAGGCTGGGTTGGCAGAAGAAGAGAGGACCTCCAGGCTATATAGACCACAGTGATTGATTTGTTGCCACTACAGTGTATTTTGCCTCCTCTCCCTGTCCCCTTTCCAATATTCTTTTCTAAGTGGCACAGTAAGCAGCCAGTGTGGGTCCATTTCCCAGGGCAAGACTCCCAGAATGGCTTTCAAAGTCGGCCTAATGTATCAGCCCATATTGAATATGTGCAAATGCACACATATAGCAACGCACAGGGCTGGGAAACCGCTTAGTAGTAAGTTTGACTAACATTTTCTGTTATAGGGTCCTTCTTCACTTGTTTATAACTCTGACAGCTTCAACGTTTGGGCTTAAATTTTATGTACAGGGTGTTTGCCTCAAACTGAATTATTTACGGAAATTTCAGCCAAAATGACATAGTGTTTCTGAGAAGAAGCCTGGAAAAATACATTGTTTGCCTTGTTGCTTTTTTCTTTTTTCTTTAACAACCTTTTATTTGGAAAGCCCTAGAACCCCTGTGCTTTGGAAGTGCAATTGGACACTTGGCAGAAGAGGTGGCTTTTGTGTTGGGGATGGGCCTTGTCTGTCCCTGTGAAAAACTACCCACATTTGGCCAAGTTATAAAGCTTAGAAAAAACATGTACAGAGGATCTGTTACTTCTGTCGGCTTAACTCCTGGCACAGCGGCATGCAATAGAAAGTTGCCATCTTGACAGAAAATCCTGTAGATGTCCATGGCATGACCACATTGGCATGCCTATGCTACCACCTAGTTTACTTTCAAGCATCATCCCCTGTGCTAAGTAACCATTACCAGGGTTTTCAAGTTGATCACTCAAAAGTCAGGAAATACCTGGATTACATCTTCCTGTGCAATATTAATGCCACCCTTTCGGGCAGAATCTGCATTACATGCTCAAACCCTCCACCAAACAGGGGAGGCTACCAGCCCTGGACTCCTGCTGCGTTTCCTGCAGGTGATGGCAAGTGGGAGGTGGGTGAAGCAGGACGAGCAATGGGAGGGCTGGGACTATACCTGACTGAGCTGGGCAGTGCTGTGAGGAGCAGGGATTTTGCCCTCACAGATGCTAAGCCATACTACCTACAGAGAACTTTTCACAGAAGGCTCCTAACTGTAGGTTCTCGTTTTCTGGGGACCCAGCATGGGACCCTGGTGTGTGAGCTGGGACCAAGGTTGGCAGGAGCTCTGCTCTGAATATCTGCAGTGCTGGCTAATGACAAGCAAGAGGAAAAATCAAGACCTAGGCATTTCAATGACAGAATTAAAAATTAATGCCTACCACGGATCTTGTAGACACACTGTTGATCATATGGCTATGTCTATACTGTCAAAGGCCCGGAGGCCGCCTTCAAGACTAGATTCAATTTTGTAAGCTTGCAAGCATAGCCAGGGGGTCAGGCAGTGCACACACTGAAGCCAGATGTAGCCTCGTGGACCATGCAGGCGATGCTTGAAGCAGCCATGGACCCACAGAGGACACCACGGCTTTAGCTGCTCCGTAAACTGCATCCATGATTGTATAGATGGGGCTTATGCTTTCAGTTCAACATTTGGAGAATGAAGAAAATACCAACTTGCCTCCTGGGGCTGTAGCAAAAATAGATGAATTAATCTTTATGAGGCACTTTGATACTATTGTCATGAGTGCTATAGAAAAGCCCATGAGAAAACAAAATGCTGTTGTTTTCAGAGCAGGGTTTGAATAGTGCACAGTCAGTAAGGCTTGAGGTCACAAACTGAACAATGAAGGAAAAAACAAAATCTTGAATAGCTGTTCCTGTAGTGAACAGTATCCATCCTGAGCACAGAGTGAGGCAGCCGTCCCATGGAAAAAAGCCGTGTCCTCACATCACAGAGGGCTGTGTCATGAATAATGCAAACACATGAGGGAGCCCTTCTAAAGGTGCACAGGTAACTGAAGTGGAGTAAGCAGCTTCCACCTACATGGCTTTGCAACCTTGATTTCACAGCTTTTCGCCCATATGCCCCCCCCCCCCCCAACATGTGCATGTATACATTCCTCACGCATCAAAGGTCAACGGCAATGTGGTTACTAGGCAAATTTTCCCCATTAAATCGTTACCAAAGGCAGATGTTTAGGGGCCTACAGGATTTACAGATTTGCTCTCCAAAGAGCATATTAAGGAAGATGACTGTTCTCCTGTTGGGTTGTATGCTGTGTTTTTGAAAGCCTCAGTGCCCACCCCAGATTAAAGCAGCATGTTGCTGGAATACTGGGCCTCCAATGAAGATGCCTTTCAACAACGCAAAACCACTAATGAGAAAACATAGACAGAAGGAGAGCCAGCCCCCGATGGCTGCGTTTCTCAGCTTTGAGTAGCTTCCAGGGCCATCGGTGGCACTGGCCTAATGTAAGAACAGGTCGGAGAAAGATGAAGTCTTTGCTCTCAGCAGCTCTTATGTTTGTCTACAGTCGGGACACAAAAGGAAAGAAGGAAAGAGAGCAAGTGAGAGAGAGAAAGAGGGAGAGATCCTGCTTGGCGACATACCATACATGCAGATAGTGTATTGCATTTTTCCAGACTAGGGAGACCTTCTCTTCCAACTGTTCCAGTAATTAACCTCACTTTCTTGGCTGGTGTTAATTTGTTCCAAGTATTTGGGCTTTAGATCTAACCATGGGAATCTCATTCCCTGCAGAAGTCTTGCCAACTATTACTAGACATTTTACCACACACATGCAGGCCAAAAAAAGCAAGGCTAATTACACTGCTTTTTTTGTGAAGCGAAGTGTATTTGTTATAAGTTCAATGTCTCCTAATAAAGGAGAGGAGGGGGAGAACGCAAGGCAGCATCTTTTTGTGTCTGGCTGTGGGAGGAGAGGGCAGAGAGGAACAGGAGCCGCCTTTTGCTCTGCGGTGCCTGCAACGTAAATCCTCTGCGAGGCTTTAGGAGCCTAGGTGTGATGATCCACCACATGAAACCAGAGAGGAATGGTGCTACCAAGATTTTTAGCTGTGAATAACTGAGTTCAATTATTCGGTACCAATGGGAGTTCTCTAAGTAAAAATTTAAATAGGAGGAATTATTTGAACCAGATGTTGATTTCCCAGTACTTTCTTTCTTCTCCCCCTTTTTTTCTGT
>NW_009647046.1:1250959-1256967 GCF_000708025.1 Charadrius vociferus
GTGTGTAGGGGCTCTCTCTGACAGCGTGACAAGCAAAAAAGTCATATGTGACAACACCTACAGCATAGGAAATAGGTTATGAAAATCCGTATGAATTTTCAAGTCCAAGTGCCTGCCGTTTTTGGATCCATTCCACGTGGAAGAGGTTTTAAAAGGGCCAGCAAGGTAAGAAGGGCTGGAGAGGCAGTCATAATGCCAGAGTGTTGACATTTGGGATCTTTTATCAGGTTAAGTCCTTAATTTTACTGAAAGATTTTTTTTTTCCTGCTTGTTATTCATTTTCTAGCTTTTGAAATTAACAATAAAATGTAATAATACCTAGTACTAACATAAAGCCTTTTATCCCTAGACCTCAAAGCAATTCATAATGGTGAGTCAGTATTATTATCCACAGTTTAAGCCCATCTGCAAATAAGTTTCTTCAGGGTCTATCTCTAAATCTGATTTTGTAATCCTTTGCTTAGTGCATTTGAATTTATTTATTTTTTAAGTGGGTAAGTTTAAGTTGCTCAGACAAGTTTCTTTGTAACTTCTCTGGGACTGAGGTCGTTGAGTCTCAAACAAAAACTAAAGCAGACATCTTTAGTGTTTGGGAAGGCTAGAAAGCAGTGAGCAAGTAGCAGGCAGCTTTCACCTTTTTCCTACAAGAAATCCAACCTTTCTGACTAATAGGTCAGTGGAGGGGATGAAATGCTTGCTTCATGAAAGAGTTCAAAATTTGGGAATCCAGTTCTGCTTCAAATCTGAGTAACCCTCCCCAGGTTAAGCTCTCTATGAAAGCAAATTCTGCAGAAAAAATATATTTGGGATTCATTGAAATACTTACTATTGATTTTGCATTTCTTATTCTTTAACTGTTTTCTAATACAAACTATAGCACGAATTAGAAAAATACTTAGCAAAACTTCATTTCAAAAAAGAAAGTGGGATTTTTCTGTTCCAAAATGTTAAAATATGTTGTGTTTTTTACAGGCATTGTTGAAATTCCTTCCCTTCCCCCAGGTTTCTTCTTCATATAACAGCAGCACTACCAGCTTTATCTTGATGGAAGGGCATATTCTCACAGATTGCAATTCCATCAGCTTTCTCTGACCAGCATGAGTTGCCAACTTTGCTCTTCTGTGATTTATATTAAAAGAAAGGCTGAGGTTACTCCCCTATGATCCTCATTCTCTTCACATTGAATTGCTCCCCAGAAGAAGGTCAGACACAAGACTACTGTAAATTAGCACAGCTCCATTGAAAGCACAGTGTCACACCAGCTGAGGGTTTGGCTCAATAGCTGCAGTTAAAGGCGTGTATTTTTGCCTTCATAAAGGCTGAGACTGGCCCAGTCAATCTGGTGAAGCAAGGCCTAAGGAGGGGTCAGAAAGATGTTTTTTTTCTTCTTGGTAACCTTTTTTAAAATCAAGTGTGTTCTGAGTTTTCCAGCTTATTTGGAACCAATGGTGAATTGATGATGAGCCAGTGATGGTGGAGGTGGTGGGCCAGGGGTCAGACCAACCTCTATGTGAGAGCCTGGTGAATGCGTTAGGTCTCAATGCAAGAGCAACCACAGGAGCAGCCATCCCAGCTCTCACACACGGCCTCGGTATGCCCTGACCAGCCTCTGTGCTCTTGAGGAAGAGCCACCTTTGAACAGGCACAGGATAACCTCTGCCTTCCCTCAGTGCTCTCCTACTTATTGGTAGTAAATTGTATATTTAAGACCTGAAGTATATTGACAAATGGGAACCAGTCATGTCTACTGCTTCCACATATTTGACTGTGTGGTCAGATGTCCTCACCCACGCATGTTTTGCCTGAGAAGTTTCCAGTCTCCCAGCTGATGCCTGGCCACACAAACAGTTGATTTACTGTTGTCCGACCGGAAAGGGCAAAAGATACATTTATGAAAGGCGAGGAGGAAAGTGGTAAACCTCTTGGATCATATATGTTGCCTGGAGAATTTCTTCATCAGCAGTACATACACAGCATTATGTTCCCCAGTCCTTGCTCTTCGCGTCTTCCCTCCATTCCAAAATTTTCACCCCTTTGCTTGTGCCAGATAACTGCTTATCTGGATGAACTTCAACAACAAGGTAGAAATGGTAAGAGTTTTTCCCCAGATCACAAGCTCACTGTGAATGCCAGGCCAAACAAGCCCTCTCCTAAAGCAGGGAGCTGGACAACCTTCCTGTAATGCATTCACATTAGGTGTTGTATTCTGAGTAATCCTGCTATCTCTGAAAATTGTAGAATAGAATCATAGAATGGTTTAGGTTGGAAGGGGCCTTGAAGATCACCTAGTTCCAACCCCCCTGCCATAGGCAGGGGCATCTCCCAGAATTCACAGAATTGTTAGGGTTGGAAGGGACCTCTGGAGATCATCTAGTCCAACCCTCCTGCCAGAGCAGGGTCACCTACAGCACGTTACACAGGACAGCGTCCAGGCGGGTTTTGAATGTCTCCAGAGTGGGAGACTCCACCACCTCTCTGGGCAGCCTGTTCCAGTGCTCCACTACCCTCAAAGTAAAGAAGTTCCTTCTCATGTTAAGATGGAACTTCCTATGTTCAAGTTTATGCCCATTACCCCTCGTCCTATCACTGGGTGCCACTGAAAAAAGACTGCTCCCATCCCCCTGGCATCCTCCCATTAAGTATTTGTATGTATTAATAAGATCCCCCCTCAATCTTCTTTTCTCTAGACTAAAGAGACCCAAGTCCCTCAGCCTTTCCTCATAAGAAAGGTGCTCCAGTCCCCTAATCATCTTTGTTGCCCTTTGCTGGACCCTCTCCAGCAGTTCCCTGTCTTTCTTGAACTGGGGAGCCCAGAACTGGACACAGTACTCCAGATGCGGTCTCACCAGGGCAGAGTAGAGGGGGAGGATGACCTCCCTCCACCTGCAGGCCACACTCTTCTTGATGCACCCCAGGATGCCATTTGCCTTCTTGGCCGCCAGGGCACATTGCTGGCTCATAGTCATCCTGTTGTCCACCAGGACTCCCAGGTCCCTTTCCACAGAGTTGCTCTCCAGCAGGTCAGCCCCCAACCTGTACTGTTTAAAACTGTTACCCCTCGTCCTATCACTACACTCCCTGATAATGAGTCCCTCCCCATCTATCCTGTAGGCCCCCTTTAAATACTGGAAGACCACTATAAGGTCTCCCTGGAGCCTTCTCTGCTCCAGGCTGAACAACTCCAACCCTCCCAGCCTGTCCTCATAGGAGAGGTGCTCCAGCGCTGTGACCATCTTTGTTGCCTGCCCCTGGACTTGCTCCAACAGGTCCAAGTCCTTCTTATTTTGAGTGTTACAGAGCTGGACGCAGTACTCCAGCCTCTTTTGAATCTTGCCATATGTGGACAACCAACAGGGACACATGTTGACTGCAAAGATGTCCCTTTTTGTACAAAACACTGCAAGGGAACATGTCCCATAAAGCACGTGTCTCCAAACACCAATGCCTGGGATAGGCAAAACCCCAGAGTCTGGTGGGATGCTCAGGTGAGCAGCTGCTCATTGCTGTGGTGTCCCACCCTGGCAGGAGAAGGCCGGGAGAGTATACTGGTGTGAAACAGAAATCCTGTGCACAGACAGCTGAGGAATGGTTTGAATGAGACAGCCCTGGGACAACTGCACAGATTTTTGGCTTCCCCTAGGGCCATCAAATGGTGAGTGCAAGCCTCTGGAGCCTCGTACGGCTGAGCTGAGATGAGAGGAATTTTTCAACACCCAAAGCTGGATCAAACCATCCTTCCTGCCTCTACTTCATAAAGCTTTTTAACTTTTGAAGGGGAGAAAAAGTGATCCCAGATGTACAGCCCTAATTACATACTTAGATGAAATTGGATTAAGGTGGCTGCTGCCTGTCCTTTTCCTCTGGAGATGGCTGGGACTGGTGAGGGACTGTGGGTCACTGATGCTGGAGCACAGACGAGGGGGATCGGACCCAGCATTGTACTCAATGAAAACTCCAGCAAAAGTCCTTCTGACCCAGGACCTGGCGTTTAATCATTAGGGCCATTATCTTGACTGTGGAGTAAATTTGTACTATTTTTCTAAAATCTACCCTTCTCCCCCATGAAGCTATGTGTGGGCATGGAGGGAGGGTCTGCTACAAATTGATCTTCCTCATGACACAGACATTTTCCTCAAAAAACCCCCAACTACCCAGTAACAGTAAGCAGGGGCACAATATGCATCAGTACTTTTAATGTGCTTAACATATGTCTAGTTATTTTCATTTCCACTAAATCAGCTCAATGTTATGTATCTCTGTCCTGGTTGCCTCACGCCCATGTGCAACACATTTCAGTCAGCATACGTGAAACGCATGGGAACTGTGTTTTCTTGCTGTAAGCTGAATGGCAAGTCACCGTTGAGCTGCTTGGTGCAAGCCCACAGCTCCCCGGGGGACTGCGAGATTGCTGACAGCAGGACGACGTCAAGCCAGCCACATGGATCTGATATGGGTCTGACGAACATGCAGTATTGGGGTCCCCCTGCCCACTGGCAGCCGGATGGTATTAGCAGGATACAAATCAGTCTGCTCTACGCTCCCTGTCTGAGCAGGATTTTCTCAAAATGAATATTTATGGTGTTTTCATATTTCAGATAAACCCCTCGAGTCTCATAATGTTTGAATCCAAATGAGGCTGATGGCCGCGGCACAGTGCCCTACCACAAAAAACAACTCTTGCAAATTTGACCCAGTTCATGGAGGTTTAAAACCAACCCAATGCAGAGGCTTGAATGATCCTGTGGTCACTGCCAGACCAGCGTGTTGATGGGCCCCCTATGGAAACACAGGCTGGAGTCCACAGCTTCAGGTAGGTGACCTCAAGGCTACGGTTGTCAGTTCCTGGAACACAGAAATAACTCCTCCTCTCACCCCCTAGTCACTTTTTCTGATATATATTTACATATATTATATACTGAAGAAAGGTGAGACCGGCTCAGAGAAGCTGTTAGTAGAAGTGGGTGTCTTGTGATGGCTTCTTAATATTGCTTTAGTGTCTGTTTTGATGCTGTTTGAAGCACACAACTGTCAAAAATGCCGCATTGGAGAAAATTGTTAAAGTAGAGATGAAGACAGAGGGGTGAATAGCTTAATTAAAACACAATCTAAAGTTCATAGAAACAGGGTTTGCAATGGGGTTTTTTTTGAGTGGGGGGAAATCTGATCTTGCATCCTGCACAACTTCATGGAGCTTGTAACCTGGAATCAGCTTTGAGTGAGAAAAATCCAAGTGTCTTTGAAGGTTGCAGTGCCATCACACTCATCCCTGTGGCAGCCATGGCTTCAAATAACCTCTTGTGGCAGGAACAGTAATTCCCTTCTGGACAAATATTCTGTTTTACTGCAACTATCCAACTAGCATAATAGGGGACAAAAGATAGTCCCGAGATGCTGAAGACATGTAGCTGGTGGCAGTGGAATGGCAATAGAAATTCAAGAGGTTCTGAGTTTCTAGAATTAAAGAAAACAGTGCTGGAATGGGCCTTTGGAGATCATTTAGGACAGTGTTTCTCAGCTTAGGGTCAGGGGAACAACTGCTGATCTGAAAGGCATTGCAAGGAATTTCACAAAACCATTGGGGGAAATAAACCTTTCTCCCTCCTGATATTCTATGGCATCTGGGAAAGCAAGCAAATGCAATAGGCAGCATCACAAATTGCTAAGCAAACTCTTAAAGGTCAGCCTAATTGGCATTTGGTTGGAAACAGGAACCACTGTGGCTCATGAACTTCTTTCTAGAAGTTTCATTGAGCTAAAAGCCACCAATCTAGCCCAGTCTCCTGCCAGACTGTAACCCCAGCTCGGCCAGTCATTTCCTTTTGACCTTCCCAAGTAACTGCTGTAGCTTCCCTCTGTAAAGCCCCTCCGGGTTGAGCTGCCTATGCACCAAGGAGCAAAGCCCTGCTCTGATATGACACAGCTGCATAACCTTTATTCAGACTGCTGAGGAGGAGCTATAGGAAGTCTGGAGGGAGATAAGAAAAGTAAAATTACTGGCAGAGGTAGCA
>NW_009647046.1:1256996-1311091 GCF_000708025.1 Charadrius vociferus
AGGGAAAGCGCCACCATGAAACGTCTAAAACTCTAAAGCAAAAAAGACAGCGAACAAACAAAAACCCAGGGAGGCTTGCGAGGAATTGTAGGGTCCCTGTGTGGAGAAGTCAGTGTTGTCCCTGCCAACAGAGCCTGTGGAAGATGGCAAGTGAGCAATGAAGAGGAGGTAATTCCAAGGAGCTGCAGAGGCCAACCCATCTCCTCCTTGCCGGTGCCTGTCTGGTCAGCCAGGACTCTGGGTGCCCTATCAGGGTGGTAGGCACACCGATGCTTAGACTAATGACTTACTAAATCCCAGCTATCTTCTCTGTGAACCAATAAATTATTGTGTCACACTCCTAAACTGTGTATAGGGCACTCTGCTGTGCCCAAAAAGCTGACCCCATGGAGAGGCTGTAACCAGGTGGTTCCATTCTGTAGGTGGGGAAAAAGAAGTGGCTGGGGCGAGACAGGTCTGGTGGGCTGAGGTCCCAGCGGGCGCCAAGGTGCAGCGTCAGCCCCAGCACCTGGAGCATGAGCTTTGGGAACCGGGGAATGCGGTGCCAGTGCTCTGCTCTCCATATGGCTCCCAGCCTCTGTGCGCAGAGCACAGGATAGCTGTGAACACCCAGTGGATTTGTCAGAACTTCCCCACCTCAGAGGGGTGCATTGTGAAAATTAATCAGTTTGTGTTTGACTTTTTGACTTGGCGCTCCCTCAATAACTTCTTCACACACAAACCCACAATAAACTAATTAGGCCTATTTCTCTGACAGGCTGTTAAAGAAGAAAGAAAGGAAGGATGTGTCTAAACTGCTTGAAAGACAATATTGGATATATATGCCAAGTAGCAAAAGGCATCAGTAGCTCTTTAAATTCCTTCACTCTGAAGCTCTGATGAACAGAAATAGCAAATGAATGGCTTCCAGAAATGATGGGAAATAGTTCTTGTTTCTGTTTGGCTTGTGTTTCTGTTTAGGGGGTAGGGAGAGCTGGGAGGGGGGCAGAGCTATGAAAGAATTAGTTTCAAAGAAATAAAGTATGTTAAACATATTTTGAAATAACTTACTCGATTTGCAAAATAGGGTAATAGAGGCCATGCTCACAGCTCAATTTATGTATATAAATATACATACATGAATATTGTGCAGAGCACAAAATAATTCCATCTGGAGAGTTGGGTATTGTCTTGCACAAAAGGCTTCTACTTGAGTCATTAATAGTATATTTTATTAAAGGAAAATTGGCTTCAAAAGTGGTTGGGAATTGTGGGAATAAAATCGGGATGAAAGTAATTATCCCCCTGCCCTGTCTCTTCCCTTGTGTTCATTTTTCTCTTCCAGACACAGACGGCAACAGCAGCTCCTCTGTCTTCTGTTCCTTCATGTTTGATCTTCTGCCTGCGCTTTCTTCTGCTGGGTCCTGGAGCCCGTAGGAATGAGGGTATTGTGTCCATATTGCATGTGATGACATGTGTTTGAACCAGCACCAGGGCAGCCTGGCAAGAAGAGCTTGAAATCCAGCGGGACTGAGCAGCAGGCCAGTCCCTGCTGTTGAACAGCTCAGCCGCTTCTTTAAAACCCTTTGGGGATAAAAGATGTAGGAAGACAAACTTGAACCTGCTGAGGCACCTGCTTTTTTCTTCTGCCTAGAAGCTTGAGGAGGTCAGGGATGAAACAGGGGAGAACATGTCAGCCTGATCAGGGGCTGCAGCACATTAGTATAAAATGGGATACAGAGGCGTTTCCCAATATGGGGAAGCAATTTGGGAAACCCCACATCAAGATGGATGTGCTGAGTATTGGAGAGTGGTGGATCACCCCGAATACCTTTGCAAAGTGGGAAGCAACAGGTGGCAATGAAAGTCTTCCTGGGCTGCACTGGGCATGGCATTTTGTGTTGAGCTTTTGTAGTTCATGTTGGCCTCCCCAGTCCAGGAGACAGCCAATGCAAAGGGACTGAAAAGCCATTTCCTTTAGAATTCAAGAAGAAAGTGAGTGCAGTTCCTGGGTGGTAAAATGTCTCTGTGGTTGAATAATTAATTTGGAAGGGCTACAGAATGTTTTGTCTTTAACACAGCTCACCCCCTTTTGCTTTTAATCAATACAATGACTTATGGAGTGAGGTATCTTTCCAAAATGTTTACCCCATAGATTACTGTTTCTTGCTGAGAGGGCTGGTCATGAATTCTTGATGATGGTGTCTTTCATTTCACCCAAAAAAACATTGTGTGTCATAATTGAGGCAATAATTAATGCTTACTGGGAATGCTGGATACTGGTTTTAAACAATAAAACTGTAAACCAATGGAGTATAATGTCACGTGGAAAAGACTATTTGGCTCAGCAAAAAGCAGGGAGGAGAAAGAGGGAGAGACAGAAAGAGGAAGAGTTCAACAGAGAGACAGTGACTCTTACACAAGGCTCAAACTGAGAGGGAAGTGGGAAAAATCACTTTTCCTCTTGTTAAAATAAAGTAATCCATTCAGTTAATATTAGGTCAGGACAAAAGGTCAGGGATCTTCCTGTTGTTAAACATTGCAATTGGAGCACAAAATCATAGCTAGGGGGAATATACAGCAAGTATTCCAAGAAAAAAAATAATCCACTCACAAAATTAAGTAACAAACAAACGAACAGTGTGTGTTAACTTAAGTGTCAGCGTGCACATCACTGTCTCTGCACTAAGAGGTATTTTTATTTACAGCACAGTAGTACTCAGAAAATCAAATGAGATCAAGACTCGATTTCTCTTACTGCTGTACAGATGCAGAGTCAGAAGCAGCCTTTGCTTGAAACAAATGCTCCAGCCACAGTATGTGAAGAGACGCTCAATTATCTGCCTTTTACAGGTGGATAAAGTGAGGCAGAAAGGCACTGTTGCCCTGATTACAGAAGAAATCAGTAAACATTTAGGAATCAAATGCCTTGGTACCTTATAGATCTGGCCTTGCCTGATTTACCCAGGGTTAAACAGGAAGCCTATGGCAAAGCTGAGAATTGAATCCAGATTCCCAGAATATTCCGCCAGAGCCTTTTCCAAAACCCAGCTTTATATGTATATGTGTAAGCCACTGGAAACTCTAAGTGAACTCTCATTATGTCAATTAATTTTTGCTTAATTAAACAAATCTTTCACAAACATATGTGGGATGTTAGCTCCCTTTCTGTGTAGAAAAGGAAACAGACAGCTATATGCACAAAGGGACAGGCTGGTAATTAACTTTGGTAGCATAATCATTGATCTAAAATACCGCAGCCCAGTTTGCAAGGGCAGTCTGCACAGCTAGACCTGTATTCAGTTTTGACCCTCTATGCATGGAACAACTGGATAATCTAATGCATCCAGCGTAGCTCTGCGAGGTCCGGATTATTGAGCAACATGAACTTGTTTCTCCACAACATAAAGTAGAAGCTGATAAAATGCAGCAGGCAACCATTTGCAACCGTGTGCCACTTGCAACCAACGTAGCCTTTATGTGTTGCCCGCAAAGAGATTTCACAATTATCACCACACCTGGCAGAATCAGCTGGTTGCTCTGAGGGCCGAGCTGCGAGCCAAACACAAAGCTGATAGCTAGCCAAAGGCTGGAAACCCCCACAGTTGTAATCCTGCTCCAGACCATCCCTTGAATGGGGAAGCCATTGCAGGGGTCTATTCGAGGGTCGTCTTTTTGTGGGAGTGAATGAGGGTCTCTTTTAGAGGGTGGTGGGAGAGACTAAGAACTTGAATTTGCTGTCTGGCCTCCACTTGATGTCCCACTCCTTTAGCTGCTCTCCCTGGATGAAACTTGGATACCACTTGTTACAAACGATGAGAGCTATGGAAATACAGGTTGTGTTAAAGATCTACATGAATTATTTATTTTATCCTAATAAAAAAATGGATGACAACCGTAATCTCTGGTCTGAGCATCTACACTCTGCCTTAGGATTGAGTTGAAGACCTAAATCTTCACAGATTTTGTGGGCTGGAGCAAATTCCTCCATCCAGTCTTCCCTGAACTGATTCAGAGAGAGTAAATCAGCCCACAGGAAGCACGAAGCCCTATGCCATGATGGCAAGATTGCTCCTGGTATCTAAAGAAGAAAGTCCACGATCACTTTGGAAACTGCTAACTTTACTGCAGTGAAGGCTTATTTTCACTGTAATTTGTACTCAACAAATGCAACTGAAGAGAACACCATCATACCAGGACTCGAATCATGAGCAAAACCATATCAGCATCTCATGATCTGTGTAGCTTTGCACTTAAACTTTGCTACAGCTATGAAAACCCTGCATGGCTCTGTACTCAGCTCATGTGTGGCCATACAGTAACAAGCACACAAAAAATCTTCAGAACATAATTTTCCTAAGCAAAGTGTAGGAATAGTCTTCATGCCAGGACATACAATTAAAGTACTTGTAGGTGGCTAACTGGTGTTGTTTATAAATGTGAAGGTTTGACCCCTTCACAAGTGGCAGTAACCATGTTCATCAGCTGTGTGGAGGTAAAGCTGCAGATTGATGATTTTAAGTTTTCCCCTGTGGTAGGTACTAGAGAGGAAAGAACATAATTTTCAAATTTCACAAAAATTTCATATTGGATCTGGGAATATTTGTTTGCTTAGATGTTAGAAATCAATGTCTTCATTAACAAATAACTATAAATGCAAGAAATTGAGAGAAGCTTTTTCCAAAATCTCCATCTGGCTGATTCCATCCTTCTCCCTTCCTTTCTGACCTTTCTCATACAGTGCTAAATGAACCTTCCCATTTCTTGGTTTGGAAACATCTTCCCGCATGTGTCGCTTTTTTTAAACTCCAAAACAAAAATTAAGAGCTATAGCACTCGCTAAAACTTCAGTGTAACTCCTCTTCTCAACTGATTTCAAAGGAAAATATTCTGTGCAGATCTCCTTAAATGAACTGTCAACAAAGTATGCTCCAGGCGGCCAGAATTCAGAAAAGTCACCCAGCGTGCTGACTGGGGAGTAGAAAAACAAACCAGGGAGCCGTTCCCCCAAAACAAGAGGAGACGGACCTTGTCCCACTGGAGCAGCTCTGAACACTGAAGGTTTCCCTTCGTGCCTGGCTGAGGAATCCAACCCCTCACCTCGCTAACTTCGCCCTTGAAAAGGTTATCTTGCAATCAGAAATGTTGCGTTGCGTGACTTGGATCCATTGTTTATAGAATCGTCTAACTGACTTCATATGTATCTGGTCCAGGGAAACTGATGTTATTAAAACACAACACTGAGACATTGAGCTCCGATAGCAGTTCAACATGAACAAATAAAGCAAGAGTTTTCCCCAAAGTAAAGCAAAGCAAGGATCCCGGCCTTCGTGTGAACTGCAGGGATGAAAGGAGGATGTGATACCATCATCTGAACGTTGACCTTTTCACTGTTGTTTCTTTTTCCAGCTCCAAGCCCCAGTCCTGGGTCTCTCCCACTCTCTTTTATCCCCTCAATCCAACTCTAGCAAACCCCTGGAGCAGGTAAGCTATGAGCTGAAAAAGTTTTTCTCATGTTTTGACTCTATTTATTGCTTTTGCAGCCCGGTCAGAGAAGTGCCTGGATTGTTAGTTGTGACCTTTAACCCCCAGTATCAACTCTGCTAGCAGAAAGTTCAACAGCTATGGTTGAAATGGGCACGTAAAATGAAAGGCAAAAACACACACTGCTTGGCTGTGTTTGTGAAGTCTTGATATCTCATCAGAGACATCTATGTTTTTTTTTCCACACACTTTGCTCATTATTAATATCAGAATTTCTGGAATAAAATCTCTGTTACACCTGATCAATACGGGCTAATCTCACTGCAGTCTCTGGTAGTCTTGCCTTTGCTTACAGAGACCTCTAACATTAGGCATTGCAAATATCAGAGGAAAAACCACGGTGAATCCTTAAAATGCTGTGTGTAGTGAAACACTGCCCATGGAACTGTACTGGAAGATGGAGAAAGTTTGATGCACCGCAGAGAGATGCCACAACTGTTGAGTGAGAGCTTTTGGATGACTGGAGAATTTGGTTTGATAAGAATAATTAACTGACATACATCTAGGAGCTTTCATCCAGAGATCACAGAGCTCTTAGAAACGAAGGGCAAGGGAAATGCTTTGGGTATTTCAGACATCAATGGAAAGCAGCCAATTTTGGGGTGTAATATTTTTTTCTAACAGCACACAGCAGGAGTATATAATAGCTTATGCTTTGCGTGCACTGAAGAAGAAATTTCTACAGCAGCAATATGCATAAGCCCAGATGAAATCTGGCCTATGTATTTAGTAGTGCTAATACTCTCGTTCCCATGAAAAAAGCCTACCATATCTTTAACGAGCACAGGTTTTTGCTGTGAGTCAATATATTGTTACTAGATTGTCTGTAGAGGAGGTGAGCAAGAAGTTGGGGCTATTAAAGGAACGGCAGCACTGTGCTTGCTTTGCGGAAACTGAATTTGATACTCAGGACTGCTCTCTACCCCCGTAGCACCTTAAAACAATTGAAGCATAAACCCAGTCAAGACTGAAGATAAAATGGAAACTTCCCATGTCAGGGTGCCCTGGACAGAAGAATGGAGGGAAGAACATCCATACTTCTGCATTTCCAAGTCCATGCTACAGTACAAGTTAGATGGAGGGCATGGGGAGGGCAAAGATAATCCCCACTGTTTAGTGTAATTTTGTGCCCCAGAGAGAAAAAGAGTAGGATAGGTGAAGACAATAATTTTCTCTTAGGAACAGAAGCTACTCTGAAAACTCAGCTTGCTTCTGTGCTCAAAAACAGATGGATTGTAATGGTAATAAATGAATTAAATCTTTATCATCTGGCAGCAAAGCCAAGAGGAGAAGGAAAACTAAGCTCAAAGGGTTAGAAAAGGACTCTACATTCTCCACAGAGGAAACAGATGTAAATCTGGCAAGCTGTCGTTTGGTGATCCAAGAACTCTGGGTTGAAATGAGGTCTGGGTTATTCAGCCAAGTTTATTGTCAAGCTCGATGGTAATCCTCATTTTAGTGTACAAAAGATTGCACTCCTGAAATGTCCGGAGGTCCTTCTGCACCATCAGGGGATTATCAGAGCCCATAGAGTGACTACTTTGTAAACTTGTTTGTGTTGTAGTATGACTACTTTTTAAAATTCCTTCTTGCTGGCCAATGCGCTTACAAAAGACAGATGTCAAGATTTGATATTGGTGGAGCAGCAAATGGGTTGATGCTATTCCAAAATTACTTGAGAAGTCCCACTATCCTATGGAGAGAAAAAAAAAATCCCCTGATCTTAGTAAATGAAAAGGCATGCTGAGAAATGTGCAGGATGTGGAAAACCAGTGCATCAAACTGATATTTTTCTTGAACTCACTGCACTAAGTCTAGCAACAATTTTATTAAGTAAACCTTCTTAGCTGCTTAAAATGTACTGCCATTACTTGTGCTCACAGAAACAAGTATCTTGGTCTCTAGTCTTGCCTCAAATATTTCGCCTCCGTGTTGTTGCACCTTTGTAAAACACAAATAAATTAGTTAGGAAGATAACTCTTGCCTCCCTTGCAGGAGAGAATTAGGAATCCCAAAGGATGCTGAGTTAGTTGACCAGATTAGTGGGACTGAGATACTGAGGGTTCTTCAGGTGCTTACCAAATGTCAGTCCTTCACCATACCCATTAATATTTATAACCATTTCTGTAGGTTTCCTTGTTCTTGTATTACTGTCTATACATTGACAGGATGCTGGGTTGGCAGACTTTTGGGCTGGGCTTGCCGGGCCACTCCATTATTTTTATTTCAAGTGCTTGGAAATTACTGCATGAGAGGCGCGGGTTATCACTACTGCAGGATGCCTTATTCAGTCCTGTGGGGCTGTGGCAACGTAGAGACTGAAAACAGTCAATCCAGCTCTTATTCTCTCCCTGCCTCTGACTGAGAAGTCTCCCAGGAAGAATATCTATCTACCTATCTACACACACACACAGCCAAGTACCTCTGCCATATTCCAGTCACGAACATCCTGCCTGTCAGGTAAAACTAAGGGGAAACAAAAGCATCGTTTAAGTCCTCTTCCAACCCTCTGAACAGAGCAATGGGCTGGCCTTCTACTGCTTGAAGGTAGTACCACCACCTGTGATTCTGCAGCGCGTCCTTGTATATATGTGCAGGAAGTCAAAGGGAAACTGATGAAGGGCTCACAACAAAGGCTAATGCATTCCTGGAGGTAAAATAATACGAGGCCCTTCGGTCTGGCAATAGCTTTGGCTTCATATGCTGGTGTTAGGGAAACGATCATTCTGTAAAAGCTCTTGAAAAGGTGGCACCGGGAGTGCTCCAGAGAAAAGGACTGTTTCTGCCAAGGTTTCCTGGGCCTCTGGGGAGTGATGGATGGGCAGTGGCCATGGACAGGCTCTGCCCTTCTGTCCTGAGGTGAGGAAGCTCTCTAACATCTCTGCATGTCCATGATCCACAGGAAAATCAATCACATTTGGTCGATCAAAATGTTTCACTTGGACCTTCACTTTGGTTTTATATCAATTAACTGTGGGAAAACCTCTACCTTTTCCTGCTGGAGATGCCAAAAGAGGATAGGATGACCATTGTTTCTCCTCAAAGTTCTGGTCTTCAGACTGGAAACGTCTTTGAAATTAGCCCTTTCCTGTGACTGAAATTGTTCTGACAGAACTGGAGCTTTCCAAGGGGGTGTGTATGTGAGTTTCTTCAGAAAATACTCCCTGCACTCTTCCTCAGGAAGACAGCTGTTAGCTAAAGCTGCCCAAAGGGGACTGTGCCCCCAAATGGTCCCTTTTCGTCTTCACAAGTGCATCCCATCTCTCTGAAGCTGAACCTGGATGTAACTCAAACGCTATTTGCCTTTGGCTCCATTGCCCCTGTCATGGCCCTGGAAGCACGCAGAGCAGGAGGGGACAGGAATGCTGAGGAAGATACAGGAGGAAGAAAGAGCTGTTGCTGCCCTTTTCAGCTCATGGGGCAAAACAGCCCTCTCATGGCTGTTTTGTTTTCAGCTCCTGTGGCTTGCATGCCAGGCGGCGATGAGGACTCTCAGCAGCAGACAGATGTCTGCTCCCATCAGCATTAGGCCCAGAGCTCTCCAATGACTATACGTATTAAATACTCTCTCCAGGCTATTCCATCTGGGCAAAACAGTGGGTGGTGAAGCAAAACCAACATTTACAATGTTTAAGTTGTATAACAGACCTTTTAGTGTAAACCAGGGCTCTCCACTTCCCCTTACCCTGCACATCTCTTCAAAATTGCTTTTGTCAGTCAAACGTTGTTTTTTTTAATATTCATGCTTTTCCCTCTTTGACCTGGTTATCTTGGCACTTATGGCACAATTGCTTGCCAAGGTAACTAAGTCTAATCCACGGATCAATGCACCATTCCCATGTGTCAAGCTTCAGAGAAAAAAAGAGGTCCAAGAGAAATTTACTGCAAATGCATTTTAAAATATATATGTTTGAAAATGCTATTTCATTAAACAAAATGGTCTCTAAGGAGAGCTTATGAGAGGAAAGGCAGTTTTTTACCAACAGGAGAAGATGCTACCTGGGGATCTACTACTATAGCCTCATGTATGCTAAAACTGGGCAGAGTCATAACACAACATCATTGCGTGACAGTGCCATTTAGCAGGACAAACTAATCACCAGATTACTTGGCATTTCAGTTGTGGTGCTGAGGCATCAAGTTGTAAAGACCCAGCATGATACAGGCAGTAGTGGTGTTATTTTGCCCTACTGGGTGCAGGCAAATAAAGGGAGGATGGGCCATGAAGATGATCAGAGGGCTGGAGCACCTCTCCTATGAAGACAGGCTGAGAGAGCCTGGAGAAGAGAAGGCTTGGGGGAGATCTTATAGCAGCTTCCCAGTATCTGAAGGGGGCCTACAAGAAAGATGGAGAGGAACTTTTTACAAGGGCATGTAGCGATAGGATGAGGGGTAATGGCTTCAAACTAGAAGACAGTAGATTTAGATTAGATATCAGGAAGAAATTTTTCACTATGAGGGTGGTGAGGCGCTGCAACAGGGTGCCCAGAGAAACTGTGGGTGCCCCATCCCTGCAAGTGTTCAAGGCCAGGGTGTTGAGCAACCTGGTCTAGTAGGAGGTGTCCCTGTCCATGGCAGGGTGGTTGGAACTAGATGATCTTCAAGGTCCCTTCCAACCTAAACCTTTCTATGATTCTATGATTCTATGAATAACACACCTTGGACTAGCATCAGAGCTGGTCCCAAACAGCTGCCTTGTCCCTAACCTGCGCCTCCTGTTTTGTTAGTCACTAGGGGAGACCAAGGCAGGAAGTCACTCACTCCAGTGGGAAACTGCAGAGGACGCCGGCACTTGAGGCTCCCACAGTTTTCCAAAGGAACCGTTTTTCTACAAACCAGATCACTATACAAGCTAAAGCATGTATTTCTACTTCGGTCAGAAGTGAGCCAATACAATCCATATTTGAGGAAATGCAAAGAGCAGGCTAGAGACAAACTCAGGGGAGGACAAGATGGTAAGTGAGCTTGACTGAGCTTCTCCATGGTTTGCTTCACTCATTCAAAAGGCAGTCATGGATGACCTACCTTGTGCAAGGTATGGGGTGCATCAGCTTGTGGGCTGTCTTAGTCCTGTTGAAAGAGCCCCAGGTTACACCTGGGGGGATAAACCAGCCATCAGACTGCTTTGTTCATCCTGCGAGGAAATGCTTCCCAATGTCTTACAACAGGGGAGTTAGACTAGATGATCTCTAGAGGTCCCTTCCAACTCTGAAAATTCTGTGATTCCATGACTCAACCTCTTGAGGCTACAGGCAGCCAGGGCTACTTCTGACAGCCCCTGCTGCTTGTCTGGCCATCTCTGAGGAAGTAAAAGTCATTCTCACTATGCACCCTTCAGTTCAGTTAAATAGCAAACAAGCTTATGCATAAGAAAGGCAACTGTCTTCTGGCGAAGTGAGGATTAAATTTCCTGGTTATAAACTAGGAAAAAAGTTAGAAAAAAAACCCCAACAAACAAACAAACAAGTGAAAGCAATGAAATGCTGACTAGTAACCTGCCTCCTACCCATCTGTTTTCCTAGCTCTCACGCAGGGTATGCCAGCTGCAGGAGCACAGGAGTCATCTGGAAAACGCTTATTTGGTACCTTTATGAATCCAACCCCTTTGAAGCTTTACTTACCCACACAAGTTAGAAGGCCATGTCAATATTCCACCCTAAATGCTATCCTCCTTTCAGTGATGACTTTTAAAGCTAATTTTGGGGAAGCTGTTGACCTTGTCCCACCTATCCTCACTGCAGGAAAAGCCTGCCCTGGTCAGACCTCCTCAGGGCTACCTCCTCTCATGCCCTTCAGCCAAGATGAAACTCTATAATTTCTCAGTCCCCTTCTGTCTCCAAATGCTCTTCTCAATTCTTCTGTCCAACAGGAACACAACTACCACAGAGCAGGACTGTGGTGATGATTTTGAGTCGGACACTGGAATTAAACCTTTCCTGTAGTGAAGGTAGCAAATCGCGGCCACAGACTGCCTGGGGAGGTTGCATAACTTCTACTGCTGTAGTTCTCATGGAAAAAGTTGGACAACTGTCTGTCAGAAATGCCACAGAAATAGCCTGCCTTCCTCTGGCACAGGCGGTTGGACTGGATAATCCTTCAAAGCCTCCTCCAGGCTACTTTTTTATAGCTTACACTTCTGGGCAGTCTCTTTTCTCTTCCAGTGTCATGGGATGGCAGTGAATCCAGGAGCGTTTTACCTTAAGACTGACAAAATACATGTGAAAAAACCCCATTGTTTATCTGACAGGAGTACATTACAGCATTTTCCTGACTGGCGCAGTGCCAGTAAACCGTATATTGTAAGATGCAGCCATTACGCATCCACCTTATCAAACCCACAATCTCGAGGACACCATTAGCTCTTCATAAAGACCTACACATGACGTGTTAATCATGTGGATGACAAAGTTGGTCTTCAGAGGGTTCTTCAAAGCCACCGCTATCTCTGCCTTTTCCTGAGTTTCAGGGCTAATTCCATCACATAAACAAGGTCTTCTCACTTGGCCCTACCAAAGGACTACAGTCCAGCACATTCTGAGTATATTCTCAGGAGACTAAGCGTTGCTCCCAAGGAATCTGTTGTATTTTGAACACCATGATCAATAATTTCAGCAAATACACATTTACCATGTAGCCCAATATAGATTTCTTGCCTCCTTATCCATTCATCTGCAACATCACAAATAAACCAGCCAAAAAAATCCTAACCTGTGGAAGTTTGTAAAAATTATCCTGGTTTTCTGGGTTTAAAGGCATGGACAGTGATAAGAGTCCACCTTGGTTTAGAAACTACAAGTTCTTCACATGCACTTGTATATATGAACTTATGTATAAGCATGCATATAAAATAAAGGACTGCTGGGAAGAGGCAAATATGTGTAAATACAAGAAAAAGGAAGGGAAGAGGGAGACAAGAGTGTGTGCTTCGTGTGCATGCATTTGAACATATGCGCATTCATGCATATTGACTCCAGAGAGAGCAACTTAAAAAGAAAATACAGAAGTCAAGTTTATAAAGGAAAAAAATTGCACTTTTGGGGAAATGAACGTGTTTATATGAGTGAAACATTAAATGCCATACAGTCAGGCAGTCCATTGAGAAGGGAGTGATCATCAAGCAAGTGTTTCAGAAAAGAAACGCAACAGAAAAGTGATGTGTAAATGGAAAATAAATAAATTTAACATAAGGCATTAATGCTTCCAGACTCGTGTTAATAAAGCAGCTATTAGGTGGAGACACTGTGGTGATGCCTGAGTTGACGTGGTTGTTGGTTTTTTTTTTCATTTCTTGCAAGACGTTAATCAGTGTTACTTGAAATGATTATGTGGGTTTTAAAATAGCAAGGAGCAGTAAATTTTAATGGCACGTCTGAATGCTGTTCCATTTAATTTCTATATGGAGCAATATTAAACCTCTAATAAATAACCTGTGTCTAAAACAGTCTCCCTCTCTTGCTTTTACACACACACACACACACACACCAGCTCCAACAAATGTCTTTGATATTTTTGCCACAGGATGGGGGGGAGATGGCAGAAGGTAGGGCTGAAGTGGGGTATGGATCAGACGAGGATAACATTCTAGAGGGAAGAAGTATGTTTCCTCATTTTCCCCTTCCCTGTCTTTATTTTTTTTTCTATAGGGAAATATAGTTTAAGGAATATTGAATGAAAATCACACTTCTGCCATGGGCCAGCGCAAATCATGGAATGATCATTTTATGCTAAACCCTGCTTATATTTTAGCAACTAAAAGCCAAGATAAGTGGTGCTTGAGTTATTGTCAACTTGGGGTGCAAGATGCAGACAGTACACACAAGGACGTAAATAAATAAGGGATTTCACTTCAGGCAGACATGCAAGGTGAGAGGTTTCCATTCCCTGTCAGGTCCAGGCATACCTAGATGACTTTCCTTTAATAAATGGCACAGAGGCAATGTGCACAAAGGCACAAAAGGCATCATGATACAGCCTCCTGTGACATCTTTCATATCTCTCCCCCAGCTCCCACATCTGACTAACTTCTCGAGGATAATCCTCCGTTGAAACCCCTTCCTTGTAGTATTTTCTTTTTCAAATACTGGCAACCCATTTTGCTCCTCGTGTGCTCCAACTAGCCCCTGGATAAGTGGGGACTGTCCCTTCCTTATCCAGGCTGCAGAAGGAGCAGCACACCGGTGCCTACCCAACCCCCAGATATTCCTCCTCCTGCCTCACTTCTCACCCATGTTTTGGACTCCACCATCCCAGTCAGTCCTGTCTCTGGTGTTTTCTGATGGGAAGCTCCTTGGAGCAGGGAGTAGGGCAGTTCAGCTCTGTGTTAGGCACTGCGCTGTGCCATATGCTGTTTTGCAGCCCTGCAAATTATTATTCTTTATGAACAGTGGCAGTCTGTTTGCAAGAGACCTGGATGTGGATTAAAATCATCTACTTCTTTAGACACAGCAAAAAGAGCCTGTAGAGAGACTCACCCCTCCAAATATTGTAATCAGTTGACACAGGCTGGAAAACCATAGGAAGCAAGAGGGGAAAAAGGAACTGGAGGAGAAATTTGGAGAACAAAAGCAAGGATGCTGCCTCCTCGGCCTCCCCAAGTAGATGGCTATTTGAAAGCCGAAGGCTGTAAGTGGGAAATCCTAGATAAACACAAGAGTGTATTTATACCTTCCTCCAAGCTGGCTGACACAGGTGCTCACCAGACATGGCTTACCTGGGTGGCCTGAGAGCGGGGCCGCACTGCTGTGGGGGAGGCAGACCGCCGTAGGGAGCTTTGCCAGGACCGTACGCCTCGCACGCCATCTGCAAGGTGCATATTTGAAACATGCTGCCAGTCCATCGAGTGCAAACTGCAAGAGCTCATTTGAACCTCAATCACTCACTTGGGGAAATAATTAACTTTTTTTTTTCCCCCTAACAGTGATACTATCCCCCCACACCCACAGCGTGATTCCTCACCTGGCCCATCCACATCTGTAAGGCTGTTGTTATTAATGCCATAAATCATGGTTAGTAATAAACAGCAGAGAAGCTTTGAGAAGTGGGAGGCCACTTTCTCCACCAAGGTGGAAGCCCTGAAATTTTGGTTCCTTCTTCTGCCCCGGTGGCAGTTGTCTCCAGCTCTAGCTGCGCAGGGGCTTTGCATGTATGGCAGCATCTCCCAGCTCCCCTGCTTCCCTGCAAGGCCCGGCTGTCACTGGGGAATGAAGCTGTCACTGCAGGAAAAGCCTTCGACTGTTCTTGTTGGCACCCTGGGGATGCTCCATGCTTACCAGCCTCCCATCACACTACGGCGGGCCAGGCCTTTTTTTAGCTCTGCGTGTGTTCAGCACAGAGAATAATGTTTCCACTTACTTTTCCCCCTCCTCTCTTCGGAATATGAGGCACACACTTGTCATGCTTAAAGGAGTGGATTTATGGTTGACTCTGTCTCTTATCTCCCCACAGAGCTCACTGGAGCTGCTCTCCAGATGGGACAGTATTAGAGGCTTCATCATATAAAGCCCAGTTCAGCCTACAGCCCAGATGTTCTTTGTTCCCAGAAATATTCCTTCCCAACAGTAAGTAAAAGGGAGCTGGTGATGGTATGCAGTCTCTACTCCTTCTGTTTGTATCTCTTGTTTATGGTTTACACGCCCCAGCCCCAGACAGCACAGTCACCTCTCCAAAAGCCACCTATCAAGCCTCATGCCGGGCTCTGGGCAGTGCAACGCTGGGGTATGTGGGGTAGCTGGCAGAAAGGATCCAGCAAGTCCCACATGGGCTCAGCTACCTTTGCAGACTACATCTAGTGTGAAGAGTGCCTTCTCCTTTCAAGCAGCAGATATGGGATTCTCTTGACCCAAGGCCAAACTGAGGGTGTAAAACAAAGCTCACTTCACTCAGTTTTCAGAGGGGAAAATGTAGGGTCTTGCCAATGTGAGGTTTTGGGGAGGAAAACCACAGCTCTCAAACAAGTCCACCGAGGACAGCAGCATGAAAGCAATCCTGTTGGCAGGACAGCAGTAACCACCCATGCGTTTGCCACAGCAACTCCCAGATGTTCTCTGCACAGGGTTGGGGCACATACTGATAAAAATGTCAGTGACTTCTCTGATTGAAGTGTCCTGATCGTGGAAGCCGGTTTCCCCCTTGGGGAATGAACGGTTTCCCCATTCGTCCTCTGGCTGGACCTGCGGAGCTCACTGCAGGGGACATGGAGTGATGGTGCTGCTGCCTGGGTGGGTGTGCAGGCTGCCAGGAGCCTGCGGGCTGTCCTGGCTTGGCTACCCTCACTGTCCCTGCTTGGGCATGGCCCTGCGGCTGCCCCTGCACGTTTGCTGGTGGCACAACGGGGCCAGGCTGCCCCGAGCCCGGCATGGTGCCTGCATCCTCGGGGAGCTTGCCTTGCCTCATCACGCTGCGCCCAGAGCGGGCAGGCACGTCCTGTGGCAGCGGGATCGCCCACCCGATAAAGGCTTCATATTTATGCAGCTTTCCCCGTGCCCTGAACTTTGCCTGTGTCTCTGGCAAAAGGGCAGCTACCCTAGGTCAGAGCACTGCCTCGAGCCAGCGAGGGGAATCGGCTTTCAATTTCAGCAGCGACTTTCCTTCCCTTTTTTCTCTTATCCCTCCAGCCATCACAGAATAATTCCCATCCCTATTAGCTTACCCCCCTCCCCCTTCCTTTCCCTTCCCCTTTGAAATCCTCCCGCCTGTCCCCGGGACGGGGCAGGGGGAGGCGGGGGGGTGGCGAGAGAATTCCTCCAGATATTACACAAAAGCCTCATGTATCCCCAGTGTCAACCCCAGAGGGCGGCTGAGTAATTTAATTAAGGCGAAGGGGCTTTTGTTTTACTTGCTTTCTTTTTTGATTTTCTCAAGTTTAAGACAAGAAAGAAAAGAAAGAGGGAGAGAAATGTTAGCCCTCAGAGGAGGCGCAGCGATGCAAGATTTCCCGTCTCTGCTCAGTCTCTTGCTGAGGAAAGACCACGGGCCTGTCACCCGGAGCGCGCGGGGGCTCCCCAGCCTTGGATGGCTCCTCTCCCACGGTGGTGATTTAAGGGACTGGCATATTCCAAGAATTAGCGTGTATTCTTCTGCAGACAAACACATTCATGCTGTTCCCTCCGTCTACCCCACCCTGCTCTTTGTCCTCCTCGGTATCTGTCCCTTTGCGCCTGTGTCTCACCCTCTCCTGCTGCCTCTTCCCACCTCTTTTCTCTCCCATTCCCATCGCCTCTCCTCTCACTCCCTCCTTTCCTCTTCTCCCTTTTCCTGGGCTCTTGGCATACAAGCTTCTTCCCCTCCCTCCCCTCAGCCACCGCCTTCCTTCTCCCCTCTGCTCTTGATGAGGGGGGAGCTTAATTTTTTTGCCAATAAATAATGTCTTCATTCCTCAGCCTGATGTTTATTAATTGCAGATTTATCACATATCTGACGGAGGGCATCCATGGCAGGGTAGGCTCAAATGTGGGAGAAAGTGGTGCCTCCTTTCAACCACCACGATGGGCAAAGCATCAGCCCACCCGCGTGCCAGCGGTGGCAGATCTCTTTGTTTCTCATCTCGGGAAAAAGGGAGGTGGAGGCTGTGCCAGATTCAGCTTCTTCTCATCACATTGCATCACCAGGACAGAGGGACATTATTTCAACCCCATGCGGTGGCGGAGCCTGCTGGAAAGCTGGGTCCAATGCTCTGTGCCCCTGAGGCCACTTCTAGCGCTGGGCCCCCAGCTGTGGCCCAGGTCCACAGGACGCTGGCGGGTGGGGAGGGAGGCTTGCAGGGAAACGGAGTCGCGAGGAAGCCAAAATTACCCTCAGTGCCAATTTAATATTCACCTCCTGTTCCATGGCGCTCCTGGAACTGAAGCTTGGGCCCAGCGCCCCAGCATGAGACCCTCCTGCAGCCACAGCGTGTGTCCTGTTTCTCTCATCAGCATGCCTTGAGGAGAAGGCTGAAGGTCTCACGGGGCATGATGCTGCTGGAGGAGAAGGACTTTCCTCTCTGGAGCTGGGGTGGTCACAGGGTCTTGCACAAGGCTGTCATTTCTGACACCAGATCCTGTTCAGGTCAAGAGCTGAACAAGCCAGTTTATTCATGGGCACCCCCTGTGCTGCTGCCCAGGCCTAACGCTGTTATGTATAGGCCTCAGCCCGGGCACAGGGATCAGCCCAAATGCATGGCTCTGGGGGACAGACATGTCCTGGGCCACCAGGCCACCTTCAGCCTCCTCCCTTCTGCCTCCTCACTGCGGCCTTTTGAGGGGATGCTTCCCCCCACTGAGGTGGCAAAGACGTTTTTGGCACTGTCCCTCCCTGTGTAAGCGAAGGCACCGATCGCCCACCCTCAGAGCCCCAGCAGTTCCCTCTGTGGGAGTGACGGCAAAAAGCCCTTGGGCTGGGTCTGGCTGGGCACACTCCCCTCTCCTCCGCTCCCACAGCTCGGCAGCCCTCCCGGCTCCTCTATTCCCTGCTGCAGGGCTGCGGCTTCCATCCCTGCCCACCCTCGCTCAGGATCCCCAGCCCTGTGTTCCCTCCTCTGCCATCCCGATGTGCACAGCTAAACCTTCACCATACTCAAAGCTTGGGGCTGGGGGGACGGACGGTGGTGTTTATTTATCTTTTGGTTCATAATCTCTCTGAACTGTTCACCCTCCTGCTTCCCCCCACTCCCCTTCCAGAGGAGGGGCTCTCCTCCAGCCCCCGCCCGCAGAGGTTAACACAACATGGCGGGGCTGCGCTTAATCCCCCTGCGTGTACCGTCGCAGCTTCCCCCAAGTCCAACGTCTCTGCCGGCCTCCGCCAGCTCCGTGTCTGCAGCAGCCTTCCCTTACTGATGGGGATGTATAGACCAACTATTTGTTATACAATATCTCTGGAGACCAAGGGCACTTGCTCAAATTGAGTCTGGAATTGATTTGACTTCAGGAAAAAAAAAAAGCTAATATCTCTTTGGTATCTCCTCAGACAAAACAGGACAGTCTTTTTAGTGCCCATATTTAATGAAGCTGTACACATCAATACACACCGGTAAAAGCCTTCATTACCAAACAGAAAACTGTGACTCTGAAATGACAAAAATGTATATTTTCCCTTGTGTTTAGCCCATCAGTACAAGAAAAGGCCCTCGTTTTCAGAAGAAAATGTGCTCAGCATAGCAGGCCGTTTTCCAGGATTGAGGGGTTTATTAATATAAGGAGAAAGCCCAGGAGCAAGGGGTGGCAGAGAGCAAGCTTGGTTCTGGGGAAGGGAAGGCTGAAGAGCACGTGAGCGCGTCTGCAGCCACTGACATGTGCAGCCTGAAGTTACATCTTCTCTGTCCCCAGGAAGAACAGAGCCAGACATAACAAGTCTCAGCTGCAGCAGAGGAGAAAGCTACCTGCTTGGAAAAGGAGTGAAGGGCTGCGGGGAGCCATCGGCTGGGCCCAGGGCACAAGTGGGGCATGCCAGCCCGGTGCCCTGGCTGGGGACAGTCCCCATGGCTCTACCGGGGTGGCATCAACTCACGCCTCTCTGAAGCCATATGCCTCCCCCCGAATATGTGCTGCAGACGTTGTGCTCCTGTAATCTATTAATGAGCTCTTCATATGGATCTTGACACAATTAGGAAATACAGACAAGAGAGAAGCTGGAATTTTCTTGAGTGGCTAATTTCTTATAAAAGAAACCAGGGCTGGAAGATGGCAGAGACACGTTTCCTACAGTACATGATGTTCATATAAAATGTGTTCTTGGCTCGTCTCACACGTCGTTTATCCCGTCTATGAAGCAGGAGGCAGAGAAACGGCACATAAAACTGTCCGCACAAGCTGGCAGCACTGGAGGCCTTATATCCTGCTAGCTTGGCTCTTGTGGCTGCCACGCTGCCTGTCTGTAACCCTTGCTGTTCACTACCCTCAGCCTTACAGAGGCCATCTATCCAGTGGTTAAAGTTGAGATCCAGGAGTCAGAGCTCCTCCATAGTGCCGTCGATGGGCTGTACGAGAAAACAAACCACTTAACTTTTGTATTGAGTGGAAATAGGATTAGTATTCATGCTGGGTTGTTTCTTTAATTAACGGAGCCGGTCACAAATACTAGAACTGGTTTGCAAGTAATTTTGCAAATTAAAGCGTTGATTTTCTCTGTTATGATTCATCTCATATTGCTCACTTGTTGGGAAAGTTCAGATTAGGATGAGATACAAAAAGAAACATGCAAGTCTTCAGTGTTTCACGGATTTTAACAGCATACATGGAACACTGAAAAATTAGTACCAGAAGTCACTTCATTTTTGGCTTGTGATTACCCTCTTGCTACAAAGGGAAGCTCTCCAGCCAGGGAACAGCAGCTCTATCCTTGGCCTTAATCTGTCTCTCAGTGCAGAGGATGATAGTGTACATTATGCTTCCGATAGAAAACTATTCCTCGCTATTCGGAGAGATACCCTACTGAGCAGCTCTTACTGCATCAGTCAGTGAACATGACATCATCCAAGAAGGGGCAAAATGCTAATTATCGCAATTCCACATATCACAAATGTTTAAAGAGCTTCTGGTGGGAAGTGTGAGAAGATCTGGAGGCTATTGACGGATTCATTGTTATGGAAGGCTTTGGCAGGGCTGTAAATTGACAACATTAAAAAAGAAAAGCTTTTAAAAAAAGAGAATAACTCAAAACAAGAATTATATTATTCAAGTATGTGACCCAAGTAAGAGAATGATGGGAGGGAGGTTTGTCTTCAGTAACCCATGATTCCCGTAGACAAGCCTCCCTGGGAAAGTGGTTCATTAGGAGAGTAAAAAGAATCCACCTTCTGCTGCTTGCTCCCTTCACTGTACCTCTCTCATCCCAAACAGACTTTGCCTTTTTAAAGGAGAGAAGTAGCATTGAGCTTTTGCTGCCCCTGAGCCCCAGCCAAACCCCAGAGAGGAACAGCGGGTTTTAGCTCTCTCGTGGCCCTTTTTCGTCGTGGCGTCTTGGGACTTCTGACACAATGCAGAAGAGAGAGCGCGTCCTTTCTGGGTTCCCTCTCGATCTTGGCACTGCAGCCAGTAGGCATGTGCCCAAAAGCATGCATACAACTTTCTATGAAGTGAAGCCATAGGAAATACGTCAAGCCAAATAAAGTTACACTGTTTGATTTGCTGCCTCTATTCAAATAATTCCATGATCTGCTCCTCCGATGCTGGAGTCAGTCAGTCATTTATCTCTGACCATTCCCATTAATTGCAAGGGTATGTTTGGTGGGCTGTGGGGCAGATGGGGGGCTGGGCGGGAGGCAGCTCAGCTTTCTGGAGAGCAGGATGGAAACACTTGGCTCCCCAGTCTTGCTGCTTCTGGTGCCACTGCTACACCACAGCCGTCAGACTGGGCTGAAGGATTAGGAGATGGGGGAGAAGGGTTTGGGGAGAGTGCTGTCTGTGGGAAAGTAGAGAGCTGGCAGTCAAAGCTAGCACATGCACTGCAAAATGTCATCCTAGCTCTTCTCCCTCCCTCCTTCCACATACCAGCTTCCCAGAGCACTTCACAGGGGGCCGGGACCATGCCAAAGGAGCCAAATCAAGAAGAAAACAGGGCACCTGGCACTTCTGCTAAGGGCTCCTTTGTCTCTGAAGAAGAGCCGTCACACCTGCAGGAGCCAAGCATGACACTGGACTGCATTTAAGAGTCTTAAGTAACTAATTTTACACAGAATCATTTTTTTCTACACGCAAAGTAATGTGCAGCAGTTTACCCAGACTCAGGGTGGTGACCCTGCAAGCTGAGGTCCTGCAGGATGCCTTGCTACTGCCAGGTGAGGGGCATGGGCCAGACCCATGGGTTCCCATTGCTGCAGCACCTGCAGAAGGTCCCAGTCCCTCCTGCGAATCCCCCACTGGCTGCCCCACTCTGGTTCCTTCACTCTGTATATCTGCTCTGGAGGACAGGTTCTCCTTCTGCGGACAGTGAGTTTTGGAGGATTCCCATACTCTTGATCTCAAAGAGCTTCCCAAATTTCAGAAGCTGAGCAAAGTCCCTTTATAGGGCCAGTTTTTCAAACAACTGGCATCTATAAGCACACATATGCATATAGTTCCTGAAATTAGGCACTTGGAGCAAACAGCTCCTCAAGTCAGTGGACAACAATAAAAAAACCCACCAACCAAGAAAACAGAGAAGGGGAAATGAAAATTGGTTAAAAAAAATCCCTTCAAACCAGTGAAATGAAAAGGAAACAGTAACTTTACCAAAGTGCCTTGACTCCAGTGGTATTTTCATTCTGGTTTGCACACAAGCCTATTGATATACCAGGTCAGAACTCATACATTTCTCTCACTTTGTAATGCTGAACTCTCTGAATGAATTTGATATTAAAATTGAACTTTTTTTTTTTTTCTTTGGCAAATGGTAAATTTGCTTAGACTGCTTTAGGAGAATGAAAGGAGTGTCAAATATGAGTCAAGCTTTAAGTATACACTCCAGCTTAAGAGCTGGAAGCTAAAATACTGATGGTTCATAAAAGAAATACTGAGTTTTCTCTTTGAAGATTTTTTAATTTCTTTTAACAGTAAATTTTTGACATTTAAAAAAAAGGAGATAAAAAGAGAGGACTGCATTTCAGTTTGTCCGAAGTAGAGACAGACATCACCCAACTGCAGGCAACACCTGGAGGTTACTTTTCTGAGGGGCCCTCCTGGAAGATAAGAGGAAAGACAGAAACTCCTCCGAGGGAGAGTTGGTACCTGAGGAGGACATGCAGTGAAAGTACAGGGTGCAGTGGCTTCACCACCTGCCCTCTATTAAAGGCCATGGGTACACAGATTTTTTTTTAGGTTTTGTCTAATGTTGCTAAAACAGAAAACATGAGAAAGGAGTATCTTTTGAAAAATAGCAAAAAGATAGATTATTGGTACAACTAGTATGTAATTCACAGGGTTGACATCCATATGTAAGATGGGATCAGGATCAGGAAGGGGGTTAGGGCAACAAAGTGGATTGTATGTTGATGTCATTTCCGAAACCCTAACTTGGAAATAAGCTTCTCCATTTACAACCTTGTGGCATGAGCTAGCTACATGCTTAAGAAGGTGAATTTATATGGAAAGAAAATGAGCCACATGAACAGGATGGGTTGACAGGGCAGTCTGTTACAAATATGTCATAACTTGGTCAAATCCAATGTGACACAACCCCACAGGAGACCAAATCTGGTGGCAGGCACACCAAGACGTTGGGAAGGTTGTGGTCAGCAAGCATTCAAAGGGAGTCTACCACAATCTGCTCACATCACAGACGTTGGATGTGGCTAGGGTGCTGCCAGTCATTTCCAGCCTGGCTCTCTTCCTGGACCTTCAGGACCCCTCCCTGGCAAAGACCTGATTAACCCTGAGCTTCTGGGGAAATTGCTGGCCCTGATTGCTGGCCATTTTTCCGGGGAGAGGAGTCCCACAGGCCAGGTCCCAGCATGTTCATCCTCCAAGCAATCACTCCTCCTGGAACAAAGCCCACTGCTGTGGCCCATGGAAGCACTGCCAGGGCAGGCTAACCTTTGGGGTCCCTGTTGAGGTTTCACTCTAGCTGTGGGACCAACCTGATGCCGGCCGTGCTTTCCCACGTCATGTTTACCCTCTCGGGTTTCATGTGTTTTCCTTGGGCTCCCTTTGGTAAACCTTTGGCTTCAGCCTATTATTAGGGAAACAAGAGCTTGGTATTAAGTGATGATTATGCAATTTATTCTGACAGCGAAAAACGTGAAAAGGGGAAATTGACATTTGTGATTTTAGTTATGCGCTGACAACTATAATTAATCTTAATTCCAGCAAGAAGCAGATAAGTGAATGTGATGGGAAAGCTTGCCTTTTCATTGGTGCTGCCTAGGGACAGCTACTTAATCATGGCAATAAAATGGCACAAGTTAAGGAATTAAAGAGGGCAGAAACTTTAAACTAGTTTAAAGACAAATAGAAAAGACAGACGTGAAAATACAATGAAGTTAAAATACATAAAAGGCATAAATTAACTATATCAAAAAATACCACTGTACAAGGGTAAAATAGCAAGAGATGGGTTTATAAAAGAAAAAAGAAAAATCTTTTCAAAACCACAGCCAGGGGCAATTGTAAACAGAAACAGGAAAGGGCTGAGCTTAGATCCAATATACAGAAAAAGGCAGAGTAACTATTTTTCATTTTATTGTTTAAAAACTTTTTATGAAAGTGAACGAAGGTTGATCTTTTTAATTTGACTTTTGAGGATTAAAAAGTGTTTTTTGATATCTCATTATTTTAAATGAAAATGACTGGTGATTTTGATCAACAAAATACATTAACCATCTGAAATGAAGAAGCCTAAGTAATTTTTAACCACATGAAGTGAAAACTAACATTTTTTTTGTAAGTCCTGGTGGGAAAAAAAAATATATCTTTCGGCCCATTTCACTTCTGTTCATTATGTATCAAATTAAGAGATGGTACCCACTGCCTTCGGGCAGGAGGACAGACTAGATGACTTCTTAAGGTCTTCTTTCCCTCTGCTTTCTCCTGTTGGCACTCAAATGGAATAGGATACATAGTGTTCCCTTTCCCTCTTCCCACAGAGCTTTTTTTCAGGCTTATTTAAAGAATTTGCTGAGTGCAGGGCGAGTCCCTGCTTCACAAATACAGTATTGACTGGGATTTCTAGCCCTGCCGTAATCAAGATAAGAAGAGAAGGAAACCAACTGCTGAGGAACATTTGAGTGGCATTAGTATCACCCTGCAGTGATCCACTGATGCAGATCTACCTCTAGTTTTGGGTACCCTCCAGGGTCTCTTGAGTGAGTGAGGTAGCTTCTCCCGCCAACCTAATACACCTTAATTTTGTGGAATTTAGTTTGTTACAGGTTAGAGTGAGACTGTATTGTTCCCAACAGGTCCTGTCTGAGTGTATCCCTGTTCTTGGGCTGTGGCTCCCTGCAGCTGGTAGAGAGGAACCAATGGGGTCAGTGCTTTTGGATGTGTTTCTCACAGAACGTGCACTGCTGTATGGAGCATTGCTGGCTCAGAGGGGAGCCTAAGGTTGGCCCCATGCTTTCTCCAGATATGAAATTTGGAAAATTTCCCTCTGTCCCATTTTTAAACCAGTAAATCCACACACATACATGCACGGACTCTACAACCTATTGGGTTTCTAAATGTCTAATATTAACTCTGTCTGACAACTTAGGCACACGTAAATGTTGAGTGTGTTTGAAGTCCACTTGAAATTGTAGACCAAGGTCTGAAACCCTGCCGTTCCAATCACACTTCGTAAATGCATTACACGTCTTTTTTTCACAACAGCTCTCTCTTCTCTGATGAACTGCAGCCAGAGGGAAAACAAGCTTCCTTTCTGTGAACATGGGTTGACCCACCTGTCCAGCACTTGCCCTGTGTCGGTTACTGGCATCTCCTGATTCTTCTCCTGGAAAATATGACCATCCATGGTGCTGTGAAGAGAATGAGAGTGAGCTACGGCACATCTAAGGTGGAGCTGAACAAGCTGTTCAATGCAAAATCATACTGCTGGTGTTTTTCAACTGCTTTTTTTGCTTGAGTAGGAGCAAATTTACTGGGGAGGGGAAGGGAGATGGGGAAGGCAACTAGGGAAGTTCCAGCTCCCACCTCCCCTGACCCACCTCCCACTTCCAGAGTGCTAACAAGCATTCCCAGCACAGCAGCATCATGTGGGTTTTTTTTTGTGGGCCAAAAAGCCACGTGCTAGACACAGCCAGTCATCTACAGGCACATGGCTCCTGTCATCACACGATGCTGCATGAAGCTTGCAGCTGGCCAGATCACAAGCTTCTCAGTCCATCATGTGCAGTGGTGCACAGAGTTCTTCAGGAAATATGGCCCAGACTAACGATACTCTGATGATATTACAATTCTTTTGGTTTTTTTTTTTGTTTTTTTTTTTAGAGAAAACGGGCATTTTTTAGCCAAAATGTAACTTGGTTCTTTGAGCCAACTCACTTAAAGAAATGTTCAGACAAGTATTAATATGGAGTGTCTTGATGAAAGTTTCTCTTACACTCAGCATTTTTCTTTACTTTCCACTGCTGAACACGATTCCTTATTCCAAATCATCTTCAGTCGATAAATTCTATATCCAAACTAAGGTTTACAAAACCCTCCATTTACAGTCAGACTGTGGAAATCCCAACCACAGAAAGCTGCAACTCAAATGCGGTAAAGAGTTTTTTAAAAAAGGCTAAATAAATATATAACTAGCATTTGGTTATATTTAGGATAAGCATATCTGATGCTCAATGGCATAAAGCCAACCATGTGAGGGTCAGGAAGAAATTTCCACCACATATAATTTCTGTACATTACTGCACAATCAGACAGGTGCTTTGTGTGATGTTTAAGCTTCCTTTGGAAGGAAAAGGTAGTGGTTGTCGCTGAATCTGGTAATGAACACCAGCGGTCTAATCTGGCATTTCATTCATTCCTTCTCTCCTGCAACTGTCTGCTAAGAAAGGCCAGTGAAAGAACTGCTGGTTTTTTTCTTAGGAGTTTCTCTCTGTAGGGCAAAAGAAGACATGAATAGGAAACAGAATCCCCACCCCCCTTGCATCTATCCACAGTGCTACATTTGTCACCATTAATGAAAATGAAGGCCCCATGTTAGTCCATCCAAAGAGATGGGAACAGTCGTCTCAGACCAGCAAAATAGAGTTTACAGATGTCCTTCTTAAAGAAGACAAATTTTAAAAAGGTCACCTATTCCATCCTGCAAGCCAACCTGGTGGATAAATCAGAATATGAGTGTTTGATCAAAACCTCTGGTCTCTGTGGCATGGCTGGAAGTCAAGCTATGAGTGTTATCAAGCACCTCCTTGTACAGATCAACAAGCATATTTTTGCAGCATTGGAGCCGACAGCCCAGAGATCGCAGTAACCCATCTGATCCATGACACAAAAAGCCTTTCGTGTCGTTCACTTCTACCTCCAGTACAAGAAAATCTTCACCAGAAAGAATTTAAAATTTGCAGCAGAGATAATTGCATAGCAACACTGACATTCAAACAGTGAGTCGCTTTAATAACAGGTACCAGAATAACAGCTTGATAAGAAATCTGATGTATTGAGACAGATTTAGTTGGAGATACAATGTGATGTGTTCGATCATCATTACCCACGTTCATTAATTTATTACTCCACAGTTTCTAGCCAATTACATGCCCACAAAAAGGCACACTATCTTACAGTAACTTGACCATTATGGTGTCTCCGCAAACCATTTAAGCAAACTGTATGGTGAGGAAAGGAAAGTCCTTGCTGTGTCTCAGCAAATAGCTACAAGATGGATCATGTTGCCCAACCCCTTAGGACTGATGGGCTGTCAGACAATTTGCCTTTTTCACAGTGGGAACCATTGAATAGACAAAGAGAAACCGTGTCACCAATTTTGCAAATAGGTGTGAATTCATTGACATTAACTGATTTTAGCAGTCTTATACTGTGGCTGAACTTGGCTTATGCCTTAAAGGGAAGGGTTGCAGTAGGTATGAAGGAAAGTTATTGAAGAACATTTTCCACGTGAATCAAAGCCTATTTTGTTTTTAGATCTGCCAAGACTGACAGCCTCCATTTCTTCTGCAACAACCTTGCATAAGGATGCCATTAGAAGGCAGAATTCAAGTCTACTGGAGCAGCTTATGATTCCACCAGTGGATCCAGGAGAAAAATTAAAAACTCCAAAGCTTGAGTTAGAGCTTGACAGGTAACTGAAAACAGATTCATTTCTCACTGCAACACAATTGTAAATAACTGTTTGTATTGCCAAGAACAAAATAGAAAAATCCACCCAACCATGTGACTTCGGAGCAATTTCTAGGCTGTACAAAGAGTGTGGTGGGTGTATTAACTATAAGTCCATTTCTTTATTTTGTAAGTCACAAACAGGTCTGAAAAAGAACATTATTGTCTCATTCTGGGCTTTGCTGTGTACTAACCATCAGACTTTGGGATGATCTGATAAGGTATTGGTATTGGTAAGATAGAGGTAATGATGCTCGTCTGCCTGGTGGAGGACAGACTGAATACTGAAATTCAGAGCAGTGATATTAAGGAAGTCTGTGCAGAATCTTCATAAGACTAACTTCAAAATAATGTCTTCAAGTCAAGATAACCCTCCCTGCCCATCCTCAAAAAACCCCCCAAAACACAACAGCAAAGAAGGTAGAAGCTTTAATGCTGTAAGAACTGGTTGGGATTCCCTGGTAATTACTTCTGTTCAGGGTACACAAATCCTCGTGATATTTGGCAACGCTACCTTGCAAAATTTTCAGTGTTCTTTGACAACTGAAGGCCTTATCTGGTCCAATACTTTTCTTGATCTTAGAAAGCATTTCTTTCTCAGCCCAAGTTTTATTTCAGTATCAGCTTCTTTAGGGGAAGGCTGGCTGTCAGCCCTGGGCATGGTGTATCCTCGCTGATGAACGGGCATTTGGATCTGCAATTTCAGCAGGCCTTGGAGAAAACACTCCATGCTAAATGGGTTAAATGTTTCCATCAACATACATAGCACAGACACATGCAGTTAAAAGAGAGTTTGAGCTGATTCAAAGGCCGTGTATATTTCCAAATAAATTCAATTTACTGAGACTGACTCCTAAATGGAGTCTAGTGTCAGTAAGCCCTCTAATGGAAAACTTGCAGTCTTTGTATTTTCCGTGCTGAGTAAGTACCAAACCAGATGGCACTGGCTCTGGGATGCAACAACCAAGTCTCCTTTGCCTGCAGGGACAAACGTGCTGACACTACATAATGCTTACAGGTGTTATTCAATATTACAAACACTAATAATAGACTTTCATCTACAGGAGTCTCTCGCCCAAAGGCTTCCAAGCTCCTGAACACAAATAAACTCCAAACATAATTTACATTAAACAGGCAATATGCCCGACTGAATCACATAGCAGGAACAAAGTCTGGGATAAAATTTGACATGCTGTGATCACCCATCTGCAATGCTTAGTGGCAACATCAAGAGTGAGGAAGATGCAGCAGCCTTGTCTCCTGCTCCCTCTGGTTGTGGTAGGAAGGAATTCTCCTGGTAGGGGGGACACAGGCAGCAAAGAACATAGTGCAAGCAGGCTCTTTGCTATGTGGGCAATCCCTTAGAGAGGGTCTTGGGCTATTACTCATCCCCTCTAAGATATATGCTGGCCCCAAGGATTTTTCAGGTTTGGGTGTGATCCTAGCTTCATAAAATGTTTGGGAAGGAGACTCTGCAAAGGAGAGCTGGCAATCCCTGAGCCTCAGTCTTTGGGTTTCCCTGTGGAGGTGAGAGCTGGATGGCACATTTCAAGCAGAATTGACCCTCGTCCAAGTTCAAGCAGTTTCCTCCCTCCTTGCAGAGATCTGTGGTGAGCCTTTAAATTCAGGCATTGGTGCTGCCCACTGTGAACAGCAGCTGAGATTTGTTACTGTGGGCTTATGCAGGGACCCTTCATATCCACTGACTCAACCATAGCTCCTTACTTTTGGCAGACAAGACATCAGGACGCAGTCCGAGAAAGGCAAGGTCTCAATGGCGAGAAAAGGTAAAGGCTGTTGTATAAACTAGTTAAATCACCTCTTAGAGGAATAGGTTATCTCTCAATACCCATACAGGGCTAATGCCCATCTTGGAGAGGATACAAAGAGCTGGATCAGAACTACTAATGACCCCTGTCTATTCCAGATGGGTGAGTTTGCAAGTAGTTTGCTGGCATAAACCCAGAGACACATAAAGCATCAAGTCTTCAGTCTTTACTGGAGGAAATGAATTACAAAGAAGATATTAAAGCAATGTGTCTGCACTCATTTTGCATCAGAAAGATGGAAGGAGTTCATTTCAATCCTCCCTCCCCCCTGTCATCAAGTGTCCTAACACCAGTGAAATCCCTTTCACATCAGGTCAGGCAGATCGCCTTTCAGCGGCTGCTTCCCGCAGCCAAAGGGGAGAGCAGGGCTGGCCAGGCAGCAGCTGGGAACTGGGGCCGGCAGCAGGTGCCGAACACTTGTGGAGACCCGGAGTTCCCCGTCCCCGGGACTGGCCAGGCAGCAGTGGGGAGAGGGCTTTTCTCCACTCCTGCTCTGGATAGGGCTGGAGGAATGCTGCCTCACATCAGCATATGTGCCCCCGGGGCAAAAGGGATAGTTGGATGTGAGGGGTTGCTGGGGCAACTGAGGCAGAAGGCACTGCCAGTGCCAAGCCATTTGGGGCTGCAGGAGAATGAGTAACTCCTGGTTGTGCGAGCAAGTATGGGCTAGACATGGTGAAAGTTGCAGAGTCTTTGGTGTGGTCGTTGCATGCTCTCTGCAATGCAGAGTATGCAGGGAAAGATGGGAAACATGTGGCAGAGGTTGCAGCGGGTGGGAAAGTGGAGGAATGGCACTGTGCTGAATGTGGCCGACAAGGGGTGGTGAATGCATGAGTGGGCAAAGTGCCCGCCATATGTCCAACTGCACATTCCCTATAGTGTTTATTAGGATGTGTTTCTGCACTGTGTATCTACCTAAACACACATTCACAAATTTGCCTGCAGTCAGCCTGTTTAAACCAGATGTCACGTGGACCAAAAGGCCTCTTTTATGTGCAAGGGAACCACTGGCACAAAGCAATACGAGATGTAAGAGAACATGAAAGACAGAGGGAGCTGGACCCTGCTGCACCTGTGGCAGTGAGAGGAGCCATGGCTTTGCAGCCCACAGGCAGCTCCTCTGGAAACCTGCAGGAAAAGGTGCCCAATACCCTTGTCACAGAAATGGTTACAGCAAGATGAAGTGAAAGATGAAGGTCCAGCAAGATGAAGGGGCTGCCAGATAATATGAATCCCAAGCACATTTTGTCATTGGTGATAAAAATTAATGCCTTGTCAAATACACCATACCAAACATCTAGGGGAGATAGGTGTTTGTTCTCAACATGAAATGTTCAGCAGAGATTTAGGAATATGGCATATTTTCATGTGCCCATGGTGGGAATGGTAGACGGACAAAAGAGGAGGTGTAGCCAGTCACAGGAATCTGCTGCCCATGGATGCTCTCCTGTGATCACACCTCGGTTATTGCAATGCCCAGGTATCTCACAGTACTTAGGCAGCGCAGTCTCTAGCAAGTTTAAAAAAAAAATAAATTCCTGAGCAAACTAAAAGGACAGCTCCTCTGCCTTGGGCAGTCCTTGCCGGAGACTGCCTTCCTGCAGTACTGCTGCAAGTTTGTCCTTGCTCTACTTGCAGTTTGGGGCACTCTCAGATATCAGATATTGGCTAGACCATGAAAAACTGTTTTAATGTTCATTGACGCTGGGTGAATTCAATTTCTGATACAGGCCATCCGCCCATAATAGAGCTGAAGAATACATGCCACTGAGCAGGTTTCCAGTGAGTATTAACTAACATTTATGTTTGAGTGTAAGGAGTAATTTTTTAAATTTTTAATCCAAGTCTCAATCCTTACCTACACTGAGAATTTGGAATAAAAAAAAAAAGGAATTGAAACTCTAAAGGTGGATAGTTATTACTATCTCAGTTGTTACTTACTAAGACTGGGGTAGAGGAGTTCCAAGTTGGTCCAGAAGGAGCTATGCTTACCTCGAATGGCCTGCCCATCTCACAGTAGCCATAGGACTTTCCTGATTTAATTTTCAGTAGAACATACTTGGATGTAAGAGTCATGATTAAAAGGGGCAGTAGATCTTTGGTCTCGACTCATGTCCCATGGGTCAAGGAACTGTGGGACAATGTGTCATTGTCCCATGATCTCTTTCTTGGGTGACACTGACTTCATAACTCAGATGTTCGTTGGACCTAGCATTTTTTCTCCTTCATTTTCCCCACCTTAAATCCACAATGACTGCAACTACTTGCACTGCTGCAGCTTCAAGTTCTCCTTGGCCTGATTTCTCAGCTTGCCAACTCTTGAGTGAGTCTCAGGCAGGGCCAGAGGCAATGAAGTCAGGGCAGCAGAGCAGCGATGAGGAACTATGAACACTTTTGTTCAGATGGGGTCCACTGTATCCAAAACCCAAAACTTCTGGCAGAGATGGAGGAGAATAACAATATTAAATAGCAGAGTCCTACTAAATGTAACAGTGCAAATGGGACATAATATTTGAAAACAGCAATGCTGTGCGTGGAGAGAAAAACAAGAATCATTGGTACTTAGGCTCCAATTCAAGTTGTCCTTTAATGCAATAACTCAATTAGAATAACATGAATTGTTTGTTCACGCTGGAAACAATGAGATTTCTCTTTAGTTCCTCTTGTTCATACACCAGGGGTATCACACATGCATTCAAACAGGCTCCTCATTACCTGAGTGGAATATTCCTAATTACACTCTAATTTTTTGGCCTTCACTGGGTATATAACAAAGCAAAGAGAATATGCTTGCATACTACAAATCCTAGCACCAGTATTTCTCATCTTATTAAACACAAGCAAAAGATGAAACTTCCAACCTCGGATTTTCCAGGTTCTGAGGCAGGATTTTCCACTGCACTGCATCTGCTCATCTCCAAGAGCTTAACAAGAACTCTGGTTCGGAGCCTACAAGGAAATATCCCTCAATATCACATATCAAACTAGACTCCTTTTACCCATGCCAGAGGAGTGAAGCCATCGCTGGTCCCTTCTCCTTTATTTTTTTGTGGTGATTCAAACCAGGCCCAAGAATTCCCTCACTCCCTAAATTTTCCGTTGCAGAGGACAAAAGTTCCTACCAGTCATTTTCCACAGGAGTTTACTTTCAAAGCACAGCTAATTCTCAGTTATACATGGAAAGCCATGAAAGGTGTTACTGAAAAAAGGAAGAGGCGTAGACTTCTGGTCTCACATTTTCTCACTTGTGGTGGGATCTTTTGTTCCTTTAGAGCCTTGTTTAGATTGATCAGTTTGAAAGTAAGGAAAAGAGAGAAAACACTAATGTTTACCAGATACGTTCTCTCCCAGATTCTTCAATTTGTATGTGTAGAAACATCACCAGAATTCACTGGTTTGGGGAGCTTCTGCCCTGCTTTGGTCAGGTAGCTACGAGGATACCTTGCCACCACAAATGGAAGTTTTTCCTGTGCAGGCTGTAACTTTGCTCTCCTGGCAGAGCAAGACACAGGCACTGACGAGATGACAGCTCTCATCAAGCCACCTTGCTGGAAAAGCCATGGCAATACTATTCCTTCAAGCCTGTCGCATTCTGAAAGGATTCCTCTGAAAAGATGTAACACACGAGTGAGCGTGACACAGTCCCAGCTGGACTGACATTGTTGAGAGAAGGGGAAGAAAACATAAGCTAAGAGGTGAACCTTGGTGGCCACAATTTGCATGTGGTCACAGCACGCTCAGTGGGTTGGTTTGCAGCCTGTAAAGTAAGAATGCAAGTGAATCTCAATTCTCCATGTGGAAATACAAGTGCTTGTCCAGTCACCAGGGAGCTGCTGCTCAGTGGAGCGGGTGGGCTGTGCTGTTGCTAAAGCTGTGCCCGCAGGCAGGGTCTGCTGGCCCCAGCGGTACAGGCTGGAGTTAAGCATTGCTCAGTTGTTGCTCAAGCGGGTTGAGCTATCTTGTCCTTGCGACTCAGTGAAGCACACCAGAGGTCCCACACCGAGGTTCCTCCAGGAACAGAAGTGGTCCGGGAGTGCTGCTGGTGTGCTCTGACTGAGAGAAGAGGGGTTATAAATGCAAGCGCATCCCCTCCTAAACAGGCTGAGCTGCTTTCAAGGTCTGTGCTAGAAATATCCCCTCAGTGCTGCACGGATGTAGGGACATGCCAATGTCTGGACAACAGCAGCTCAGACACCTCTGTATTCTTTTCATCCATGACTTATTACTTGGTCTGTTTTTTAAAAGGTCTAGGCCACTTTAGCTGTGAGAAGTCAACCCCCTGCTGGAGGGGCACAAGTCAGAAACCTCAGAATGAGAGCATCCAAAGTGGATAGTGATTTATAATGCCTTGGATAGAAACCACTCTGTCAAAATAACAACTGTTACTTAAGACAGGTACCTCCTTAAACACTGATACAGGTCTTTTCATTGCTTTTCATTAAGATTTGAAGTGACATTAGCAAATCAAGGACTCATTTTTTTCATCTAGGAATGCAGAGATAATGCTAATTTGATAGCCATCAGAGGGCAATCCTATTAGACTTCTGTAAATCTACTTGTTTCTCAAGTGAAAATGACTTTTCTTCTGTGCAGGGCACTCAGATGAATTGCAATGGAGTGTGATTTAGGAATTCAAGTTTATCAGTATGATGACACCAGAATGCAACATTTTTCTATGTCAAAAACTTCACTAGTATTTCCTGTTTCAATGTTAGAAAAAAAAAAAAAAGGCTTACCCTTTCAGATCTGGCATTTTTCGGTTTTGACTCTTCAGTTCCAGTCAGTGATGTTGAAGATTTACTCTCAGAATTGGTAATGTTGATCTGATCCTCTGACCTCCAAGCTACAGTGCTGAACATACCCTGGAAACTGTTACAAGAGATACCTTATAATCAGTACAGCTAATAAAGGGTCCTTTTGTTGCTGGAATCTTTTTGTGTAAGCTGTACCCTCTTCTCCGTTTTTCCTTTCCCTTGTGGGTGGTCAGAGCTGAAAGTAAAACATAAAAAAAAACAAAAATCAAACCATTTCAAATGCATGGAATTTTAAGTTCAGAGACTGTGGCTCATTGTCACTAACAATTTTCTCTGGAATGGTGAAGAGAGGTTTTTTTCTTTCTTAGAAAAAGCACCATTTCTCTATCTATTTTTTGGCTTGCAATGCTAGATAGATGTACCCCCTTCAACAGTTCAGAAAAGAAAATCTTTGTTAAAAAGCTGGTTAAAATCTGTAACTTAAGGAAATATTGTCTTCCTCCCTCTCCCTCTCAATACCAACATTTTTCCCATAATAGCTGCTTCTTTTTGCTGAAAAATAAACCCCAAAAGTATTCCACAGAAAAAAAAAGACCTCTTCTGAAATTCAGTGCTAAGACACATTTTGTGTTGTAAACAGCGGTTAAGAGAATTCTTTTAAGCAGAACATTTGGAATAACACCACTTTGTTCAAACATTTATTTAGAAAAAAAATTTTAAAACCCAACCAGTTGTTTTCCACTGTTAAATGGAGTAAGAGCTGCCACCTGCTTCCCAAACCCAGTACTATTTGTATTTCAAGATCATTCCTGAGAGGATGACGCACGTGATGGCGAGGCTGCAGCATCAGCCTTCAGTCCCACTGTTCTCCATGTGCTGGCACCCCCTGTCCTGTTCTTGCTGGGTGAAAGGAAGGTCCTGGCACTGACTGGGTCAGAAAATGGTCCCAACGCTCTGCTGTGCCGTACTCACAATATTCATGCATTGTTGAGTGGGGTCCTGTGCGTCATTTTTACTCATACACGTTATGGCACTACTTCTGCTAACCCAGAGAAAATTACTCAATGGATGTATGGTTTTGGTCAGGTTCTTCAGATTCCTAACTGACTCCAGTTAAATCAAAATAACACTGTTTTAAAGCAGGATGACAACTACTTTTTTTTCTGATCTGCTAAAATCACACCTTAAAATTTTCTCCTTCCTGCCCAAGATGCGCGAGGCAAATGTCAAGAGCTCCTGACACTCTCAGTTAGGTACAAAACTGGTGCCCCTTTCTGAAGTCCACTGTCTGTTACACTGAAAAATTATATCTCATTCTTACTACACCATCTAGCAACAGATTACCAAAATGAAAATTGTTTGGTTTTGATTTACAGTTTCTGATGTCTTGATATGATCTTGGAGGCAGAAGGGACAGCAAGAGGCACGTAAATCAGAAGGAATGTGCTGGTTCGGGAATGTGGCAGGGCTGTTAATTCAGAGAAGCGGAGAGAGCTATTTAAATATATGTGTCCATTTTAACTCCAAGGAATAAAAGAGGATGAGAATTTGTTGCAGTCAGACTCTAGGAAGTGTCTTCCATTCTTGAAACAAACAAAACACATTTTGTTTACTTATGTATTGCCTCTATGAAAACCACAGTGGACAAAAATTCCCAGATGACGCACTGCATCAGGGCTGCATCAGAACTGAGTATGTCTCTGCCCCATTACAGGGTAGGGAAGGGGCTGTTACTGGCACGCAATTTCAGAGGCCTTCCTAGACCAAGCTAGCCCTGTAATGTGGAAGAACCCATCTTCCAAGCAGAAAATACATGAGTAACTCAGCTAGCAAAGCCAGTTCTTCGGCACAGAAAACTCTGTGATGCAAGAGATGGATGGGAATCAGACCCCAATGAAACTCCAGCCAATCTTGTTCTAAGGAGCAATATTTAGGGCTAGAGAGGTTGGGTTTCTTAAGCAGCTCCTCAGCACCATGTCAAGCAGACTTTTTGTTAGTTCCAGTTCAGGAGGGTATATACAAATACTGAGAATAGGATGCTTGAGCTGGCCTCGAGCATCAACCCTGCAGTCTGGCCCATCTGTTGGACAAAGGCAGACCCTAAAAGAAGCAGCTGCAAAGGAGCTGGGATCTTTTCTCCCTTCAGCTGGAAGAGAAAAATCCTGAGGAAGTGGAAAATTAAATTTCAATAAACTTAGAAAAGCAAACCCCAAACATTATTTTGTTGTTTCTGTACATTGCCATCTTTGCCTTGCCCTTGACAGAAGAAAGTAGATTTGTAATTCATCCTTTGATTACAATTTACTGAATTATAGAGAATTTATTGTGTTCTCTGCAGGAAGCCGACATGCCCAATGCATATTGTTCTTTCAAGTGTGGTGAATCAATATACACGTTCAATTAAACACCCTGAAAATATGTCTATTAAGTATATTTAACTAGGGGGTGGCACTTCTATTTGAAAAATCCAACCCCATTCCTACTCTCCCTCCCTCCCCAAATATGACCCAGAAGTTATTATTATCTTTTTTTTTTAATCAGAGGAAACGTGTCCCAAATTAACCAATGCGACTGAACATGCAGATATGTTTCCTGTTTCCTTCCCCTTCATTATCTTACTTTTGTGAGCTCAGGAATATGCCTACTAGAAATAAACAGGTCTCAGCTGTGAGCAGCTGGCGCTCTACTGCTGCAAGAAGTCCCAGGCCAGGGCTGAGAAACTTTGTGTGAAAGCGGGCCAACTGCTTCTCCTCTTGCCTTTGCAACATGCTACTATTCTGTGTGTGGGCTTTGATTCATGCACCCTATTGGAGGCAGTCCTAGGAATTTTTCAGCAGCTTCAGATAATTAAAAATGAATAATGCCTTCAGCACAATAACCCTTGTGCTAATTGCTTGGATATTAAGCTACATTCCTTTTACTTTGCCCTTACACTTACAGATTCTTGCATTAACATTGCAGCGGTACTGTGGAAGAGGTTAGGGTGAAAAATGAAAAAGTTAAGGCATCTGGATACAAGAAACCAAAGCATTTGATATTTGGTGGCATGTGGAAGGCAGTGTGGGATGCTGCTAAACAGATTGTTTGGCTTTTTCTAGTAAAATGATGGCATTGTGTCAATTAACAATGATAACTGGAAACTTACAGATAAAAGTGTTAATGCCCCTTTGCATCAGGATGAACAGGGCAAGCTGCACCCCTCAGCACTGGTCTCTCACCAAGATGTCTGCGCATATCAGTGGTCTCCTGTGCAGCCCTCCATGGGACAGCCAAGTCAATCTCAAATGGGAAGAAGGCCGTCTGCTCTGAAGTGAAAAACACAGATTTTAGGTCCCAGTTTCAAAGCCAGGAGTTGATTTTAAAGCCTTTCCGATAGCTTTGTCATGGCATTAACAGACCTGGTGGACCATGCTCAAAACTCAGAGTGGTGGGGCCTTGGGAATTACTTATGATACATGATCAAGTTTCAATATCAAATTCACACAGATCATAAAAATAATCTAAAATCTATGCTATTGGATATTATTGTCAGAAACCTGTCAAGGATAGCTCTGAACAGAGTAAGAGGATCATTTTGCTTGCAGATGATTTCAGTCATCAGGAACACATGGCAGGAGAAGGGTATGGAGGGGGTGATGGAAAGAAGAAAGGCCTCAAAGTACATGGGCAGAGAGACATTGAGGGGAGCTGCTCTCAGCAACAAAGGAAATTTTTGAACCTTACGTGAACAGGGATGGTAAGAAGAAACTAAGTCTATTCATATTAGCATGTTGCACAAAGATTGGAGGGAAACAGAAAGGTCAAAAAGAAGAGTAGCTGCAATAAAGGATTTTGTTCATCAGTGTAGGAAATATTCTGAGTTTTCATAGACTGGTCCATACCTGAAAACATGTATTTCCTCTGAAGGAAAGCTCTACTACAATACATCTGGAACTGATTTCTAGGAGAAGCCAGAGGCGGTTTGCTGCACTCCTATATGAGATGCACCTGTGAGAGGCCCACAAACCACCTTAATAAAAGCGAGCATAAAAAGGGTCATGGGCTTAGGCAGTGGGGAAACAATGTGGAGGCCTCAGATGCATGCTGGCCTTATCATACTTCAGCTGAGCCCTCCTGGTCCAGCACGTGCCCTCGGACACCATTCAAATGAGGCGGAGTGTGGCCACTCATGGTCCCTGCCTGGAGCTTGAGCCCTGGGGACCTCTGCAGGTGTGCTGTGGGCTCAGGGCAGCCAGACATCTTGGCTGGAGTGTGCGTAGCAAGTTGCTTGATTGTGTGCCTGAGCCCTGTGATTCTGCCTGAGAGGATTTTGGTGGTGCTATGTGGCCAAGAGAAGCGACAAATATTCATCAGCAGTAAAGTTTCTTTAGTGTTATGGGCCACTGTCATCTTCTGCATCCTACTCAAGATGGAGAGAGAGAGAAACCCTGCAGGCAGGGGGAGTTTGGATGCCTCACGTTCATCCTCCGTGAGTCCAGGCAGTTGCTGAGTTGGGGACAGCAGCCAGAGCCACTAGAGGTCTCACAAATTGTTTTAAACCTTGTGAATGACAGCTGCTGCCAACATCCATTCACAGTGTCCTTCATTTACAGGATTTTGAAAATCAGCCTCTGCTATGCTACACCCGTACTGTCTGGTCTTGTCCATGCCACCAAAGTCGTCTTCCTTCCAAGCTTCTGAATGTTTTTGTTTACTTATTTCCCTTCCTGCCCCGTGCCACAGCTGCAGCCCAGCAGATGAGTGCCTGAGGTGGAGGGGATGCTGACTAGCTGTTGAGGAGTGGCCCTGGACAGGAGCTTGGCACAGGGGAGTGGGGAGCAGAGTGTGCCCCAAAGCTTGCACTGCAGAACTGCAAAGGGGAACAAAAATTAGCAAAATACATTGAGAAAGGAATGAGAAGGAGGGGGAGATTAAGCCATGGGGTTTTTTTTTCAGTGCGTCAGCTTGACGATGTTACCAGCAGGTGAACAGCAGGAAGATGAAATATCAGATATCTATGCAGAGACATGAGAAGGCACTGAAAAAGATGCCGGGAGACTCATTTTCTCACTGGCTTTGATTGCCATTGTATATTGTCACTGGAGGATATTTTCATCCATTTCAGTTCTTCTCAGAAGACACTACATATCTTAAACAGATACAGGGACACTTCACTTCCACATACAATCTCGACCATAAAATGGTACTCATCTCCCTATACTTCCCCTTATCCCAATGTACTCTCATTGAGCGGGTCCCATTCAGAACTCCTAGCTGGGGAAGGTAGCAGAGTAGCCAGGAGGCCCAGTTTCAGCAACTGTCCAGAACATTTTTTGGATGAGATCTCACTCATTGAGCACCTTACATCACTTTCTGGAAGTCAGAGTGCCTGCAGCTGGGTGGTGGCTCCAGTACCCAAGAGGATCAGCACTTGGGAATGTCCAGAAAATATGCAGGGTGAGCTGTTGTGCCTGCAGCTGGGTGGTGGCTTCAGTACCCAAGAGGATCAGCATTTGGGAATGTGGATTCCCTGGATGATGCACCCGTCTTTAGTGACAGCAAAGATATGGGGCTGCATCTTGTAACCAGAGGCCCTTTACCGTTCATTCTGGGGCAGTCACTCTGTCCAGAAAATATGCAGGGTGAGCTGTGCTCAGAAACCAGGACCAGCCACCCGGTGTAACGTGGAGGTGTTATAAAGGTGTCATATGCAGAGATTTCAGTCAGAAGCAAAGTTTGGCCAACAGCAATGGAGAATTTCTTTAGTCAGAGGGATTCCCAAGATTAAGCACTCAAAAGCATCCATCATTGTGGCAACCAAAGGCCACGTGTCTGTTCAGGCTATGCCAGACTGAATATACGTGCAGCGAGCAAGAGCCCTGGCCCAAAGATGAGAGAGACAAAAAACCGTGAGATTTTGTACTGGGGCAGACACAGCAGTAATGTGAATGAGGAAAGACTGTGATACTATGTGGTGGCCCCTGTGTCACATTAGTGGGACACAAGCACAGTGTCAAGAGGCAATGCTCATGTCTCCTGGCCCTCAAATAAATGCTCCAGGGAAACAAGAGTCAGAGCAGAACCATGAGCAGAACCTCTGCTCTGGCCTGCTGTTTCTCAAACTTGTCTTGATCTTCTGAAAAATCTCCCTGTACAGATTACCCTGTACCATGTTGCCATGCGATCAAATAAAAATGGTTTATTGCTTTCTTTTTTCCCCTCTATGGTTCATGCGTACATGCGCATGGGTGTTTTGCAGTCATTTCATAGATGAACTCCTGGGGTTCTGTGGGTCAGAGGCTGCAGAGCACCACTCTAGCCTGGGGTTCACGATGCCTACAAGGGACTTGCATGGACATTTCCAGCCTCCCTCATGTAAGTGTCAGCTAGCACGTGCTTGTGGCTGTACATGCTTCATGTGTGGGTGCAGCTCCTTTGCACATACATTTTACAAAGGACACATTGGCTTTCTCCCATTCTGCCACACACTCCCAGCCCTCCCAACGCTTTCACACCCACAGACAGTTTTCTAGACTAAACCTCATCCAAGTCCTCCTGAGAGCCTGTATGCACCTCATTTTTTTCCTCAGCTGAAAATAAATCCGCCGCATTTAGACTGTTTCCTCCCCACTCCATGTGATTCTGATTTCACTAATTAAAGTTAATCTGATAAAGGAAGGAACTGCGGAGAAGAATAAGAGCAAAAAGGCAGGCGAGCAAGGGTCACCCAGCACACCACAGAGAGAGGGCTTTGTGGCCGGGGAGCTGTGCCGCTGCAGGGCACAAAGGGAAGCGGCGGTTTGAGCTGCTTCATCTGTTTGGCCCATGGGCTGGGGCTGAACCACCGGCCACCCTGCCTGCCCGTCCTGTCCTGACCTCCTCGCTGCCCTGCAGCAGAACCAACACTTGCAAGGTGGGATCTAATGAAAGGCATCAGGGAACAGAAGGAGTCCTTCTGCCTCCCGATCGTATTTATCCAGAACAAAACACGATGTAGGCTGGCTTGGGGGATGAGTAATGGATAACAGAGCAGCTTCTCATCTCCAGGCCTCTAGTCCAACCAATGCCTGGAGGGCAGCACTGATTGAAATTCATTGCCACCTGATGGTGGTTGAAGGGTTTCTATAGGAAATGAATGCTTGGATTTCAGGATAAAATGTCCCCTCTGTGGACAAAATGGTTCCTGGGGTAAGGGAGCAGAGAGCTGGAGCAGTGTGTGGTGATGAGTATCCTTAAGACAGAAAAATTGCAGTTCAAGGCTTTGCTATGCACAGAGCTACTTCCTTCCAACTCCCCAGGCAACACTGCTGGGTGGGAAAAGCATGTTGGCACATAACGATCCATCTTAACATGAAAGATGCCTGACAAGGTGTTGTGTTATCTACCACTTGGAGCAGGCAGGGCCACAACATTACACTTCATTGTACAACAGGCGACAGCTACTTTCTTCAAAGAGCATCCCAAGATCCTTGTGTCCAGGAGATTTACAGTGGAGGACATCTTCAGAGAGAAATGTCTGCTCAAGCCACACACATGCCTGCATGGAATATCAGAGACTGATAACTGGAAAACTAAGAAATGAGGTGAGCCCACCTTACTTATTTTTTGAGATTATCTTAATGGTGTTTAGGTGCTGGAATTAATTTGGCTAAGCACCAAGGATTAACTTTATCCGCTTCTGTCTGGGCAGCAAGCAGCCACAGGGAGGGCAGAGCCGGGAGCAGGATGGTCTCTTGCCCCAAACATGCCAACAGAGATGTTTGCAGAACCTCTCTGCCGAGGCATGATATTCGCATGCAGCTAGGGATTTACCACTTCTCTGCTTTCTTTAAATGGCTGGTACATACATCGATTTCGACAGCACCCCTGCCCCTCCTCTCCAAACTCCATTCATCGTTAACTTGTTTAAATTAAACACAAGCACGGACAGGATCAGCAAGCAGCCGTCTGTTTTATTAGTGCTTCTACTTCAAATGTCAGTCTTAGTCCCTCCTTGCTGGGCTCTGATCTCTCATGACAATTTGATTAACTTTACATTTCCTTTTATTGTTGGAGAAACATTTGGAAAATCTTAACATATCTTACTGGCTGGTTCTGAGACCAAGATGGTGATTATGTCCATGCTTAGCATCATCCATCAAAATCAGGCATCTGACAGTCAGACCACCTGAAAAACATGTCGTTCCCAAGAAGTTCATGGGCCATAAAATGTTTCCTACTTGTGAATAATCACAGGACACTCCTTTTTCTCCTTACAGCAATGCTTTCATTAGGAACTGCTTTAACATCTTCATTAGAAGGAAAGAGTTTCCACTTTTTACCAGTCTGCCTGGATAAGAGCACCTTCTCAGCTCCCACCAGCTAGAAATTGGTATGTGGTTTTTTCCAAAAGCCTTGTTCCAGCAGTGACCCCCTGATGGGAATATACCATTAATGAAGGACTGCCAGGACATGACAGATCCCAGGGAAAAGGATGCTCCATTTCACTTTGACAGAACAGCTCAGAACTTTTTCCCCTTTCCTCATGCTCAAGCTAATCTAATACTGTCTAAAGCCTCTGGCATATATTCATCATTACATTTCTGCTGGCCTCTGAGCTTCTGGGTCTTGGCTCAGCCCCAGAGTATCAAGGCACCAATGGAAAAGGCTGGAAGTTAGCCTGGTTTTGTCTTTATGTTTCAAGACCAGGATCAGAAACAGAAGTGGTAAGAACCTCATGGAAAAAAGCCTGGTTTCCTGGTGTTTTTAACAGAGTTAATTACATGTGGATGTTTAAATTCTTCCCCTGGCATAACTTTCCTTGATTTGAAGGTGTAGATACATGGTCATTCTGAAAAGCCACTTGCCTCTTATTCTGAGGGCTTTAAAATGACTTCTTCAGGAACTACTCAGATATTACAGTTTAGCTGACACCAGTAAGCCATGATAACTCTCTCCCATGCCTGAGCCACCCACCTACCTGTTCAGGGAAAGCCAAAATTACTGCTAACATATTATGCTTATCCAAGAACACAATTGGGAGACTTGGTCTCAGGTCCCAGTCCATGACAGAAATTGACAGGGTCTCAAGCAGTATGCAGTACATTTGAGGGTCTCATGATAGCTTCTGTAAAAAGTTAAGCTTCACATCAAACTTTGGGATATATGGGTCATTCAGCACACCAATCCCCATTGCTTCTTGTGTGATTTGCAGCTGCTGCTGAACAACAGAAGTAATTTATGATGGTACCAGGATCCCCCTGATGGATATTTCTAATAATTCTCTTCTATTTCTGTCATTTTCAGCCCCTAGTGAAGTCCTGCTACAATTCTCAGATATTTCTAATCTCTCTCTCCTGAGAAAAGCTGCAATTTTGGAAATGAGCACTTCTGTTCCCACTCAGGCTACAGAAGGAGAGCAGTCAGCACTTCAAAAAAATAGAGGCTTTCCTTAATGAAATCTCATTTCAATCTATCAAAAAAGCCCCAGAACAGTTACAAACAAACTTATCTCCCATTCTCAGGCAAAGTACTGCACATATCTTCTGAGAAATGTCTGGCTTTTCTAGTAAAGAAGAGAAAATGGAGAAAAAGAAAAGGAAGTACAGGAGAGTTATGAGTAATTATAACATAAGAGTTGCTGGATTTTATGATAAAAAGATTAAGACTCTTTCTAACACTTCTGCAGCCCAAACCCCTGCAATAGAGAGGCCTAGATCCTTAAGAAGTACTTAAGCTCCTTACACTTTCAAACATTTATACTTTTACCCTGCAACACAGTACTAAACCTCTCTTCCAGGCCTTCAAGAAGGGAGAAAGCTACTTAAGTCAATTTGATACCACAGCCATGCTAGAGAAAAGAAGAAAGCTCCCCTGACCTGAGAGAGCACATAATGAAAGCTGGAACCTGGTCCCATATCACCAGCTCTCCCTGCCCAAGTGCCCATAAACCACACACCTAATCCAGCATCTTATAGGGCTATGGGTGCTGGAAGGAGTCCAGCCCCTGCTGTCCCAGGGAAGTGATAAAACCCCATGTGCTAGTTAATGCACTGCCTCTTATAGGGCCGTGCAGCAGGTGAGCAATTATCACTTGCAGTCTAGTTTAATGCTTTACAGGGATCGAGAGCTGTTTCCAATTAGCCCCAGTATACCATGGAAATTAACTCATTTGTGTCACCTTGGTTTGCAAGTGGGCTGTGAGGAACTGATGAAACAATTGCAGTTGAGTACGGGTGGCACCTCCCCTCTCCTCCTGCTCCTCGGCACTCCTTGCACTGGATCCAGAGGGGCTATATTTCATGGAAGAAAATACGGGTGGAAAAACCAGCTTGATCCATAACCAGGACCTGAGGGAGGGTTGATCCATCCCCAGAGTCTCCTCTCTGTGGCATTTTTCCAGGCTGGTTCTCTGTGTCCCAAGAAATAGGCTTCCAAGCACTTCCCTTTGGAGTATTTAGTAATCTCACAAGGCTCCTCAGCATTTGGCCTGTAAAAGCCTGCCTTTATAAAGAACTGTGTCATATGTGTGTTTTATCTGTGGGCCTTGTTTAATGAATGCTTTCAGACATTATGAGCCCATTTGGAGCCTGTTGTAACGCCAGCATCATTCCCTCAAGCTCGCTGCAGTGTCGTTGCTGCCAGGCATTTTCTCTTAAAAGGATGTTCTGAAAGTCGATGTTGGGGCTAAAATTAGGCTAAATACTTGCAGGGATCCTTCTGTGATCTCCTAATACAATTTCGGTGCCTATGAATGGTGTGCATATCAAAGGAAGTATGATCTCATGGACAAAGACCAAGAGGATTGAGGAGCTCTCAACTGTTTTCTGAGCTTTGCTATAAAAAGTCCTGTGTCATTTTGAGCATATCACCTCATCTCTCTGTGCTTCAGTTTTCTCCCTTCAGAGGTTGCAGTAATCACCTCTCAGAGAAATTATGGAGATAAACCTATTGTGGTTGTAAAGTGATTCTTGGGTAATAGTCATGAAGAGAACGATTTAACTTCAATGTTTAAGAGATCTCTTGCTTTGGTAGCTTGATTTTGAGCTTGGTGAACTCTGCTTATGTAAGCTCCTTGTAGCACCTCACTCTTGATGAAAGGAGATGAGCTATAAGCTGAGTGTGATGGTGTATCAGTCTAAAATTATCTGTAAAACAACTGACTAAACCTCAGGCATAGTGTGTCTCTATGTTATATTTGTTATACAAAAATAAATTAAAAAGCCAAATTCAACCCTTTCATGGAAGGATCCAGTTCTGTTGATGACCTGCTTATAAAATGACTGAAGAAGAGCCTTTGAATTGAGAAAAAAGGAGAACAGAATAAAATTGTAACTGAAAATTCACACGCAAGGTGCACTCCACAAAACAAATATCAGGCACTGAGGGACAGCTTGCTTGGCCAGGGAAAAGGTGGGTCAGAAGCACAATATTCTCCAGGGAAACACTCTTCGGTTCATCACAACGTGAACTACAGCTCAGGTCATTATTTCCAGCAGTTAATGAAAGTTAATTACACTGAACTGAAGAGTTTGTTGCAGCAGTGGAGATCAGCGGGAGACATTGCCTGCCCTGGAGAGGTAGTCAATACCTAGTAGGTGGCATAGTTTTCCCCACCTTGGAGACACATGGCTGTTGAGTAACATGCTTAAGGCCATATACTGAATTTTTAGGGCAGGTGGGATCTTTGAAACCTGGGATCCTGCTTCTGTGTCCTGTAATCTGAACATAATGTTACCACCGCATGTAAGGGTAACTGAGGGGTCTGAGCTACAGGCAGATGGCCAGAGATTTAACCTGAATTCCTGAGAACTCTTACTATTTGATCACTTTTTTCCCCCCACATGAGCAACACATCGCTGCAGAGCGCCCGATTCATCTAGGTTTTAGCACTCGCAGGAACCCAAATGTCACAGCAGCATCATGGAAGGCGCACACCCGTCACTGCAGCAATTGAATTAGCTGCAGTAATGACAGGCAGGGGCTTTTGAAAAACCCGGAGCAGCGGGAGAGCTTTCGGCAGCGAAGGGCCAGCCCCTGGGGGTGCTAACCCGGGGAGGGGAGCTTCCCAGAACTGGAAATGTCAAACTGCTTCCTAAGGAGAGTCAGGCCTGGGCCCAAACCCAAAATGTCAGGCCAAATCTGAACTGCCCCAAATTTGGATCTGGATGTGAAATCTGTGGCTTGGGACCATTTCTGGTTTATATTTAAAAAGCTAATTGTCTCTTGCCATGGGTAGCTAAGTATCACAAGAACAGACATGGAAGCAGCAGATTGAAATCTGTCAGGATCCCATTTTGCAGTAGTCAAAAAAGCCCTTCTTTCCTGGATGCAGGGAACAAGCTTTGCCACATCTGCGAGCCAGGGAAAATCACTGGAAACTCTGGAGTGAATAATTATACACAAATGTTTACAAAAAATAAATAAGAAGAATGTATGCATAAGTCAAGAATAACAAATGACATGTGGCCAAACCCCTGAATAGCTACTAAGGCCCAGGACTGGGATATGCAATTTTCACATCATTTGCAGCCTTGGGCAGCTAGAAAGGGTGGTTAGGAGATATTAGTATACAACGGCTGCTCAGTACCTGGTATTTATAGTAAATTTCCAGTGGCCAGGGAAACAGATCACAAAAACCCAGGCTGGGAAAGGATGGAAAAAGGCCAGGATAGCCAGTTTTCTGGGTGTTCCTGGCCAAAAGAGAGGACTTGGGCAATATGCATGCCTCCTTCAGGTCTGTGTATGCACAAAACCCAGACTCCTGCTTTCGCTGCTGTCCTGGCTTGCTTCATGGCCCTTCCTTCTGTTCTCATTTCAGACACATCTTCTGTGTCCTTTTCTTCCAAGGACTGACAGGTCTCATCTTTCTTACAGTAGATATTACCTCCTTTCACGCATTTGCTCCCAAACTACCTGCGCATCCCTGGAGGATGTTTTGCAGCAAGCAGCTAAAGCCTGAGCTCTGGGTGCCCTGCCCAGCTTGGGTTCCTCGGGGTTCCCATCTACATACAGCATCACAGACCTCTCTAGGGGCTTACTTCTATCGTGCAGACCCTCAGGCTTGCCTGACACTAATCCTGAGCAAGAAAGAAGTACAAAACCTGCATGTGAGCAGAAAAGATCTCATTTCTCTCACTTCCAAAAGGAGAAGGAGTCCCTCAGGGCTTTGCTCTTTCCAGGGCTGAAGTCATGGGTACCCAGCAGCAATCAGAGCAGGCTGGAAGCTCTACCATCTCCCAAGGAGCATGAGAAAAGTCATTCTGGCTCATCCTTTTGAGTTACAGGGGGTGATAATTCTGCAGGCCCCTGTTTGTGCTCAGTAGCAGATAGCTGAGCTTCTAGAACAGGACGATATTCCTGAGCACCTCTTGGCTCCTTCCAGTAGATTACTGGGGACCAATTTACCATTTACTGGTCCTATGAAAAATAAAAGAGAGAGAGAAAGGCAATTTGGGAACTATCAAAGTGAGTAGCTGTAGCTTTTACGGAGCTGGTTTTATGGGAGATTGTTTCCAGGTGACTCTTGGCTTGCGCAAGGGTTGGCCTGACACAGGGCAAGTCAGTCTGTGGAGGGAGCTTGAGGCAATCAGATGAAAGCGACAGCCCACTTTCCCCTTGTCCTGGACGAGCACTGGTGCTCAGACAGAGCAGCTTGGTGAGAATCTCCTGGGTGATTTGAAGCAATTACTTCCCTGCTTATAAAAATATATATTATGCATGTATATGGAGAAGGGCTGCTGACAGCAAGTCAGAAAGGAAAGCAGAACCATATCTGCCTGTGGAACTGGGCTGAAGAAGACAATGCATTAAGATGTACATTGCAGTGATTTTCTTCTTGTTATTGCACAGTAACAGGGCCCATTGTACACATAATTTACAATATCTAGGTAGGAAAGCACGCAGGATGTGGCAGTCACATAATACCCTTTACCTCCTCCAAGCTCATAGCTGACTGCGAGAGGACAAAATCGCTACAAGCTGCATCTGAAAGTAAACCGAGTGTTTTTAATTGCGATGTGACTGCAAGACTGTTGGGCAAGAATTCAGTTTTAGCTAGAGATGGGCATGATCTAAAGTGAGGTAGATCTTGACTGGATTCTCTCCAGAATTAAAGGCTATTTTGATCTGGGTTTTTCAGCCAGGCCATTTGAAAGACTTCTGTGACATTCAGACCCAGGATGAGATGCAAACACCTTCTCTTTCCCACCTCTTCTGGTAACCAAGTTCAGCAGACATGTACACATACATATGCCCAAGTTAAAAATCCACCCAGAGCAGCAGACTGCGTTGCAACCCCCCTTCATCACTGTAAGATTGCAGAATGTGATTGCCATCTCTGCGATGTCTTGCCAAGCCACCAGTTCTAACAGGGCTTCTCTGGTAACCACTCTGTGAAACGCAGGAGCTTGTGTTGGAAGACCCACCCCAGCACAGTATCAGTGGTTGGGCTGAAAAGTTTGGGATCCAGTGTACATACTCAGAGCTGATGTTAGCGAGGCACAGGGGCTGGAAGGGAAGCCACCCAGATGTCGCTCTGTTATTTGACACATGGTGCATACAAGGCTGGATGCTGCAGAGGAGCAGGGGGTCACACGGTTCCTCTCTCCCTCTCTCTGAGACAACTGACCTCTAATGAAGACACCATGGCAAGGGGCATTGTTGCTCATCCAAAGAGCACTTTGAGAAAGAGAAGCAATTTTGAGTTCATGCAAGTTTGAAAAGTTTTGTGGGCTTTTTCATTTTTTTATATACAATTTTAATTTTCTTATTTTCCATTCCATCTTTTGTTTCCCTTCTTTTTTCACCTCCCTCAAGTATCTACTTTCTATTTAGGCAAAAGCAGAAGGATGAGGTAGTTTTAGAGCCAAAAGAGTGCAGAATTGACAGCCAAAAAGGAAAAAGTACAATATCCCTCCAAGCCCTTACCTCGTGATTTATCAGTTTGTTCAAATAAACCCCCAAACAATAACCTTTTATTACTAGAAGTAATCCTTAGCTTTCCAACAAAAGAAGGCCCTAAACTATACCATTTTCACCCAAAAGAAAAAAAGAAAAACACCAAAAAAACCTTCAAGATGAGAGAGAGACCCTTTCTTTCACAGAAGAAACCTCTAAAAATTTTCAGCTACTTCTAGGAATCATGATTGACTGCTGCTTTTGTCTGAAACGTGGACCTCGTTTTTAGTTTGGCAGCTTTAAAGCAGACAGCAGAACATACTGAATTACAATACGGGCAGGATGCAACAGCCAGGTTTCCCAGTCCTGGTATTTAGAACTACCTTGATGATAAGGAACCTGCTAATTACTGGCAGCAGCAAGGTGGTGCATCTTCTACCTGCTTCATCACACCCCGTGGACATGGAAGCCTTCTGTTTTCTCTGGGAGGAAGACCCAAAGGACAGGAAAAGATGGCAAAATAACTTTTTGTCCCCATGGAGGATGCTGAGGCCATCTCAGCAGCTACTCCTGTGTTGCTCTCTGGGCTACAGTGCTGTCACATCATCATGGCTTGTTCCCTTCCATGTTCGTTATTTGGCATCTCTTGATAAAATCAACACATCCTGAGAAAAGCTCTTTTCACTGTGTTCCTAAATTTAAGAGGTAAGATCCTGTCCTCTTGGAAATTAATAGGAGCATTCCCACTAACTTTCTCTAAGCTGAGATTCAGCACATAGCCCTAGACCTCGATTCATAGGGACAGCTATATTGTCCCACGCAGACATCTCCTGCTCCCACAGTGATATTGTTAGGTGCAAACCCCTCTTCTCTTGCTGTTCTGGTTGTTTTCTGGTATTAAATCATGTTGCAGTTTGTGCCAATACCAAGTGTGAAGTGGCCCTTTTCTTTTATTTCTAAACCCTCCAATACTTACTTGTTCATCTTAACTTTACCTTTTTTGTTTCTGGCTGATGCTTTTGGCTCCTTCTGTTGCAGCAGCACTTCACTTCGCTGTCTGTACATCATCTGTTGCCATGAACGCATAAGCTCATTCGGGCACGGTCCCTGCTGCCTGGGACCAGTACATTGCTGCATTTATCTAGCACTATCTACAGGGCCAAAAAGCACTGATTGTGCCTGGCTCGTGAGTCAGTATTGCTGCTGGGTTGGCATGGAAGAAGAATTCAGCATTGTCTACTTTCACCTTTTGCCGCTTGCCCCTGCGCTGTGCCTGCCCACACAGCTGGGGCTAAAAGTGCTCTGTCAGGTTTTGCACTGTAGCGGGTCCAGGGATATCATCTCATCCCCTGCAGCCAAAGAGTTAACTCCCTGCCCGACTCTCCTGCAAAAGGAGGATTTAGAAGGGATTGCAGCATCATTCCTTAGGCATAGCCAGATGCTCAGTATTAATGTAGGCAGCTCCGCGAAGATTGTTTCCTGCTACTCATCACACGGGAAGAATATTTGGATAAAGTAGTGGCTTGGGTATCACTTTGCAGGTCTGGAGTATAACTCAAGTGGAAAGAGATTTAGCTCCGATTACTTGATGTAATTAGAATACAGAAGAGCCCTCTGTTGCTAAGACAGTAGTTAGTCTTCGGTTGGCTTTTGCTTCACTGGCAAAAGCCACAGCAAGCTGCACTCTCGTGCCTTTTTAAAGTGTGTGTATATATGTATGTATGTGAGGCCAAAACCTCAATCTGAGCATCCTCAGGAAGCACTGAGATATGGCTGAAAGGTGTGTATTTAGCTACAGACTCTAACGAAAGAAAAAAGAAAAAAAAAATCAAGAAAAGACCAAACTGGAAATAAACAAAACTCATTTTGAGCTGAGGCTATTTGGAAAAAAAAAAATCAACCACAACAAACCTCCTTTCTTTTCAGAATTTTTCTGTAAACTTATTTTATTCTTTTTGCTCTGGTAGGTTCATGAAACTGAACTCTTCTGGCAGTTTAACGCAGTTCTTATGCCATATGCAGGTATTGTTTTCTTTGGGTGTCCAACACTACTAAAGCTGTTTGGATCCAGCCCTGGTTTCATCTATGTTGAAAGCAAAAGCAACATCAACAAAATAAAAGTGAAAAAATAGCTTTCTTTAGTGCTTCTATTTTCCCTTTTATGATAGTTTTATTCTGAGCCTAAACTAAGATGATGATATTCTTTAAAATTTTATTACAAATGGACAAAAATCTATTCCTTAAAGTAGAGAAGAGGAATGGGTGACTGTCTGACCTGAAAAGCCCCACTAACAAAATCGGAGATTTATTTATCTCAAACCAAGAGGGAACATAAACTAATCCCTGGGACTACTCAGGGGCTACAAAGAGGGGTTGATAAGGAACAAAACACTGCAGAAACTTTGAAAAAATACAATGCTGCCTGGCTGAATAGTGGTTATTGCTGTGAACACGTGTAAGAGGATCACTAAAGTTGAGGTTTTCCAGAAAAGTAAACCTTGCTCTCCCATTTGTTTAGAACCAAGTTTAATTTCTGCATAGTATTTGTTCCAGCAGCTCAATTTAATGCTTCAGCTTGAAGAAATCTGAAATATACTGGGGAAGATACAAGAATAGACGCTTGTTCGAGTACAAAAACCTGCAACCCTTGATAAATAACAGAGCATGATCCCGGGCTGTCTCCTAGATTGTCTAAGCAGAAGGTATTTCCCCACAAACCTCCAAGGTTTGTTTTCTGTTTCCAATCACTGTGACTGCAGGCTCCTTGAGGCAGGGACTGCTCTTTGTCATCTTTAGCGCCTGGATGCGCCACAGTCTAGTTCTGCCCGCGCCCAGGTGACAATGGAGGTCAGTCATTTCAGTCCTAAAGTTATTTCTATTCCTCACTATTTCTCTATTGTATTATTGGCATCCAGAGAAGCCCACAGGAAAGAAATGGAGGTTATAAGGAGAGGTAAGAGAGTCGCCTGTCGCAGTAAAGCTATCCATCCGCACAACCTCTGCCTGTTCTTTGCATCTCTGAACTATTTTGAGTCCCAAGTTTTGGCTTCGGTCTGTTCCAGGAATCCCTCTCATTCAATCTTCAGTGAATTCACCTCAAGACCTGTGCAAATTAAAAGAACTTGTGCCAGATTCATCAATACCTTTCTAAAAATAAACCAAAAAAAGCAACACCAGAGGGTTGAGCTAAATATGTTTGACAGGCTGTGCTTTTCCTGCTGGGCTTTAAAGTCCAGCCAGTCTGACTATGCACAAAAATGGGGTGGTTCTCTCCCCACCCTTCCAAAATGATTTAAGCCTAAAGAAGGATGCCTGATTTCTAACCTGATGCAAACTCCAGAAAAGTGCGAGGCCGATTTTGCTGTGTCACAAGCTGATCTTTCGCAGATGCTGAAAAGCTAGGAAGTGCAATTATGGGAAAATTGCACTAAGGCAAACAAGTACATGCCAAGTTCTGCCATTCTCTATTACCCACCTGAGCCCCTTGATTGTGGCAGACAACGCACCATCTGTATGTGCTTTGTCAGAGGGGAAAAAAAATAATCCCAAGAGCAGTGCCGGAATGGGGGAGTGGGAGAAGAGGGGGAGGCTCCTAGAAGGGGCAGGCACCCAAGAGCCACTGCAAAGCCGTGGCGGTGTCCAGGAGCCGTGCTAGCTCAAGAGTCATGGTTAGCTGAGACCTCCTCCAGGGTGACCCAGGTAGGGTGACCTCAGTACTACCACACGATAGCTCCCATTTTTCTTGGCCATCGGGGGGTTCTCCAAATCCCTGAGCTCTGGCCCTCCTGAGTGTGCGGTGCAAAGCTCAGTTCTCATGAGAACAAGCTTTCCGGGCGCTCAGAGATGCAGATACTTCCAGCTCCTGCCTTGGTCAGAAATAACTCACGATCTTCTTTTCTCAGGATATTCTGGCAATGCTGTTTCCTAACCCGGCTGATTATATTCCCGATACGATTCCTGAGGTACCAAAATATATATATATATTAAAAAACAAAAAAAAAAGAAAAGAAAACAAATGAGCAAATAATGCAGAAGGGCAGGGAAGTGAAAGAGTTACCCACACTCATTGAACCTCAGAGAGAGCTTGGTTTTGTTTTCAGCTGAACCCTGGGGTAAGATGCTGTCCTTTTTTGAACGTCAATGATGCAGTAACTCTCTGTGGGGTACCCCACATTTCAGAGGCAGGATGGCTCACAGGTCAGATCGCTGCTCTGTTCCTTGCCGTGCTACACATTTCCTGGGTGATCTTGTTGAAGCCATCCATCACGGGTCCCCATTTTGGGAAGGGGTTGAATAGCATCCCCTCCTTTGACAGATGTGTCGTGGGATAAACAGCCCAAGTGGCCCCCACAGGACAGGAACAGGAGCTGAATAGATGAGATGGAGAAATACCTGCACTGGCCCCTGAAAGCTCGTCTGTACCAGTGGGTTCCCAGGGGAGACTGACCCCACTGGAAAAGCACAGCTAAGCCACAGCGGGGGCAGAAGGGCCACTGCCTGCATGAGGTTACACCGTGGGGTGGCTGTGGTATGGCCGGGGAATCTGTAGGGAGACCTGCTCTTCTTGAGGCTGCTCCCACTCCACAGGACTAAAAAAAGAGGTAGGCTCATCTCCTTTCAAAGCACGCGTACCTGAATTACGGTTACAGTTTTTGTTAATGTTGTCGATTTTGTCAGTACATTATCACTGCAGCGTTTTGCATTTATCAAAGTCAGAGTGTCCCAGAGGGGAAAACTGAGGACCGGGGAACAGGTTTTTATCATTATTACTATTTTTATTAGTGGTATTTGGAGCAATGATCGCAATAAAAACCTGAAGGGAAATAGTGATGATTTGGTGAAAAATTCCCTCGAACCGGGAGACTGCATTTCAGAGCCGGCGCGGCACTCTCCCTCCTTTGTGCTCAGCAACTACCGCCTAACGTTAAGAATTCGCAGTGCAAAAACCCTCCGTGGGAGAGGGCAAGGCTCTCCTCCCCTCCCTCGCCCCGGGGGCTGCGGGGCGGGCGGAGCGCGGCGGTGCCGGCTCTGGAGCGATCCCCGGCTCCCTCTGCCGGTGCCGGCCCGGCGGGGAGCGCCCTGCCCGCCCCGTCGCTCCGGGGCTGCCCTGTCGTTCCTCGTGTGGTCCACGCTGGGAGCATCTGCGAGGGGCCCGCGTTGAGAGAGCAGCCCAAGCACCTTCCCGGGCATCCTCCCGTTTGGGGTGGCCTCATCGGCCGCTGCTTGAAGGCTGCTCCCCGCTACAGGTGACTCTTGCTCCCTTCGGGTGAGTGAGAGCCCGATGGGCAAGGATGGCAACGGGGGTTGAGAAAAGACAATCTCTGCCTGAAAACACAAGCGATTTCTCTTTGGCTTTGTCCGCATCCTTTCACGCTGGCTTTTCGCGAGTATTCTAGCAAATGCATTTGCTA
>NW_009647046.1:1311111-1321455 GCF_000708025.1 Charadrius vociferus
GCAGGATCAGCAGCATTTAGAGAATATCCAGGGCTGGACCCAGCTGTGTTGTGAACTGAGGAGGTTCCGGGCTAGGGGAGGAGAGGCTGTTTAGCCCTGTGTCATATGCCTCAAAACATTTGGGTTGTGTATATGGAGCAGAGGGCAGGGCGGGAGGGAAATCAGTCCGCCCAGTCTCTGCATAAATCCACTCATCACATTGACAGAAAGTGAACCCTAGATCAATGAGCCCCAGAAATCACAAAGCAGAAACAGCAGTGTTGGAGGGCTGTTCTCACCAAGTGGGGAAACAGGAGCTCCTCAAGCGTCAGTGTGGGACAGGAGAGCGGTTGGGTGCAGCTTGGCAGCACCGCTCAAGGAGGAGCCACGGAGGGGGAATGCTGTATCCAAAGTCAAAAAGGGTCATGCCAAATGTATGTGAAGGGCAGACTTCGGCACGCAAGTAATTCTTTTCTGATGAAAACCCTGGAAAAATGGACAATTTTGGTTTTAGCATTCCTGAGATCGGCACGGCAGTGCTTAAGAGTCATGGCTATGGAGAAAGCTTCCTCATGCTCTGCACTGCACTCACCCTGTCAGCTGGATGGGGCTCTCGAACACATCTGAGGTCCTCTCTGTAACTATGGCTTCATCCTGGCTCTGATCAGGACTTGGAGAATGGAATGAAATAAAGCAGGAAACAAAACTCTCACTAGTCTCAGTTTCAGAATGAGACTTTTACACTCAGCTGTTCCTTTTGAGGCAGTGCAGTAATCAGGGAAACAGAAAGCAGTTTGAAACCTTGGAGGAAAAAAAAAATCCGTCATTACAGTATTTGCCTAGTAATCGCCCTTTAATACCCCTCTACTCAATACACAGAGCACAAAAACAGTTGGGTGGTAGAGGCTGCAGATCAGAAAAAAGTAGGAAGGCAACTCATGGCAATGCTTTGAGGATTTTTACTGCTTTGGGACCTGGAAAAACAATTCTGGCTGTCTCCCACCCCAGGGGGATCTTGTAATAGCTGCAAAAGCATGTGAAAAGTAGCTGATGAAGAGTTAGGGACTTTTGCATGCGTAATTGTAAACCGGAGCAGATGACCTCCTCAGAAGTATCCACCTTGTTATACACATGTCCAGGATGGTGCAGAGAGCTGAGCACATCACGCTTCGAGGTTGAATTGGTTTTGATGTCATGTGCTCAGGAGGCTCGAGACAGCCTCCTAAAGAATGTATCTGGGTGGGTGGGTGTGTTCGGGTGAGGAATTAGCTAGATGAATTCATAAAGGTTGTTGCTGGAAGCTAAAGATGTGCCTGAACAGCTCCAGACTCAGCTTTGCATGAAGTTTGGGATTTTTGCTCTCTTTGGCTGAATGTCCAGTTCTGGCCTATGGCTACCTGGAGGCTGAATGGACACATGAGGTCCCTACTTCCCCTCAAATTGCTTCAGGCTCAGCTTCTGGGCAGGATCGCTCTGGAACAATAAAAATCTGTGGGTTTGCAGGACCTGCCGCAGTGCAGTAGGGGAGGGGGAAAATCTTGTTCTCTGAAAGCACACACCATTGTCCCTCTTCACTATTTTTAAGAGTACCCCTGGTGCCTTTCCAACCAGATAACTTCCTGGACTGCAGGGACCATTCTTGGGCATCGCAGGGCTATCCCAGCACCCACAGCCCTTGGCAGCTGCGCTGCTTGCTGGGGTGCCAGGCGGGGGGAGCGGGAGAGAAGTGCAGTGGGGCAGCTTGGCCCAGAGGTCCTGTTTGGAGAGGTGGCAAGGTTCCCAGCTTCTGATCATACAATGAAGCTTCATAGAAGGTCACAGTATAAACTTCTGCCATGGGTAACTTACTGTGCTCCTGTGTGCTGTAAATACCTCTTTGTAAGGGGAGCAGCACAATTTCTTGCACTGAATGGAAACTGTGTGGGGGTTGTCCTGGCTTGAGCGACACAGGACTAATTTCTCTTTCAGTAATTTTACTTTTCAGAAATGTGTCTTCCAATGCTTGGGAAAACTGTACTTATAGAAGACTCTAGTGTCTGAACTTGTGAAAATATTTACTTTGTAGCCAGCTATGGTATGCAGTTTCAAGGTCTCAGTGGTTTTGAGCTTGCCAGGTGCAGGGATGAGGAGGAGTGAGACCTGGGCACTTGACCCAAGCTGGCCAACAGGATTATTTCATGCCATCAACGTCACATTCAATATAAATTAGAAAGTTCTCTGAGGAGTCTCTCTCTTCCTTGATGGCTGCCATCCTGAGAACTTCTTGCTCCGGTGCTGGACCCCTGAGGCCTTCCCTACCTCCCAAAGCCATAGCACTCGCAGTGTCTGACATTTGCTGTCCACTGCTGGGAGTGCACAGCTTCCTACTGATAGATATGGCTGAGTATAATCCTCGTATATTTTATATTGGTATCAATATTGGTTCTTTAGTGTTATTAATGTTAATTATCTAGTCTTATTCTATTAAATCTATGACATCCCTTGGTTTTCCTTGTTTTTTCCCGATTCCTTTTCCCAGGTGGGGAGGGGTCATCGGGTGAGAGAATATTTGCCTAAATGACAATAAATTGTTGTGGGTTTCTCAAACCATAACAGGCATCTAGGAAAACAGACTGGAGTTGTTTGAGCTGGGTCATCTCAGCTCTTATGGCAACCCTTTACGACCATGCATATAGTTGGCACAGCTCTTGTGGAGTGGCGTTCCAAATAGTCCAGGAGGTGTTGGTCCAGTGTCAATGTCAGCTAGTGAAGGCACAGAAACTCTTCTTATGTCACACAGATTTTGTTTGAAGGTAGTTTTATCTTGGAGAAGGGTGGGTCCTACCCTCTTCCACTGCAGAAAACTCTGAGCTGATCCTGGTGACTCTGTGTCACTAGAATAAGGGAAGTCTGACCAAGAGGGAGAAAACTGCTGCTGTGATACACTTTGTCTCCAATCCAACATCCACTCTGAGAAGCAGCTTGTAATTTCAGGCTATATGTTTTATTCTGAGTGAGAAAGCAGCAAATAACAGATTAGGGAAGAGCTGCCTTTGCCAGTAGTAACTGGACTTTTCTGCCCTAACTTTAGACACCACACCGGAGGCACCTCAGACTCCTCTTGCAATCAATGGGGGAAAAGAGCGCTTCCAGGGCACAATCTCATTCACTGATTTTAGATGTCCGTTTCTGGATGAGATGCATTGCACCCTGGAAACATCTGTTTCTCTCCAGTTAGGGACATCTTAGGTAGGACAACCAACTAGCAGCAGCCTACACATCAACACTGCCAGAGTCGAAAGCCAGGCAGGGGAATCCACCCTCAGCATGTCACCTCCCACACTTGGCTGGGCACGGGTCCAATGGTCCTGGTCTCCCGCATGAGCCGTTCCCATTACAGCGGCAAACAGGGCTGTAGCAGGGGATCTTTCGCACTGTAGTCATAGGTAAGAAGCTGGGTTAAAATGGAAGGAAATATGAGAATAATGGAAATAAGGAATGGTGCTGGTTTAATGCTCCCTTTATTGGTTCCAAAAGGACATGAGATTGTGCTCTGATTTGCTACAGTGAAGGCTAAATAACATTGTGGTTTTTAATAGCTGTCTAGAAAGGGGATTCCTCCTCGACTGGGTGCAGGCAGCAAAATTTGTGCCTCTGAGCAGAGAAATAGTTTTCTTTTGCTTGCTATGCCCAGCCAGAGCTTGGGCATGCCATTGTATAAAAATACGGATCAGTCCGCAAGTCCTTGGTGGTTGGCTCTGATGGCTACAGAACTGCACCAGTTTTCACCAGAGCCGGGAAATGACAGCTCCCTCAGCTGCCAGAGGTCCCTCTGGCATCTCCTCTCTCTAAAAGTTTGCCTTTCCTCAGTTCCGTGCAGGTGTGAAGTATGCAACATTACTGGGCATTTCTGTGGCAAGTGGAGCAGTTTTGTGCCACAGAAGAGGTTTTAGAGCAGGGACAATTGACATGGATACCCTGAATTCAGTTGCTGTTCATTTTGGCTGCTTAAATTGCATATTTCCAGTTATTCTGTGACTCTCATTTCTTCACCTGTGGATATCAGTGCTATCAGGATATCATTTGGATGCTAGAAATCAGGTACAAACCAGAAAATTTTATTGCCCTTGTCAAATTTCATTTCATGAATTTATGGATTATTGGGCAATATCGGAGTACTTGAACTGATTGAAATTCCTTTTAGCAGCTCCTCTTTGAGGAATGTCTGCAGAGTGAGTAAAAACTCCCAGGTGTTAACTCGGACACCCGCTCGAGCCCCCGCACAGGGCAGCTGCAGTGCCCCATTCCGGGCAGCCGTGACACCACACCGTGTGTGTTCCCACAGGTGGGATTCCCAACGCCAACAGTACCAAGTTACACTGGGAACCTGGCAGGGTTTCTCTTGTGAGGGAAGAGCAGGAGTTTTAGGAAGTTGAGTATCTGTGAGAAAACGGAGAATTCGCATTTCAGGAACGAGCAGAGATGTATCATGCGTGCACTGGTTAGTCATTTCAGTGCTGTTTGCTGTGATCCTACAGCATTTTAGACCCGATCTGGCAGCACTCCGGCATCCTGAACTCTAAAGACATAAATACTCTTTCTGAAGTCTGTGGTTATTGCTAGGTTGTCCTCTGAGGGATGCCTCTATGGTGAGGAAGGGAATCTGAAAGTGTGTGCCTTCGGGTGTAGCCAGTGCGCACGCAGTCCAGTGTGCCCAGGCAGACCAAAGCATGGCATTACGAGATATCAGGAGATGTCAGGAGATGCATAGGTTGCCCCTGCAGACAGCAGGTGGGGAGATCACATGCCCTGCTCATCGCTGCTCCCTTCATGTTCCATCAAAGGCTGGACAAGCATAGGCAATAGGACCGCACGTGTTTAAGTGTGTTTTGGATGAAGAACTGCCTGTGATCAAGTCCTTTTGGATCAATCTTGAGAGCGTTTGTTGAACTGATTTGTATGCACCCCATAAATGTAGAAAATGAACCTCCACTACTAAAAGGCATTTCTGCCTGAAATCTGACACTGAGTGAAAGGGAAGAGAAAAAAGTGAGCATACATGTAACTTCCTCCCTCTAGTCTAAAAATTGCACTGGCAAGCTTACAGTTGGCAAGAGACAGCAACGGATGCGACTATTTTTTTGCATTCCCGTAAATTTAGTATGATTGGTCTAATTCAGGAGTTTACAAGCAGTTGCCTCATTAGCATGAGATCTCGATATAGCACCTCATGCTTCTTTCCATTCCTGACTGCACTCCTTCAGTGCACAGACTATCTTCCTTCACTCTCGCTCTCCTCCAGCCATCCTGAAGTTGTTCACCTGGCAAGCCAACACGAGGATAATTTTTACTGTCTTTATAGCTGTTTTTCATTCAAGCTAGTAAGTAGAAAGAATGAAGAGATCTGCCCAAGTGAGCGACCAACACACCCTCCATGGAGCACCAGTAAATGCATCATGAACCACTGGCATCTTCAGTCCAGAACCCAATCCTGGCCATTACTGATTTTAGGAGCATTAGGTAAAAGATGCTTTGCCATTAGTTTTAGATCCAAACGGAGACGAGAGAAATAAGGTGCTCTAAGACTGTACATACACTTGGTAGTTTCAGGGATGACATCTGATGGTTGTAATTTCCAGACTGGTTGGGTGTGTTTCCTCTCAAACAGAAAGACCTCTGTGACACAGGTTCCCAGGCTACTGTGGGTGTAACCCACCACACGCTAGGAGCAATTAACGTGTGGGCCTATGTCCTGTGACTGGCAGTGGTGCTGTGCTGACAGGAGGGCTGCTGGGGAGTCCGAATTGCAGAAGCAGGAGGAAGAAAAACCAGCATGGGATGCTGGGACCAACCCCACTGCATTGTCCTGGATCCCATGTCACTCCCAGCCCAGGCCAGCTGCCATTTTTGTGGAACAATGGGAGCCCTGGGGACAATGTCATCTCCTGTCTGGAAGCTGCTCCTGGAGATCTTCCCCCTTGGCACTACCAGGGCTCTTGTGGTTTCCAGACAAATGGACATTTTCATATGGGGCTCACAGAAGTTTGGTCACTCCTGGCCAGATGACCATTGAGATTACCCCACTTATTTACCTCTCTCCATAAAGAAAATAAATTCCAGTTGCATCTTTGTTCAAGACATGCACAGCCTTCTGTTTGGTTTTGAGTTGTTGTTGGTATTTTTGGGGTAAATTTCTAAAAATAGATTAGAATTCAGTCTTCACATAATAGGGAGTTTGGAAGAGCTCCTGTTGTACAGAGCAAAATTTCCTTCTTCACTCCATCCCATGAGCATCCTGTTGAATGTGTCTAGAAACCGGGTCCAGAAATTCAGCTGCTGGTTCTGCCCAATCTCACCCAGTCCAGTTCTGAAGCCACACCAGGCTCCTGCTAAGTGCACTTGAAAGACCCCCCAACGCTCAAACAGCTATGCTCAGACACATCCAGCCATCTTCAGGACTGGCACTGAGTGACACTGCATCAGCTTGAAATGTGTGTGGTGATGGGCACCTGACGGTATTGACAGGCCCTCTGTCTTCTGCCAAACTATCTGCAGGCATAACTCTTGTTATTCTCTAGTTCTAACACAGCAAGCAGAAAATATTTCCTTTCCCTTCTTTCCGATGCTGCTGGACGTTTCAGGGCTGAGTTTCTGCTGCCTTCAGGCTTTCTTAAAAGAGGCTGAGCGTATGGAGGACATGCTGTGTCCTGAAAACAGGAGGTAGTAATAGTTTCATCTTCTCCCAGGACTTTGAGAGACTTTGGAGCTGATCCCACATCTGGACTTTCTAGTTTTCTCTTAAAGTGCTGAGCATCACATTGACATAGTTGCAAATCTGTGAGGAAATCCAGCTTTGGATCCAGTTCTGGGCTAGAGGGTGCAAGACATGGGCTCATCTCAGTCCCTGATAGGTGCTTCCACTGTTTGCAGTTCCCTGTGAGCTACATGCAGTGAAACTCCTGCTTTCCCCCTGCAGTGCCTGCTCTGTCTCTAGGCTTCCATGCCAAATTTGTCTCTAGTGAATCAGTTACGGGAGCTTGGGAAGGCTTTTGTAGCCAGATAATATGGAGAAATTGGCACAGACGGCCAGGAGAAAAAGAAGCCAAGAAATCCTATAGATGGGACTTAAGTGGGATATTAAATCAAATGAGTTATTTTATTTATGAAGGCAAGCATCACAGTCATCATGATATGTAAAACAGGCTCGAATTCTGAAGTCCTTGTAAAGGAAAGGGGTTTGCAGCTCTCAGTCCAGAAAGGAAAGGGGCAGGAGCTCTGTGTCATGGTTTGGATTTGAAGGCTCTATCTAAACCTATTTCTAATTGGTGTAAACCTTCTGAGGTTGATGAATTGTTTTATTTTTGGGAGATGACAGGCTGCAGCCTCTTGCTTTGCTTTCCATGTGCTTCTTAGGGCTTCCTAGAACATGTTTTGTTATCCCTTGAGCATGATCTTACCCCGCATTTATCAACGTCATTGCAACCTTGAAGTTGGTATGGTCATCTTTGGTGGCAGTTATCTATACTACAGGAGGCACGGCCGGTGTGGCATGTAGTGTCAGAGGCAGAGGTGGGAACGAGCTGGTCCCTGAAATTCAGCGGGACTAAGATTGAGGTGGGGGAGAACGGTGCAGAGGCACCAAATTCCGTCGTCGCTGACTGTTCCCGAGCTCACAGAATTATGTTGGTGTCAGTACTAATTAAGGTTTTTCAAGGCCAGTTTGAGCTTTGATTACCAGCTGACAGGTATGTACAATCCCCCTTCTGGGATCTGTAGCTCCCTGCAAATCATCAAACTGTCTTCAGTCAGATTTGGACCAGAGGAGTTTTGCCAGAGGCATCCTGCATCTGTTGCATCATATACAGTACATTAAAACCATCTTTATTGCTCTTTATAAAGAAACCACAGTTGTTAGAGAGTCCTGAATGCTCAGCCCTCATGTACTTCCTTGCCTGTGTAGTTATTTGCCTGTGTTACCCCCCGTTGCTTTGAGACATGGTAGTACATAAGGCAGCTAATCATTTAAAGCCGTATTCATCCTTCCTCTTGGAAAGCAATAGTGGCAGATACAGAATGACACACTGGATCTAGAGGGGGGTTGATTCGGGCCCATCTGTAATTTATCCAGTGGGAAACGCAGGGGGAATGCCTTTGTTCATTTGTCTTATTCAAACATGCCTATCGCAGCCTCTTGATGTCTGTGCGATGATCGTGGAGGGGGAAGGGAAAAGAAATTAGAGGGGAACAAATTGATGACAGCCATTGCAAAAGAGACAGAGTCCCCGTCAGCGCCCGGCAGAGAGCTGCAGAGCGTGTCCCCTTGGAGAAGGGCCACAAGCCGAAGGCTCAATGGGGATGTGGGTGGCTTGGACTTCACACCCCTGAGTGAGACAGGAGGGAAAGTGTGTGGCACGTGCTGGGAGACACAGCTGCTCTTCTTGTGCACTTGACGGGAAATTTTAAGTGAATGTAAAGGGAAGGTTTCAAACCAGGTAGTTTATGAACCCCTAAGATGGGTATCGGTAGATATTCTTATCAGATGTTCATGTCAATGGCCACTTTCTTTTTCTTAATCTAGGAGGTTTTAAAAACAAATATATCTATGCTGGTTGTTAGGATTTGCGCTTATTTGGGTAGTATTATGGGATTTATTAAACCCTGCAGCATCTCCAGACTCCATCAGGAAACGTATCTGAGACTGGCCCTCCCGTACAGAGGAGCAAACTCAACAAACAGAGCTGTTTTGTAGAAAGGCTGCAGAAAGCCAGTGTCCAATTTTACAGGCTACAGCGAGGTTGGGCTGTCAGTGTTACGCCAGTGTTCAGGGAGCAGGAAGATCTCCCGTGGAGAGCAAGACTTCACCGTGACTGGCTGGTGCTTGAAGCAGGGATCAGGACATGGCTGAGGGACCCCTGTCCCATCTGCTGCCAGCCCGGGGCAGAGCCCCAGCACAGCGATTCCCGCTCCCATGGGTCCCTGTCCCTTGCTTTGTTTTCAAAATTGTGTTCAGTGCTTTGGCTAATTTCATTGTAATTCATGAAGTATATGAAATATTCCTGGGTATACCAGGTGTCACATTTAACACGCAGCTTCATGTTTTGATGCTATAAAAACAGAGCAGTTCCACACCAGCAGAAGGTGATGCATTGACAGCTGCGGATTGAAGTGTTTCAACATTTTATTCCAAGGGAAATTCATGAAGACTGTCTTTTCACTTCCACTCAGAATGACATCTCAGTTTTAAAAGTGACAATTTCTCACAAAGTGGAATTTTAGCTTTCCATCATCTAGGGCTGCCAGAAGCAGTTTGCAAGCCCCTTTATTTATACAAGTTATGAAAGCAGAAAGGTCACTTCTCTGTGTATCTCTCAAGCTTTAACAAAAACAATAAGGTGCCCAGACATCACTGGAAGAACCGTAAAACTTTGACAGACAGGTAGTGTTTCACTCTTAAACCTGGTCTCATGCCAAACCTTAATGCGAAAGCATGAGAATGGCAAGAAGGAATGGCATTATTAGATATTTCCTGCATGGTCTGAAATCTCAGCATCTCCCCAAACTATGAAAGTGAGCAGACCATTCTTACTGTCTGAGACAAATAAAATGTTGAAGGGAAACAAACAAAAAATGTCATCTTGCAAGTCAGATTGTTGAAATTCTGTCTATTCTTAAATTCATATTATCAACACATCAACATCTTAAAATATTTTCTTATCTTGTCAGTTCCAATTAAACATAGCTTTTAATCAGAATCCCTTCCATTTATCTGAAACCGGAAAGACTAAGCTCAGATTTTAGCCATTTTGAAAGAGAAGAAAACTTTAAAACATTTTTCCTGACCATATCTGGTGGGGAGGCAGAACAAAAGACAAAACATTGCTTCCTGGAGCTCCTATGGTCTCACACGTTTTAGAAACAGGCTGCTCTGACACCGCAGAAATATCCTTTAGATTTTCTTTTTGAATCTGATCCATACCCATCATTTTAATTGATGTAAGTAGGAAGTGTGTTACAGCAGCTTGGTTGGGATGAGAGTATGTTCAAAAGCTTTTCTGCACAACAGGAATTTCTTATTTCTATTGAGCCTCCCCCAGAACGAGAATTTTCCCCTCTAAGTCCTAATATCTCCTTCTTCTACCTGGTCAGTAAAGTCATGTGAAGAGCCACTTTTCAAAGCCTGGATGCTATATTCCAGCATACAAGGTTCAGAGCCACATCTCAGCATCTCGAAAGACCAGCAGCATTTGCATACAGAGGGAGAAGAGATTCAGGGAGTGAGTTCATCTCCATTCCTGGTGGAGATTAGAGGCCCTGAGTCTTGTACATCAATTTTCACGAGCTTAATTTTACTGACTTTCTTGCGGTTATTCCTGATTTACGACAATA
>NW_009647046.1:1321484-1323073 GCF_000708025.1 Charadrius vociferus
CATCAGAGTAAACGATTCCTTTGGACAAAAGAAACCCATGAAAGAGATAAATATCCATCCAAATGCTAAGACAGATGGGTTCCTTCAGAGCTTCCTTACTAATCAAATACATCAGTGCCCCCTTCAGTAATGTGACAGGCGATTTAACGTGGGATATATTTCACAGGGATTGGGGAAGAGGGTCCAGGACCAGCACCCTGCGGATGGAGATGCCCATCCCGATGACCTGGAAGGCTGCTCCATGCAGATATTCTGTACCAGGAGTTTTCCTTTCATCCCATCATGTCCTGCCACAGCCATATAGGCAGACTGGGAGAGTGCAAGCAGCCACTGCAGAAAGACCAAGTTAGCAGGAGAGAAGTTGTCAGGAGTCAGACATTTGTGGTTAAAACACAGGGAGGGTGGAAACTGGTACGTGCCATTTGCAGAGAAGCTTTATTTCTGAGAACAAATAGAAAAAAGGCATTTCAGGCCTTTGCAGAAAAAGCCAGAACAAGTGAACAGACCTTGGCAGTACAGTTCCCCCCAGAAAAGAACAATGGAAAGTAACAGAAGCCTCAGGGCATTATTAAGAATTAAAAATAACAGCTAGCAGAGCCGAACCTGGCACTCTCCTGGCATTTGGCATATGCAGCTCTGCAGGAGCCTGAGGTGCGGTGCTGCCCTGCAGACCTCCATGGGGCCCCAGGACCAGTCAGAGCCCACTGCTGTGGAGGTGAGGTGAGAGACACGGAGCAGAGATTGTGTTAGCAAGTACAAGCCCGGGATAATAACTCATACTGATGGGCAAGAAGTGCGTTTCCCATCCAGTGCTTCCAAGATTTTTCTTCTGTTTCTCTTCAGGACGTATTAGGGCTTGTTCAAGGCTTTTCAGAGAAAAACAATGCAAACACAACTACCCATTCAATAAGGTTTGGAGCAAGGTCGGAAGTGCTCAGACCTACTCTAAGCAAGGGCTTTTGAGTCCGGATTACCTACGGCCCCAGAGAAGGCCTTAGCTGCTGGATGTCTTCAAGAAGGGGCACCCACCTTGATTTTGACCTTCTGAGGCATGAGAAACTCTTCCTAATTAAGCTTTTCCCAAATCATTTAGAAGGTTTAGGACATGGTGAACAAATTTTTTCATTGCAGGCAAAGATTATGCAAGAAAATTCCTGCCCCTCTCTCATGACCTGATGGACTGCTAGAGCTGCCTGAAGCTGATGCTGCCTCTGAAGCTACCCACCCACACTGCCCCCCACATTCCTGTGCCACCACACAGGCTGCCAGGGTCTATTTGCCACTTGGCAAATTTGTCAGACACCAATGAAGTCTTTTTCTGCACCTCCACAGCATCTTCTACACCTTTGGGCTCTCTAACGATCATCAGTTTTACCACGGTCCTCGTTGCCTTCTGGCAGTTTGGTACTTGTGGCCGAAAATGCCCTGCCTCCTGCATCCTGCTGCTGGGGCATGCCCCGCTTGGGCTCTTAGAGAATCACAGATTGGTCAGGGTTGGAAGGGACCTCTGGAGATCATCTAGTCCAACCTCCCCTGCCAGAGCAGGGTCACCTACAGCAGGTTGCACAGGACGGCGTCCAGGAGGGTTT
>NW_009647046.1:1323366-1361621 GCF_000708025.1 Charadrius vociferus
CAGGGCAGAGTAGAGGGGGAGGATGACCTCCCTCGACCTACTGGCCACACTCTTCTTGATGCACCCCAGGATGCCATTTGCCTTCTTGGCCGCCAGGGCACATTGCTGGCTCATGGTCATCCTGTTGTACGCCAGGACTCCCAGGTCCCTTTCCAAAGGGGTCCTGCTGCCACTGTCCCCCAGCACTGGGTGCTGCGGGCCGGCACGGCTGTGCCCCCCCTGGGACACCTCCATGGGCACCTAGCTGCCAAACAAAGTGACCATCAAAGGTGCAACAGGCAGTGAGATGCTACAGCCAACAGACTGTCTGTCATCTGGATCTACTTTGTTCAGGAAAACCACTTAGTTTACAAATATTTGTATTTAAATGCTTCTTTACCCACTTAATTCAAGCCTGTGCTGCATAAAAAAAAAAAAAAAAGGAAACCTTCCTTAGAGAAAAGCAAAACACAAAGCCGAGGTGGAGGGAACTACTCTTTTGCTAATGCCACATTTTCCACAATGGAAATAATTGTCTCTCTTCATGTTTGACAGTAATCTGCAGTCCCAAAATAAACAGGGCTCCTCTCAATTTTGCTTCAGGGTGTTTCCCATCTGTCAAAGGGGAGCAGGAGATTGCAGCCAGCAGTGGTGGAGGTGCAGCACGCTCGGCTTTGTGCTCCTCTCTTTCACCTCAGAAGATCCCAGTGGCAAAGAGTTAAAATCTTCTGTTGGCCATCAGGGCAGACACACAGGTACCTGTTGCTCCCTCATTAGCCAGTAGAAGGCCAGGACTGGCAAGGGCAGGAAATACGCTCGTTAGAAGTGGTGTAATGGATTGCCTGTATATGGATCTCGGATCCAGAAGGACAGGGAATGTTTCACACCAGAGCTGAGACGCGTTCATGGCGTCTCAGAGAATCAAGCATGCAACACAGAACTGTCCAAGATTCACGAATTCTGTGCCTAATTTTATCTCATTTGCTGACATATTTATTTCCAGAAACAGCAAATTCATGCCAGTATTTGCAGGGATCAGGGAGTTATTTTTGTGAAATCAGAATTCCATGTTTAACAAAATATCTGCACCTGAAATACTTCAAACAGAGGCTAATGCTGGGAAGGTCCCAAAGAAATACTGAGTGGCTCTGAGCAATAGGCTGCTGAGCAGCTCCAGTACAACCTGGCAGTCAACACAGTTGGGATAATCCAGCCCTTCTTCTGCAGGACAGGCAGAGATGAGTTCTTGGAACTGACTGAAGAGTTCAAAAGAGAGTATACCTTGCTTAATAGTTGATTTTACCTTCATAAGTCTGAGTGCAGTTTTCCTAACTCTTGTCCAGATTTAAGTATCATAGGACTGTGCAAAGGAAGACAGAAGCAGCATGAGATGAAGTACTGCTTTTTGGTTACAGCACAGCCCCATGCCTTGGGAGAGATGATCCTCCTGCCTTTAGTAGGAAAACATATTTGGGCATCCCATAACCCTAAGAATCTCTCCAGTATACAAACTGCAACTTGTCTCTCTCTCAAGTGGTGGTTGCATATTAGAAAGGAGAAAAAGCAGTAAACTTGGGATAGAAGCAAGGTCCTCTGAAAGAGCAATATAGGCTGTTACGCAACATGAGCTAAACATACAAAGGTCCTTCAACACAGTAGCTGACAAAGGTTCAGCTACTCTGCCACCCTCGGATACCTGTGTAACGGATACCTAGGAAAAGGTGAACAAGGCAGATTTAAGAACATATCCCCAGACTTCCAGCAATTTAATATCCTTAACAACTCTAGATGATTTTTTTTCCCCTCAATTTACCCTTCTAGTAAGTACATTATTTACATCCAGACATCCTGTGACAAGGAATTCCATGGCTGAACTCTAGATAGAATGAAGAAGTATCTCTTGGTATTTTGAATCTGCCACTAGCTGGTCTTGTCTGTCACTTTCATTCTAGGAACAGAAGATTTAATAACTAACCCAGGCCAACTATTATTGTGTAGACCCTTGTCCCATGTTTCCTCAGGCTTCTCTTTACAGGCAATGGAGGATACAACATTTCATAGCTGTGTCTGCAGCTGACTAATCTGGTGGGAAGCCAGGGCACCCTAACTTCGTACATACACACACCTTACTGGCCTACATGCACTCTAATTTTGTTTTTCCTCATTGTTGGTTTTCTTGTTCTGAATTAAAAGTCCTCTTGAACAGAAAGTAAATTATTGCACTTTCTATGTCGTGAAGAAGTTCAAAAGTTACCGTCTCTTTCTCTGCCTCTTTTTGGATGCTGGTGACAAGATCTGTTTGATGTAAGGACTGCAACTCCATGTAATGGTACCTCTCAAGAGGAACCCGTTCTAAAACTGGTATTTGCCTGTGGTCAAAGCTTGGCTTTTACCAGACAAGCTGTCAGGGGATACACAGCAGGCAGAAGGAAATAATCATGTTGTCCCAAAGGGATCCTTAACACATGGAGGCTCAGACAAGGAGATCAGGTTTTGGGAATAATGACTGGGAGAATGCTGGCAGGGAAGGGGATGCAGACATCTGCACCATGTGGCTGACAGACCAGAGACGATTCAGGTCCAGAAAAGAGTAAAAAACTCACTATAAAGCTTAAAATAAAATCTGTGAAGGAAGGGAAACGATTCCACTCTCAGGCTCTCCGGGGATCTTTTCAAGGAAGCGCTCAAGACCTTTCCAGATTTTGGGCTGCTCTTTGATATCTGGTGTAAAAGTAAAGCCACCCAACTCTTTCAGAAAGCATTAGGAAAAGCAGTCCAAAGAGCTGGTATCTGTTTTTCCAAATTCATCAGGACTGTGTCAACAGGAAAGCAACCTTGTGCCTTTTGAGAAGGGGGAACCTCCTCTAAGAGTCTGGTTTTGTGACAATCTTGTACTGTTGGACTCGAACTTCCAGCCAGAGGTAGGAGCAGCCGGCAGCTATCAAAGGGCCCTGTAGTATCAGCGAGAGTTGGAGAAAACGGTTAGCTTCCTGAAGGCTCAGAGCTTCTTTTCTTCTACAGAAAGAAGAAATCACCAAAGACAAAAAGGATCTTCATATCAAACACAGGAGACCTGCAGATAAGCGGCATCCCAGAGACCTGCTGGAGGGTATACGTTTCTGAATCCAGCCAGGAAAACGGTAATTTCATGCCCCTTTTTATTGCCTCCTTCTCCATGGACTTCAGAAGCTCTGGACTGTGGAGCACTATGGGTGGGTATCACCACAGGATGAGATGCTCAGCAGTAAGGGGGAAGCCCAGAGGAGTCTTGTGGCTTCAGTCGCAATTTCTTCCTACACAGTTTGGCTCAATTCAGAGTCAAAGTCAAAAAAAGGAGGTGGGCAAGAGACAGCAGGTGAATGAGATAAGGTTTCTGGATCACAGTTTACCCACCCTCAGGGACAGCTGTCAGTTAACACTAGCGATAACCCCAGTGTTGTAATAAATACTGAAGCAGCTTCCTGCAGGGGGAAAGGACTGCCTGCAGTTATGACAGGAGCCTTAATAGTGCCATCACAGAGCTGCAATTATAGCTGATCTGAAAACATGTTGGGTTTTTTTAACATTAAAAATGTAAAACTTTCATCTGAACTATTTTTAACATTGAAAATGTTTATCTTTTTCTGTTTTTTATACTTATGTCATTGCCTTACCTAATGAGAGCTCCAGTGTGTTCATGCCCACACTCAAATCTACAACTGAGATGCTGGGATAAGACTACAGATCCCATGATGATCCCACATAGAAATATGTGATGATGAGTAACTGAAGACATTGGCTCTTAAAAGTGAAGAGTGACTTATGATGGCTGGCTAAAGTTCCTATTGCAACTTTTTTTTGAGACAAAATACCTTATTTTTGGCTGAAAACACCAAACTTCATTTTTTCAAGCATTTCCTTCCTAAAGAAAATTTGAAAGTATCCAGAAACGCACAGGCAAGATTTTTAAGGACAGCTAGTATCTGTTAGGAAATAAATTAATCCAAGGAAGAAAGGAATACTTGCAAACACAGAAGCCTTCCGCAGGCAAGCACACATTTTCTGCACACAAAAAAATCACTTTATAAAATATTTCCCAATTTGAGCAATGTTATATTTTGACAGTTGTAATTATAATGGCCTGCAGCCTTTGACTTCCCCTTCATGGAATCTTTGCTGTTAATGCAGAACTGATTTAGAGACTGGGGTCCCTGACAGCAGCTGACTCTTATTAGGTCTTGTTTCTGGCAGTAGGAGAGTGAGGTAAAAGACCAGGTAGCCCAAGACAAGCAGGAGGAAGCCCCTCAACCCATGGGTAGAGCACAGAGGAGAATGTTAACTCAGGTCAGCTCAAGGGGAAAAAAGAACACAGGTAGGGCCTTGGTTTTCCAAAGTCTAATGGATGCAGATGACCTGGGCTTTATAAGACAGGATTGACAAAAGTCACTGGTGACCCTCTGACTTTGGAGCCTTCTGAGATCGATTTGATCCTTGATGCTGGGTAAGGTCATGATCATGAGAGTCCTGCCTCACCCACTATGCTGCTAGTGCAGGAGCACATGGCAGTGGGGAATGACAGTCGCACCATGTCTCCTGCAGTACTTGATTTACCTTTCCCTCCTTCGCTTTTGCTTTGTCCCCCCCTGCCAGGTGAACCCTCTCTGGGCAGCGTGGGAGTTTCCATGCTGGTGCCATGCAGCGGGCAGAGGAAGGAAGATGAACTGAGTATGGACAGTAGGTGGCTGCCCTCTTTGCAAGTGGAGTTTGACCTGAGCCATTAGCGCTGAGCTCCGCCGCTGACAGATGCTGGGAGCACTCTGGCCTCGGGGCCTGTCATGCCCATAGGGATGGGCAGATAACCTGTTTGCTGATATTTTCTCACTGGGGCTCAGGAAAAGGAGGTTTCCATACCCTCCTGGGCTGAAGCATTTCAAACTTTAATGACTCAAGTCTGTGGAACAGAAGCAATAAAGATGTGGGAGAGAAGGAGGGGAAGCAAACTCTCTCTCAAAGGTACCAAAGTGTGTAACACCTCATAAAGCAGTGGGAACTGGAGCTCAGAAAGTTATTGGAATCAAGACTTTCATCTCCTGTCAATAAAGCGTTATCAGCACCGAGCCCAATTTTCGGCTCTTAATTCCAGATGTGCACATTGGAACTTCATGCCTCTTCTCATGCCTAAACCTGCAGCTAAGTTCAGACCCCAGGGCAGATGGAAGGCAAACTAGAAAACAGATAAGTTCCTTCCACTTGTGTCCAGATACAGGAGTGTTAGAGTATGCATAAGATTTAATCCCTGCTTTCTTGGGTTCCAGTCAGGAGGAAAGGCTGTGACCTTGTGATGTTCCCTTGATAAGACTGAAGTACACAGCTGAAATAATAGGAAAGGCCACGAGCTGTGGCTTCTCTGAGGTCTAGAAAAAGAGAAGCCATTCAATTTCCTGGATAATCTGAAGCCTCTCACTTGGAAAAATTGCTTGGACAAAGGCATCTGGCTACATCTTTTCTCCAAAGGGATCATAGTATGGACAGAAGTGAAATCACACATTTACATAATATTGTGCCATAGTGCAGAAGAGGTGGAGACAACAGCTTACAGTCTTTACTGCCTCTTATTCATCCCCCATTGCCTGTCGGTGGAAAGACAGCTATGCTAGCTAGAAGCGTATCCTGCTCTTCCCCGCCAATCTCAGCCTGCACCTCAGTCAAATGTCACAAACCTTAATGAGTTGAAAGCTTTATACCAGAAGGTGGTATTGCTTTGCCACCATTGGAGTATAGGTGATGACCATGAGGCCCAGGATGATCTCGTGCTGTTCAGTCAGGGTGCTGGAGGTAATATCTAATCCCCATTTCCTTTGAAAGTAAGCAATTTACTTAATTGCCTAACTTTATTCACCAGTACTTGACTATGTTGTTCCATGAGGGTTAGCTGAGAGGTCCTCTCACAGCAGCATGAAGGACTACCTGCTCATATCCTGCCTTACTTTAGAGAGAGGGTGTTGAGAGGCGTGCCAGTAAGGTGGAAGTCACACAATGTTTGGGTTCATTGACAATAACATGAATGTGCAACTCGGCTCTCTTCACTGGGCAGTTACAAAACGTCCCTGTTGCCTGTGTCTTAGGAGACCTTAGGGCACACTTTGGGTCTCCATCGGTTACGCTTTGAGATCTGTGTTTGAAGTCACAACAAAAGCAGACAAATTCACAGCAGGCCAAGGATAAGAGTTGCACCAGGCACTTCTGGCAGCTGCTTTACACAGTAAAATAATTAAATATAGTGGCTTTTGGGGTAGATGAAAGACTAGTGTTCTTTCTCTTAATCTCAAATATATATTTGCCAAGGAAGAATCAGAGAACAGGCAGCTCCCTTCAGTGGCAGACAGACACACTTTTTGGAACCAAGCGTACAGGGATTTGGAGACATTCCCGTACAAAATCCATCATAAATTCTCTGGGAATAGGGAATACAGAAGAAAAAAGGCAAAGGGGGAAAGGATAAGGAAGAGAATAGGACAGAGAAATCCCTCTTGTGAGTTGCAGTAAGTCTTCACGTTCAAAGTGAAAGCGATAGAAACACTAAACATTTTATAGTGCAGCTTCATTTGTTTAGGCTTCCCTATTGAGCATTAAATTTTATGGCACTTTAAAGAGTGCTTGATAGTTTTGTAAAGCCCTGCATTAAACACACACGTATACACACACATGTGCGCGTGCACATGCACACATGTACACACACACAGAGCTTTAACAACCTCAGCATCTTGTAGTGGCACAGGACATTCTAATTTTATACTGTGAACTTAACGCAAAGCATCAGAGAACACCTTGCTAGGAGAGAAGTGTTTGATGTCGAAAAGGAGAGAGGAGCAGAGGGAGAGAGTTCAGAAGGAGGCAAACAAGGGCCAATGGATCCTGCTCCAGCCCTGTTCTCAGGCAGTCTCATGAGAGCCAGGTCTCACCAGTGAAGCAGCCAGCCATCCCTGTGTGTGGTGTCCACGGGAGATGTTTGTCTTCTCCGGAGGAGTTGTCACCACATGGGATGTGCCTCCAAAGAGACATTTGAGCTGACTTGCAGCAAGCAGGGTGGAAGGTGCAGTTGCACAGCAAAGTAGGGAGCTCACAGGGGGCACCATGCAGGGAGCATGCTCTGTTGACAGGATATCAGATGGATGAACATATTATCTGGGCACCAAGGAGACTCCCAGGAGCTGGCCTGGCTTCCCCTGCACCCAGATGTATTTGGATTTGGTAGAAGGAACTGGTGCCTTTCAAAGGATTTCCTTTCGTTTCCCCTGCACCACACACCCTCCATACCTTCTGCCAAAGCTGTGATGGACTTTTCATGTGATGAGACAGAATAATGAGGTAGGTCTTAAGCAGTTCTGAGACTCCAAAAGCTTCAAGGAAATGCTGGAGGCACTGAAGTACTGTGCTTCCTTGGAAACACCTAATCCCCTTCAGATGAGAATCTTTAACCCCTGTGACCCCAGAGCCATGAATCATCCACCAAAGGCCTGCCCCTCAGCGTGCTTCACTGTCAGTTTAGCGGTGGAAGAAGGGCTTGCTTTATGGTTTTCACTCAGGCACACTCTGTCTGCTTAGGACTTCAGAGAGAGGCCATTTATCAACCACTTTCTCTACCCTAACCTCTCTCTATGGCACCCACCCCGCGATCCACACTGTGACAAGAAGGTGAATGTCAAGCTGTGGATATGGATGATGCCGTGTTGCCAAACACAGGGTGTTTCTTGAATTCCTCTAGTTCCCCCAGAAAACTCAGGCAGATGGGAAGTTGTTGGTCAAAGTAAGCAGAGTTGCTCTTCTCACACTCACTAGGCTGCAGCGCTGTGTTAGGGTAGCTGAAGGGGTTGCTAATGGCATGTGAGGGACATCTCCATCAGCATGTCAGGAAGGCTTGAGTGGCAGGAGCAAGAGCTGAGGGCATACAGGAGTGTATGGTTTTGAACTATTTGAGAAAGTAGCACTGGACCACCAAATGGCTGCCTGACACCAAGACTTCCCTTGGGGGTTTTGAGGGAGCATTTTGATGCTACTGGGGTTGCAAGCACAGCCCTTGCCGAGTCTCCCTCTCAGAGCGGCATAGCACTTCTTGAACTTATTGGGCTGCTGGCATAATTCTGCTTCCATCTGGTCTACTTCTAAGTCCACCTAAACCCATTGTTTCCTCCATGCCACCTCTACTTGAGTAGCTGGGAAATACAGCCCCATATGAGACAAACCTGATGTGGGAAAGGAGTTTGTGAGACTTGCCTTGCAGAGCTGAAAATAATTGAGAGAGAATAAATACGTTACCCCATCAGGACCTGGATTTTGGTTGCTTTTTTTCCTTTTTTTTTTTTTTTTTCCAATTTTGGGTTATTTTAAAAGCAACTCTTTATTAAAATGAGTATCCACAGGCTATTGTAGAGATTCCTATTACATCCTGAGGTGCTTTGATCTGCCAAACACAGGGAATCCAGTGAAAGAAGACTTCATGCAATTTTATCTAGCCAAGGTTTGCAATCTAAAAAAAGAAAAGACATGCTGCTCTTACCAGAACTGGCTTTTCATTCATTGATGGTGGTGTTGTGAAAACACTGAATGCCTTTGAGAACTGTTTGGGTTCTCTGCTTTATCTACTGCTGTACATGTTTTTAAGAAGAAAAAGAGCATGAAGACTTGTCTGCAGTGAGAGCCAGGTGGTTTTCCTGCCTCTCGCTGCAGGTTAGATTTGTCTCTGGCTTCCAGCTTAAAAACTGGTGCATCACAAGTTTAATCTTTGTCCACAAGTTTAATCTTTGTCCCCCGCAGTGGCTATACTGCAATTCAAGGACCATCATGTACACATACAGCTGTTGTCTTCAGTGTTGCTTCCCCAGCCCCAGCGGCAGAGAATAATCAAGAGCAGAGCCTTATACACCTGCTATGCAAGACTGGAGGACTCCAGTCACCTACCTGGCCAGGTGATAGCCCACCCTGAAGTCTAAGACCTGGGAGGTAACCATAGGTGTAGAAACCTACACCAGAGCTGTAGCAGATATGCTGCAGACATTGCCGTATGGACATCTTATGACATAGCAAGAAGTGGGACAGAGGAGTACAGCACAGAGGCAAATTGGCAGCAGGCTTTTCTTTCTTGTTTTACTTCCCACTTCTCCCTCTAACATAGATCAATGCTTAGCTGCATTATAGCTTCTTGCTACTTCATTCCTCAATCACAACATCCACCACCAAGCACGTCGCCTGGCCAAGCCAAGCAAGGAGACGAGACCCTTCGTCCTTCATGTAGTCAAGGGATAGAGACAGGCTCCTCCAAAGGGCAACCAGAGCAGTTCAGTGAAGTTTCAGCTCTGCACCACACCCAGCCAAGACACCAGCTGCTCTTCAAATCTGTCACCAGAAATGGCTTGGGTTTTTAACAAAACTGTCAACAGGACAGTGAATTCACTGAGGTTTTTTTCTGTCCCAAACATGTCTTAAGGAGAATATCCTAAAAACTCTGTAATGGTCAGGTCCTCTAGAAGCTTGGTTCTTTAGGCGAGGACAGACAAGGGAATTGCAAATTAAGTCCCTTGATTGTCCTTGCAATTTAAGAAGTTAAAGATGGGGTTTAAATAGAGAAAAGATGAGTTATATAGATTTGGAACACGCACTTGCTGTATTTTGTAAGCATTTGCTATATTTAGGGGAGGTTTCCAACAGCACAGTAAGAGTGCTTAATACGTGCTTTCTTCTAGTGAGTCAATTACCTTTGTTTTTAATTGTGTAGGTTAAACACTAGTATGCCTGAATTTTCCATTAAAAGTTGTATTTTGAGCATCCCAAGAGACATGGATCTCATGCAGATGTACAGTATGAGATGTCATGCTGCTGTCATGCAGTGTGGGAAGGTGTCTCATCACCATTGCTTCTCGCAGTGAGATTTGGACCTGAATTGGCACTAGTGTGCTGGCTGGCTCCTAGCCCCGGGGCAGAGCAGACTTTGAAACCAGGACCGAGAAAGCCAGGACTGAGATTTGGGACATGAGCAAGGAGAAATTAAGCCCGGCTAAGGCTTTAGCCTTGGGATCTAACTCCAATGTAAGACATGGTGTGACTGTACCCACAGACATGAATAGATTCAGCCTCACCAAGCAAGCAGCCTGAGCCCATGTCTGTGCTGCTGCACGAAAGGAAAGCACATATCCTGGCTCAGTCCTGTCTCCCACAGTGAGCTGACAGGAAAGCAAGGAGCAGAATCACAGTTCTCAAGAATCCCACTTGACTGCTCCCCTCCCAGACTGGTCCTTTATTGTCTTTGGGAACCCACCAGCAGGCAGGCAATGAATTATGCAGATAGGGGAGCTTTTAAAAACATGCCTCTAATTTTTCAGGTGCCTGGTCAAAAGCTCCACACTTTTACTTGTGGTAAAAATGACTCGTCTTTTGCTTGGAGACCTCTCCCTTCTTCCTTCCTCTATTTTTATTTCTTAGTCTTTCTGTCTTTCCTGAGAAAGAGAGCTGGCTGTTAGAACATCATTAAAGCCAACTACTTTTCACAAAATATATGCTTGCAGGCATAACCCCATTGCACTGGGGACAAATACATCCTGGTCCCAGAACTGTCATCACAACCATATGCTTTGTACTGTGTCTCTGAATGGATTCGTCCCAAGGTGAATACGGTAATGCTTTAAAGTAGTGTACTTGTTAAGCATTCTGTCAGGAGCATAAATCAGAACAGGACAACGTCATTTCTGCTGGGCAGGCAGGATCCTAGAGCCTCATGAATGGCAGTCATGGGGACAGAACATCACACTGCATCCCCTCTTTGGCAGTGCGGAGGAGCTCAGAACAAGCTCATGGGAAGATGTTCCCAAACCAGCGCTCGCAAGCCCTGCCAGGACCATGAATCCAGACGTGCAAACAGATGTAAGGGCTGCAATCCCACTAGTGAGAACAGAAATGAAAAAAAGCCCAGGGATCACTAGCATAAGGTGTTTTCTAGATAGGTTGCTCAAGACAGCCTTACCCCAATTTAGTCATCCCTCAAAGGACAGTATCTACTTCTTGTGAGCTTGTGCTGCTTCTGGGAACCGCAAGGCACCCAAATATTTCATGTCTGGCAAAACCAGTCTGTGCCACATCATTTAAAGTTTGGGATGTGGCAGTTGGGCATGTACCAGAAAGAAGCAGCCACAAAGTCTGAACTCTCCCCAAGTTTGGGAGTACTCAGATCCCTGTGTTCACTTCAGTTTCCTCTCTGGCTTCGGCTGGGAATGTTTGTGCCAGCAACCTAGAGAAGAAAATGAAGTCCATTGCACACAGATGCTTGGCCAGCTCTCAGTAATGAAACACGTCTTTATCGTCCACAATTTTTGATTTAAGGAAAGGGGCAAAACTGCCCACAGTTTGCAGAGAAAATAAAATATATAAAAAAAAGAAGCAAGCCTCAATGCTTAGGTTGTGAAACGCAGCTTCCTCGGGACAATAAAGACGTGTTTCATTATGGAAAGTGGCCGACCATCTGTGCGCGTTTGACTCGTATCCCTCAGATCTGGGAAGTAACAAGGCCAGTTTTACACTCACTTCGCTGACTGTAACTGCGCTGACGTGTCTGACTTTGTAAACATTGCCAGCATTTTTGGAGCGAAGACCACATGCCTCCTGTTCCTCTGGGCACGCTCCTCCTGTGGGGCATGGGGGAGCCCTCCCGCTTCCCCTCTGGAGGGCAGAGATGTTCGGCGTGCCGCCTGTCTCTTATATGCTACTCTGAAGGGCTCTTACCCATGTCACTGGCAGCCTCTAGCATGGCTGAACTTACCTGAGAGCAGCAACACTCATGCTGTTTAAAGGGTGTAGTGTGACACACTACCTTGGGCTGAAGTAATACAATGCAGACCGCGCTTTGTTGGTAAAATCCTGCCGTGGCCCCGTGCATGCTGCTCTGCTGTTTGCTCTGCTTAGGCTGATTTTCATAGAATCATAGAATCGTTTAGGTTGGAAGGGATCTTGAAGATCATTGAGTTCCAACCCCCTTGCCATAGGCAGGGACACCTCCCACTAGATCAGGCTGCTCAAAGCCCCATCCAAGCTGTCCTTGAACACCTCCAGGGTTGGAGCTTCCACAACTCCTCTGGGCAACCTGTTCCAGTGCCTTACCACCCTCAGAGTGAAACATTTCTTCCTAATATGTAATCTAAATCTACCCTCTTTCAGTTTGAAGCCATTCCCTATTGTCCTATCACCACATGCCCTTGTAAACATTCCTTCTCCAGCTCTCCTGTAGGCCCCTTTTAGGTACTGAAAGGCCACTAAAAGGTGTCCCCGGAGCCTTCTCTTCTCCAGGATGAACATCCCCAACTGTCTCAGCCTGTCCTTATAGGAGAGGTGCTCCAGCCCCCTGATCATCTTCGTGGCCCTCCTCTGGACCTGCTCCAACAGGTCCATGTCCTTCTTATGTTGGGACCCTCAGAGGTGGACGCAGTACTCCAGGTGGGATCTTACCAGAGCAGAGTTGAGGGAAAGAATCCTCTGCCTTGACCTGCTGGCCACACTTCTGATGCAGCCAAGCAAGGGAGAGCTGCTCAATGTATGCACCTAGAGCCGGGTGCTTCCCATCTGTATGTAGTGTACAGTAATGGCAATGAAGGTGCCTGTACCACCACTGGTCCCCCAGGACTGCCCCTCTGCTGCCTGAAACTGCCCAGTTGCTGTCTGGCTCTTGCCCACCCTGCTGACAGTGCCCACTAGGCTCCTGCTTGCGGTGAGGCTTTTTGAGCTGTGGATGCTTCTGCCTGCACCCCTGGGCGGCCCTGTGCTGGGCTGCCTGTGCCCAGGAATAGAGAAAAAGAGAGATCCTACACGGGCAAAGAAGGTCATACACTCTCTGAGGCTGCTTTTTAATATCAGCCACTGCACCTGGAGAGGACACTGTGGGGGAACCACTGTCCCCACCATGATCTCCAGCCAGTGACATGTGTCATTGCATTGCCACTCACACCTTCACCCCAGCTCACACAGGCTGCATCCACCTCTGGCAACCAGCCCTCGACCTGGCAGTTGTTCGCCAGGCAGTGCTTGTGGGTGTCATTGCAGAAATGGGCAGGGTGGTGATAGAGGAGGCTGCTGTGGGAAGCGTGGGAAGGGTGTTTTGAGAGTGAAGAGTGGGATGGAGCAGAACATGAGATGATCCCTGGAGGTGTTTAAGGCCAGGCTGGATGGGGCTTTGAGCAACCTGGTTCCAGTGGGAGGTGTCCCTGCCTATAGCAGGAGGCTTGGAGCTAGATGATCTTCAAGGTCCCTTCCAACCTAAACCATTCTATGATTCTATGTCCTGGGGTTGGCTCCATTTTGGGGTCAGGTTCTCCATGACATGGAAGGTTTCACCTTTCATATCTCACCTGGTGAAGGCCAAACCTTCACTCAGATCTTTGGATTTTACATTTTAAGCATATCCTCTTACATTTCTGACTCACTGTGCAGTCTATCTGTCCATATATCTCTGATGCTTCCTATGGCTATCCAAGTACCAAGGCTGCCACTGGTTAGGAAAAAAACCCTCCTATTTCAGGAGAGACAGAGCTCTGGGATGGGTAACAGTTGATACCTACCCAACATGATTGAAGATGTACCAAAATCTACTCAGGCTGCTCCAAAATCCATCAAAGACAGCATAAAGACTCCAGCTGTGACCACCAGCCCTTGGATCAGGTCCTAAATGAAGCCATGTGAACTATCTGTGGACAGAAGAAACGCAGCTCTGAGCGCACGATGTGGCAAAGATACGACATCTCCCAAGCAGCAGGCAAACCGATTTAAAAAAAAAAAAAAAAAAAGGGAAAAAAAAAAGCCAGAAGAGCAGAACACCACAGGCTTCCTCCGTGTCTGTTCTGTATGGCTCAGAAAGGGTAATACAGTACCAGGAGCCCTCATTTCTAAACATGACACAAGGAGCTGGAATTGGTGTTTACACAGTCATTTTAGGGAAGGAAGAGAGTTTAATTTCAGCAGCACCCCACCTACACGTGTGCCTGGATATCATTATTGGCAGGTGTATGTAATCACAAAAACACCAATCAAATAATAAAAACATTAAGTTTCAGCTCAAGATCAAAAGAATGAACCAAAACCTCTACCCTGGCTCAGCCTGATGTGTCAGCCACATGCCTCAATACCTATAGCTTCAAGATTACTCATTCCTCCAAGGCACATATGTTCAGCTCTCTGGGAAAGCTGAGGAGCTTCTCCTCCTGGGCCCCCACCTGTAAAATCAGTCGACAGCAACGTTCCTGGGAATAATGCAATGAAACTGAGCAAGGGGAAATTTCTGGATGGTGAGGTCTTGTAAAGGGCTATAGGCAAAAGCCCAAGGAGCAGCGCAACTCGAGTAACCGATACCGGTGAGCAGATGTCCAGCCGTGCCTGCTGAGGGTTTGCATTACCCCTTTGGGGACAGACGTGGCTGAGCGGGCTGGTCAGGGACAGGCGGGTGACAATGCAGCGTTATTAAAAATGGGAGAGATGGTAGCATGTCACTGACCAAAAATAAATGTCCTTCCAAGGCTGGGGTCACACTCCTATCATTTAGGTCATTTTAAAACTAGGTTAGATAAGGCGTTGAAGAAGACATGGCCTGGATCAGTCCTGCACTGGGTTCCCAGGGGAAAGCTTGAGATAGGATTTAATAGCTTTGCCCCCAGTTCTAATTTCCATTAAGTGGAAGGCTTTGTGCCTGCCAAAACCAGAAGGCAGGGGTTCTTTGAAATGCTTGGCTAAATGCTCCTCTCATTTGCACCAGGAGAAGCATGGATTTAATTCCACAGCAGTCACTGGAGCTCACCCAGGGACTCTGGTGTTCGGGGCAGGAGCCTGCCTGATGTCCCCACCATGTCCCCTGTTCCAGCCTTCACACAGGCGCTACTCGTGTCTGTCCAATGCACAGAGCAGCTGCCCCATCACCTTGGGAAAGTCTGTCCCTGTCTCCATTGGGCTGTGGTGCAACGTGGCTTTATTGGGGTTTTATTCTTTCTAAACTAACTAGCTGCTGGCCACTGAAACTGGAGTTTTAGAGTCACTAAATTGCAGCTGCTTGGCATAGCGTGTCCAGACAGGCGAGGAAAAAAGGAAAGGGAGAAAGAGATTTGTGCGCACAGAGTCCAGGTCAACAGTGGTTTATTAAGTCCCATTAACCATATGGTCACGATTATAATAAAAGTCTGAGTTATGGCCAGTGACATGTGTAAACCACCCCCCCCCCCCCCCCCTCAAAACCCGATATATATATGATGGGTGTAGATTCAATGTGAACACAGACCTATATCACTGGTGTTTTTAACCCTTTCTGATCCCCAGGGGAAAGGAAGAAAGACATGAATGTGACCTGTGCCTGATAACTCTCCAGCTCAGCAAAGCCTCTCTAAAGATACAGCCTCTCCTGCTCCTGCTCTCCTTTCCTTCAAGGGCTCGCTGCAACTGCTTGGGTTGGGAGACTGCTCTTACACCACCGGACCCCAGTAATTAGGACACTTTTCCATGTACCAGAAGTGGGCCCAGCTCCTGCTCTCTCTCCATCTGCCTTGCAAAGAACCTGCATGGCTCCCGCAGGCTCCCCCCGAGCTGGGGGCTGTAATTCAGTGCAGAATTTGGCCCTGCATATTTCTAAGCAGTTTTGTAATGCCCTAGCTCTGGACTGAAACACCTGCAGGCTGACCCTTACAGGTGAGAAAATATTCTTGACGCTGTGAAGACATCACATTTTTTTTTAGTACCACCCACAGAAAGTACTCACAGTGCTCCACTGGCACGTAACGATTTGACACAAGGGATGCAGAGGCTTTTCAGCTCTTTCACGGGTCAAAGAGCTGAGGTAAAAAGAGGCACTGCCTAACATAAGTGATGACATTGGTGACAGCTAGAAAGAAAATTCAGAGAGCATCAGTAGGAAGAAGCAGCAAAACTTTCTGAGTTTCTTTCCTGTCCAGGCCAGAGAAGGCAACAAACAGTGAAAAGGAATATGTAATTTTAAAAATTCTTTCCATTTTAATCATTGCGGGAGTTATTAACCCCTGGCAGGAAATCTAAATGTGTGAATTTTTGCTTTGGCAAAGTTCCTTTGAAACAGAAAGACTGAACTGGCTGTGAAGGGCAGTGACTCCTTCTGGGCTGCCTCCTCTGCTGCCCAATGTGGCTGCAGGCTGGCAGCTGTAGGAGGCTGGGGGGGGAGTCCAGCTTGCCCCCAACCTCCCATGGCCACAGGCGAGGGAGCCGTAGGAGCCGTGTGGGGGCCAGGAGTCCCCTCCAGAGCCCGCGGTCAGCCCAGCACCGGTGCCTCCGGCTCCTGCTGCCTGGCCGCTGCCTCTCCCGGGCTGCAACCGAGCCCTCTGGATAGGCGGTGGTACCGGCAGCTCTGCCGTGTTGATTCTGGCTGCTTGCCTCGAGGTCTCCGAGTCTGTGAGATAACTGCAACACAATTCACACTCTGCCCTGTCTTTCCAAGTGATTAATTTGCTGGAGAAATTCTCTTCTCTCAGTGCTCCCTCCTTAGCCTGGGTGTTGGCGTCCCCTCCTCCCCTGTGAACACACACCAGGCAGATCTCCAGCTCTTGTAAATTGGGGCATGTCTAGTGACACCTTGCCCCAGTAGAGGTTTTAGCCTGTTGGTCTTTGAACATAAGCAATGATATCATGAAAGATATTTCCATTTCTTGGCTCTGAGGAGAATCAAAATCCAGCTCTTCACGGTTTGGATATATCACCACTAAGGCATGGAAAGACTCTCCCCTCCTTGTCACTTTTACAGGGTTGATCTGAAAAGCAGCAGAATTTGTGTCCTGCTCTATGCTAGGAGCAAGGCTGGTGGCAGAGAGCAGACGGGTGCAGCGAGGCACGGGCCAGCATGGGAGGCAGGGGAGCAGTGGTTGGGGTGACTGTTGAGGAAGACCTAGAATTTGGGAAAGATTATACCTGCATGTAGCAGTGGTCAACATGGAAAGCCCGCTGGGGACAATATCTGGGCCTTTTCTCCCATGGGCATCTCAGCAGCCTGCAAAGCAAACACCTTGGCCAAGCAATTCCCAATGCACCTTCATCATGCCTAAATCACGTACCTGTCTATCCTCTCTCCCAACGCGGCCGCACATCCAGCCTCAGCCCAAAGTCACGCCAAACTCAGCTGCTAGCAGTTACCCAAACACCCCCTTCTGACACCCACCCCCACCCATCCCCTCCCTTCAGCAGCTTCCTAAATCTCCGTCCTGAGGAGTGATTTGCCTCGGGGACTCCAGTTCTGCTGGAGAAAGGCCCCGGTCAGGAGCTTAACTCGCCTTTCCATCACTGGGAGCTGGAGAGTTTCAGACAGCAAAGCCTAGGTCATAAATAAAAATTTGGTCGAGACAGCATTGGAAAGTGCCGGACGTGCAAAGAAATGACCTAAAAGGTAAAAGTCAAAGATAAATAAGAACAGTCCGTGTAAACTGTGTGCTCATCTTAACAATAAACAGAGCGGCTGCCGCGGAGAAACTTGAAAGGGCTCCACTCTGCAAAGATGAATGGTTTGCTGAGCCCGCTCCGGGCTCCGTTTGAGGGGTTTCGGCATGAGTAATTGGGTGTGAGAAGCGCTTGCTCACCAGGGCCGGAGCAGGCGAGCTCCAAGGAGGGGGAACGCGTAATGATCGCTGGGGTTATTTATTGTTTCGTTTGCTCATTAGCTTGGCATCACCTTAAGTCTCCAGCCGCAGCACGTGACGGCTTTGAACTGGCGCCCCGGGTGTCGCGGACACCGTGACATGCAGTTTTGATGTGTGCCCCGCAGCTCCCGTAGGATTTCCGCTCTCCGCTCCGCTCAGCCCAGCTGTCCGGCTGGGGATAAATCACCTTCCCCTCCCCAGAACAGCTCGGGGGTTTATTGGTATTATCTATCATTGTAGAGTCCTCGTCTGGACGCGTGCAAGCTTACTGTCTCTCAACAGTGAGGGCAGGATTTCAGTGTGCTGGGAGAGCTAAAACATGGGGAGCTAAAGCCTCGTGGGTTTCCCCAGGCTTGCTATTCATCACAGGCAGCGTGCGAAACTGGAGACAGGCCGTGGGATACAGCACGGCCGGCTCTCGCCAAAGGCTCCTGCCGACAGAGGGGCGAGCTCTGCCGCCGGCCTGTGCATGGCTCCCCGAGAGGGGGGAGCGCAGCCAGGCCAGCCCCGCTCCCTGCGGCTCTCGGCCAGAGGCCAGCAGAACTTGCACTCCGTTTATCTCCTCGGCAAGGGGAAATATTCCTTGTCGGCACTGCCTGGCCTCAGCGGTGCTGGGGAAGATGCAATGTTAGAAGACAAGCCCAAGGAGAAAAGGGGAACTTGCAGAAAAACTACGAGTCCACCAGGGACACCAGCACCCACCCAAAACAGCTGTACAATGCCAGTTGACTGCTTGCAAATGTAACCTATAACAGAGGGCTTTGTCCTGCACGTTACGGACTTCAGCAGGCTCTCTGCAAAAAAGGAAACTGTTAGTATCAACATCTTGTGCCATTAGCTACCTTCATTCCTTTAATTTGGCACCGATACTTCCCTAACCTAAAGAAAGCCTGAGTCGCGAGTGACAGACAGAGACCATAGTCTTCCTTAAGCCACCCTTATGTCACTCATGATTGTGACAATGTGTCATATGACTGCCATGACAAAATGCGAGCTCAGCAAAACTACATTGGCAGGAGGATGTCAAGAAAACACCTCTTTGACGTGAGAAAGGTGAATAAGATCCCGAAATGCGCTGCAGTAGCACTGTCCTTATTCTCCTCCTAGCAGGTCTGGTCTGCTTGACTTTCCTTCACTTATTAAGTAGGGTTTGACCATGTTCTGTGTTAATGGTTTGCCAGAGCATACTGCTAAGGATGAGCATTAGGAAAGTACCTACCGGCAGAAATGGGCACATCATCAAACTTGTGGGTATACAGATCCATTGTCCGACCTCCTATATCCTAGTGATGAGTATAAAATAATGGAATGAGAACTCAGTGGTAAAAGAAACATGGGAACTCCTCTCTTCCTTTCAGAAAAAACATCTAGTTAGCAAAAGCCAACTCAAATAGTTATACATTTCAACATGCAGTAAAAGGCAGAAAGACTTTGAGTTCTGCTGGGAGGAACCTCGAATGTCCTCTGCTGAGAAATTCATGTGCTCGGATGTGGAAAATTGGAGACCAGAGGCAAGAGCCTTTTCGAAGCTCCTAGTTGTTGGGAGAGAGCTCATGTCCTTAGCATGTCCAATGCAAGAGGTCTAGCACAGAGGACAGCAAGAAGCACTTGGCTTGGCCATAAGGGCAAATGATGTGTCCAGGGTAATGGATGTGAGGGGCATTAGAAGGCAAACAGGTGTTTTTAAAACTGTGGACCCACTCACAAATATCAGGTGGGTTTTCTGTGAGTGCCCACCCAGGAGGCATCTCCCCAGCTTCTCTGGAGACAGCCAGAATTACAATGCTCCCAAATGTTGTTCTTAACATCCACCCCGGCACAACCATCCTGCAAAGGCCTCTGTAGTCTCTCCAGCAGTTTGCAAGCTCTAGATAATGCTGACACTTGGACTTTTCCCCTCCCTGACTCCCTTCTCACCTTCCCATCCAAGCTCCATGCAACGTGAGCAGCAGATCTCCCTTCTCAGGGTTGTTTTCCCATTCTTCCCTGTGATGTTCTGTGCTGTCATATGCCTCACATATGTGCCAGAGTTCGGCCCCCTGGGGCTGCAGGCCGGGGGGCAGCTGAATAGCATGGGTGATACCCTTGTTAACACATTTCCTCTCTGGCCCTGAAAGTGATGTGCTCTGGATGACAGTCCCAGTTTTCTGCCACCCCTCCTGCACCAGCAGAGAGGATTGCAGGGATGGGCAAAGCCAGGTTTTGCAAAGGCAGCTCCATTCCCTTCCCACCAGCTGTGAATACACGTGGTCGGTCCATGTCTGGGCTTCCTCTGCCGCCCCACCTGGAGCCATCCAGGTGAGTGCGGATGCAGTGCCCAGTTAACCGGACCCCGGAGGGGGATGAAGAGGCCCTGGAAAACTGCAGGAACAGAGCGTTCCAGCTGAAAAATCCAAGTGCACCTCTGTGATGCTGGATGACGGACACTTTAAAGGCATCTATTTCAGCTCCTTGGAGCCAGATGCCTCCTCCTTCCTCCGCTGGGCAGAAAGCCGGCTCAGCATGGAGTTTTCTCTCCCATTTCCTAGGGATGTCAGTCAAAGCCAGGCTCTTGGAAGTTCAAGCGTGGCCAAAAGGAAGCAGATTTCAAAACACACCCCTCCCTCCATTCCCCCCTTCCTAGGCCTTTTGTTTCCAGTTCCCCCTCCTCCCATCAAAGAAAGAAACAAGAAAAGATTCTGGAGTCACCAAGCCATGATCTATCATTCTTTCAGGGGAGTTTCTTCTAATATTAATCAACACAAGCCTCTCTCCCCGCCTCCCCTGCCCCAAGGGAGCAGCGGGCTTGGAAAGCTCAAGCGGGTTTTGAATGGGTCTTGCGGCAAAATTCCTTAGTTCTCAGTTGGAGCGAGATGGTGTTGGGGCAGTTGCCAGGCTTTCTGAGATTCTTGGAAGATAAATGAGATTCACTGCCTATTGCCTAGCACTGTGAAGGCACAGGACACCCAGAAACTCCACCGTTTTCTGCAAAGCCACTGGCTTCTTCGTCCTGTGAAGTAGGGTCAGAGTCCCCACTTCACTGCAATCATCCCCAGCGAAGAAGGTGAGGCTGCAGCCAGGAGCTGATGACACCTTCTTGTATTTTGCTTTTCAACCCTGGACCGGATTGCAGAAGCATACAGATTATCCTAAATATGTCAGCTGCTGACAGACCTCCGGGGGTGGCCTCCCAGTGACACAGAGTGAGAGTTCAATTTCTCAGGCCACTTTTTCCCCTTCGGGTCCCTCCCCTCAGTTGCTCAGGAGGTGCCAGCAGAGCAGCACAGGAGTGAGCTGTTGTCTCCCTGTGCCCAGTGGTGACAGCTTTGCACTGGGTCATGAGGCAAGTTTGAGCTCTTTGGAGGGTGTGAAGGGACTGAAGTGAGATGTTGCCTCGTCCTGCAGTCTCTCCCTCCAGCACGGCATGAATGCCTCTGGTGCTAAGCTCTGCAGATGAGCCAAAGAATGTCCTCAGTGGCTGCCAAGTGGGACACTCCTGTCCATGCAGTTCAAGACGCTGGCTGGCCTCCCCTCGGGCCAGGGCTCGTGTCCCTAGCTAGCAAGAGGCACACAAGGATCTCCCAGCTCCTCCTTACCAGGAGGTAAAGCAGGTGTCCAGTCAGTGTTTAATCTCCCCGGGACGAAAGGACACTTTCAGGCTTCCAAGTAATCTTAGAAGAAGCTCCTCTTCCCTCCTCTGTATCTGGCTCCGACGCCACACTCTTGGCTGAGGATGAATTAATTAGTTTTCTGCTGTGCCCATCATTACTGATTTGGCTGTAATGCAGAACATTATTTGCAAAATCTCTCACCCCTGCTATCAATACAATTTTGCCATCAGATTTACTCCAGTCCATTAAAACCACAGTGAAGGTGCGCTAACCTTTCACAAATCCTTGCAGGCTCTGCTGACTTCATGGATATTGCCATGATCTCTGCTCTCAACATCCCTTTGATTTTTCCTTTCTTTTGTTGTTTAGTTAAAGTATCAACAGTCATCCACAGCCACTAAGCAACTGTTTTACTAATCCTCCTGATAGCCTTAAAAGGACAACAGGCAAGAGGGACAACAAGAGGGAACCTTCCAAAGCCCCGCATGAGAACCTGGGTGCCAAAGCATAAGCAGACCACACCACCTCTGCAAGATCTCCAGAGAGTCAAAACAAACCACGGCAGGGCTGGTGTCCAAAGAATTTGCTGACAAAATAGTGTGACCTCCTGACCACTTTGGCTAAAGACAGCTAATTAATCTGGTGGATAAAGATGATGACTTGAACCTCCTCCACTACCAAGAGCAGGGAGTGCCTCTAAACCATACCCATGTTCATACTCAAACTGACTTGGAGAAATCTCCATCTGATGGCAGATGATCTTGTAATAATCCCTTTCATAGGTGTTACCAGCAATAAATGTGCCCCATCTGGACCCTGATCTCCAGAACGCTCTTGCCATATTTTATTCACTTTTTATCTCAGTCTAAAGGGAGATGGTTTCACACTCCCCGATTTCTGATTTTTGCTCTCATTGTTTTATTATTTAACTGTGCAAGCTGTTCTTTTTTTTTCTTTTTTTTTTTTTTTTGCAAATATCAGACTAAAGAGTCACTAATATGGATACAGTGTTGAGGACCAGGTTGGAATTATACTTGACCCCTTCTACTTACTGAGATCAGGACTGCCAAGGAAAAAAGCATAATACTAATGTACTTTTTGAATTCTTTTTCAATTCAGCATCAAGATGTGCTGGCTCTGGCTCAGACCTCAGTCACTGGCTTTGCCCCCATGGGACAGCCTAGGCAGCTGGCACAGAGTAAGGGGCCAGGGCAGCCCCGCCGTCCCCAGGGCTGACCTGCTCCTGTATGCCTCTACGTGGAACCACCAGCACAAAGAGATGTGCATTGGTGTAAGTGAGAAGTACTTCCTACAACTTTGCCAGAGAAAAAACTCACTATATTGACTATATACAGTGAAAATACTAGTACTTACTGTTTGCCTCACTGTCTCTTTCATGGCTCAGGGCTAAGCACCAACACAGAATAGAAAACACAGTCTCTGACTCAAGGACTTATGGTCTGGCTGCACTAGACCCAAATGCCTTTCAAGTTAAGGTCCAACACTGGTCTAAATTTCTGTGAAGACTCTTCTGTTGAGGCTCATCTCAGAAGAGTTTTGGTTGGATGGTTGAAAGACTTTCCAATAACTTTGGAGGAAAGTGCTGAACTTGCATTGATTTTGGTGGAAATTCCACTGAAAAATACTTTATATTGGAATTTTTTCCAGCTGTGGAAATTGTGCTGGAGTTTCAAAAATATTATCTTGATTTGCTTATGTGTTATCTTATTTCAATTATTCATATGTTCTTCTTGTTTCCACTATTTCATTGCACATCACCAAAAGCACATCCTAGAGACACACTTGAAACGAGCATAAAAAAGATAGCAAATGTAATGTAGAAAGGAAGGAAGTCAAAATAGTATTTTGAAATTTGACACATTTCCAAAACTGGAAGCAGTATTTTCATGAAACAAAAGCACTTTCAAATGTCTGAAATGATCTTAAAATTCTGCTTCACTGAAAATTATAAACATATTAGTTTTCATTTTTAGTTTAGACAGAAAGGAAACTCATCGGTGACGACATCTTCTGTACAAGCGGCACTTGGAGGCCGAAGCAGCCCTCGGTCTGTGTCTTTAAGAAGGAGGGATGACAAGAGGCTGGCATGCGGCGGCTGTTAGCATTTCCAAGATGCTTTGTATTATGGCAGGACAGAAGAGTTGACAGTCTCTTCTCAGTTCTGTGGTTAGCTGGCTACAGGCATGCAGTCATTACTTTATATTAATGTGAGATGTGAACATTGTTTTGCTGGTTATAATTATTCTCCAAGTGGTACAACCTTAAAAATTACAGCTTTGGAGAATCTCTTTCTCTGTAGTTCTTCCTGGGAGTCCCTGCCTGGGTCGGTTCCCAATAATGAGATTTTCTAAGGGGGCTGGGAACGTATTGATTGATTTATTTGCTTTTGGATGCTAATTAACTTTGATGTTCTGCAGCCACGCTCCTGGCTGCCATACTGCATACAGGGGAACAGCAGGGCTGGGCCTCCGCTTAGGAGAAAGACCACAGCGGGGGTCAGATGGGAGTGAGTGTTGCTGGTTTGTGTTGCATTTTGCTCTTAAGCCGGAAGGAGAAACCTTTCTGAAGAGCCCTTCTTTTCACAAGACACCCCAATGGACAGGAGAGGGGACGTCCCCGCGCACCAGGCATTTCTAATATGGCCAAGGCAGATGGAGACGCCCTGGTGTGGGGTTGCCCTTCAGCGAACCAGGAGTGGGAACTTCTCGTGCCCCCAGAGGCAGCTGTACCTTCTGGCAAAGGTTGTCCTGCAGCTGCCAGGGCCTCCAGCTTCCACCCCAACCAGAACAAAAGCAAGGCAAAGACATCTGAAACAATTGCTTAAGCAGTGATGAAAGGGATCAGCCTCCCTTTATCTCCACAAAGGACACTGTGTCATCAGTCTTTGCACCATATTTCAGCACTATCCTCTTCACCAAGCCTGCCAGCGAGGGGCTGTACAGCTGTACAAGCAGATGTGGTGATGGGTTCAGCACTGTTGAGTCTAAGGCTTGGATGAAAACCAAGCCGCTCCTCTCACACAGGCAAGAGCCATCAGCAGTGATGACCCGTGGTAACACTCAGCTCTCAATGGGATCTTAACCAGAGCCTTCCCCTCTGTCACCAGAACCCCTCAGGACACATTGAAACAAGGTGCTGGAAAGCCTGGAAGCACACCCAAGCCCTGCTAGGCTTCGGGTTCATGTTGCTGTGGCACACCAATTTTCAGACCAGCAGAGGGAATTTAGGAAGGAACGTAGGTGGCTAACGTCACACACTGACATTCCCTCCTCAGCCCAGCAGACGGGTCACCATTTGCAAACACACCAAAAGCAGCTGGCCTTCAGCTCGGGTCCAGAGCGTGCTTCAAGGCCCAAGTGAGACTGCAGTGTCCTAACTGTTTGAATGCTGGAAGCGCAAACCCATATTTTTCTTCTTTGCTACCTCCCTCTTCATGCACTTTTTGTTTTATCTTAGTACAAAGCAGGGCAAAGTAAAATAGGAACGGAGGGATGAACTCACTTCTTCTGGTAAAGGAGAAGAGAAATGGCCTCTTTGGCAGAGGAAACAACACTGTGCTTAGACAGTACCATTTTAAGAGCCCTAGCGTTAATGTTTACATGATGCTGCATCTACTAGAGCAACACATGTGATACCCACATTTATGGTAGCAGTCTCCTCAGCCATCATTTTGCCACACACATTAGAAGTCAGCAAGACCTCCTGCGTGTTGCTCATGGAGCTCTGGCTTTGTGCCTCTCCTCCAACCAATTTGTACCATACTCCAAGCATTTAGCAGCTTGCCACAGTGCAGAGCCAAGCCATAAATCCCTTGTGGGAAGCTGCGCTATAAACGTCCACTGGGACCTCTACACTGCCAGGATGAAGCAGGCTGTCCCCTCAGGCCACAGGAAAGTGGCCTCTTCCCTGCTCCTTGTCACAGAGTCACCCTTAGAGCAGAAAGGGCCAGGTGCCTGCTGCTGCTGCTGCTTAGAAAGGAGTCAATCTGCCTTGAGCATGATGGTGTGTTCAACCACAGGACACAACATGCTGCCTTTCCTTTCACTTGTGTCCAGTACTCCGGGTAGTGGCCTCAGTTGCTAGTAGGTGACATAAGGGTTTGAGATCTGGACACAGCTTGGTAGCTGCTTTTTGATCTCACATCTAAAAAACCGGTCTATAAATGATGCCACAGGAGAGGTGAGCGAGGGGAGCCCCAGTTAACCTGGACAATTCACTCCTGAGCAGGATGCAGAAAGCCTCACTGAACTTAATGTGAGACAGCAGCAACTCTGCCCTGCTAGGATGGATCTAGCATAGATAGATGGTCCAATGGAGCAAGGTCAAACAGTTTTCACGCTGCAGCAAGAGGTGGAAAGATGAGAAAGGGCAAGAAATGCCATGGAGAAAAATTCCTGCTCCTGACATGGAAGCAGCAGAGGGCTGGTGCTGCTCATCAGCAGGGTGGATGCAAGTATCCCCCTAGAGAGTAGGCAAGTAATACGGTGTAATCATTCATTCATAGTAAAGTTAACTTTGAGTTCCTGCTTCCTCTCTTTTTCTAATCCAAGCCTTGATCCCCCAGGATTATTCAGATATCTAACTCCTCTTTAGACACATACTTCCCATTAATGTTAATGAAAGGTTCCTAAACAGGAGGCAGATGTCCAGATCCTTTAGAGAACCTGGGATCCTAGCAGTCACTGATTTCTGTCAACTAACTCATTTTTTCTGCTGGTGGAAATGAGAACAGGATTCAGCTCATTGCTCTCAGAGCACACAGTGGGTACATGTGCCGCTGTGCATTCAAAGAATAGATGCCTCTAAATACCAGGACAGGTAAATTTTATTTGCAGCAGCAGTAATGAACATGATTGCTTTCTGCAAATATCTTTAGAAATCTCTGACTTATAATGCCATGACCTGTTTTCAAGTACTTAGATGGCATCTTTAATTTTACTTCATTCTCTTTCCTCTTCCTCACGGTTTCTATCTTGAGATCTCAAGTTGGAAAAGTCTAGCTATCATCAGAACCATTTTTCCTTTCTTCACCAGCTCCTCTGGCCAGCTGAGCATCCTTCCCCTTTTGCTTGTATTTCCTGTTACAACTTTGGGATCTGCCTTTTCCTGGCTCTTCATGATGTTGGGCTCCTTGATTTCTGGTGCATTTTGGCACTCTGAAACCCTTTCAGTATATTCCTTTCCTTGGGTCGCTCTGAAACTTGTTCAATCTGCTGACTGTTCTTCCCATTACTGACAGTAATAGCCAAACTTCGGTTTCATGTGGGCCAATGTTTTCTGTGTTACGCTATTCTGGACACAGCAATGCAAACCAGCTCTGTACCTTCGGTGGCACCTGGATGGTTGATGCTTGGCCAAAGTGTCTTAGTATGGATTGTGGTAACATGTAAAGGCCCATAGTTTGCATCCAGCCCAGATTCCCATGCTTGGGCTCTGGGAACTCTGGGCTGGCACTCAAAACTATAGTGCTGACACTTCACGTTGTGCTGAATGTGAAAAAGTAGCCAGAACTGAAGTCCTGAATAAGAGTAGCTCTTAATCGCTCCATGTTCAGAGGAGAGCAGCTCCTGAAAGCCAAACAGCTGCTGTATCCCCCACACGCTTCCCTTGTCCAAATCTTGCAAGTGACCAAAACTCTCCACTCCACTTCCAGACATTTTCTGAATGTCTGCTGGTGCTTTTGGGCTTTACTGTCTCTAGCTTTCTGTTGACTGACAACAGAACTTAAACCCATAAAGGTTATCAATTTCCAAGTCCCTCTCTACCTTGGCAGATCCATAAGCTCTCTGAAGGAAAACAAACAAGCCAGCAGAGCAGCTGCTTTTATTCCTCCAAGGAGGACCAGGGAAACCAGCAGCCTTTTGTCCTCTGAAGCTTTCTAGAGCACCTCAGAGAAGAAAAAGATTTTTACCCACAACAGAGTACTCTCCCTTTCTCTCTCTGTCTCTAATCCCACCCAATGGCTGGGTCAGGCATGTGGGATGGGTGAATCTATACCTTATGGTATCTGTGGTAGAGTGCCAAAATTGCCTCAGTGCCCAACACCAGCATGCCGAGCCCCAAAGAAATGCAGAGATTTCCAGTAACGTGACACGAGTGTTCAAAATCAAGCCTCAAGCATCATCCATCCAGTCTCCAACACAGACCAAACTTTGTGAGAGACTGTGAAACAGTGGCAGCTGAGCTGGACTTACCAGGGTTCTGTTGGCTGCCACTAGAAATCCAGCTATTGGCCAACAGTCTGAGCTGTCTGCAACAGATGGCTGGGTGCTATGGGATCGTTCTCCGAGCTCTCAGACAATGAAAGGACTGTTTTTTTCTCAAGCCTCCTCACTGACTGCCACATTTAATGAAGATACATATTGGGACAGTCAGCACCTTAGGTGGTGAGACCATCAGTTGTCTTCTGCAATGAAAGGGGCTCTTTTTTCACCCTTCTAGTTACTGAAGCTTATTGAGAGAGACTGCAAGAGATGAATTATCCCAGCTGAAAAGTCTGGGCCTGTTAAATCTCGTAGGGTGGCTAGCTGGGCAGCACTATTGCAACACGAAGATGACTCAACCACATAGCATCTTTGTTGGCATCCCATTAGCTGCTGCGGAGACGATTATTTCTTTATTGCTAAACAGAGTCTGTCAGTGGCTTGGGGCACTTCTGTGAAAAATGTAACAGAGGCGGAATAATAATTCAAAACATGCCAGACCAGAAAGCCAAGGCTCATCATATCAGACTCCTTCTGCCTGAAAATCAGCCAGTCCAGATTGTTCAGGGTGGGTGAACCAATGCCACAGATGCTTGTGACTTCACCAGAAGCAGTGCATCCTTCCAGGAAAGCAGGATCCCCGTCTCATACAAATGGCCTTACAAATACAGAAGCAGAAGGGAGCAAAGAAATTCTCCGACTGGAAGCTACATCAGCAGAACTGACTCAGAAGAGAAATTTGCTTTTCAAAGTTTTCCATGAGGCATCAGCTGCTCTTGGGTGAAGTGGTGCTAGCAGGCAGCATCCCAGTTACTTTCCCACTGTGGGAACCGAACCCTTTTAAAACTGTTTTGACTGTAACCAAGGAATTAGAGAGATGGATGAAGCCAGCCGAAAGTGTGACAATCTCCTAAAGGCGCACAGATGGTGAGCAGACCCTGGAAACTGATTCACTTTGAGCGATCACTTTCCTGAAGCACATTTTGGACAATTTTCAACCTCTCTGAGGACCTGAGGAAACCCGTAACTTCTCCAAGGCAAAATGAGGGGCAGGAGGGGAGAAGAGAAAAAGCATGATTTTTCCTTGAAATGCACATTCGCACATAGTTATTTATTTATTTGCCCTTTGACACCGAGAGAAGCTCATCTCTCAGAGAACGATCACCCGTGGCTCAGCCCAGATGGAGGTGGGATACAAATTTCATTGCCAGTGCTAACCATGAAAAGATTTTCCCGTTTTACCAGAAACCACAATCTCCCATAGTTCCCAGACTGCTCAAGTGATGTATAGCTTGGTAATTGTCCTGAAAGATAAGGGAAAGCCTCCTCTGCGGTTGCATTTGATATTGGCCTGATGTATGGGATCGCTCAGTGCCGGCTCGGTGGAGGGTGTCTAGAGACAGCGTGGAGTATGCCTCTCTGCCTTCTTCTCGCTGGGGAAACTCTGCTGGTGGCAAGCAGGATCCTGAGGGTTGCAAATTGCTTTCCCACATCTAACATCCCTTTCATAGCAGCCTTAGTCAGTTTTTGGCATGAGGAGAGGAGCTAAAGAGTTGTTTATAGCTGCTCCGGAGCCTCTTCTACAGTGCTGCCACCCCTGTGGCACCTCTGCGCCAGGGACTGAAAGGAGCTGCTGAGGGCAGCCCGAAGGGGTAGGAGTGGAGAATGGGGGAAAAATCTTGCAAGTGGAAGAGGGAGAAAAGCTCGGGGAGAGGGAGACTTCACCCACAGCAAGTGGCAGAAGTCCCCTTTCTTGAGCCAGTGCAAGTGACACTGGACAAACCCCCAGTTGATCAACTATTAGAAACACTGGTTGTGGCAAATCCTGCTAACCAGACGGTGCCTGATACAGAGACGTTCCAGCTTGGTGCTGTATAGAACAGACGGACAACTTAAGATTTTCAGATAAAACTCTGCGGTGCTCAGTTTTCCACTTTCCAGAGAGGAATGAGGACCCTGTTAAGAATTTGGGATAAGATTGTCCAAGCAATCAGGATGAGCAGCCACTAGATGGCATGTCCATCCTTGCCCAAAGGCCATGAAAGTCCAGGATGTCCCGCTTATCCCACACAAGCACAGTAAAAGGCTGAAGCGTTATCTCAGCATCTGCTCCAAGAAAACGCTGGCACACTTTGCAGTTATTTTGCGTTGGGGATCTGCAATCTGATGAACATTCCTCTGTGATTTTGAAAGGATTTAAAAATAAGCTGCACACAGATTTTGCAAACTTGCTCTCGCTGGTTTCAGTGGAGATGTACTAGGACTGCAAAGAGCATTTATGTGCAAAACAGCTCGTAAAAGGAAATATACAGTGCTTTGTTCTCCCACAGGAGGGCTAGTGAATTATTTGGGTAGAACCCACATGAAGTAAGAAGTTATTGGTAGATACTATTTTCCAGATCCTCAGCTGCTGTTATGTGGTATACTTCCCTCATTTATACTAGCTGAGAGTCTAGTCTCTAGGTCTCCAGATCAGAATTAAGCAAGACACCAAGAGGTCTTTGGAGAAAGGAGCTTTTATTTGAGGGGACTGCCAAACACATTAGATTTGGACCACTTTCTCTCAGAGATTTAATCTCAGAGGAACTGGCAAAACAGAAAAGGCCCAGAGACAGGAGTGAATCAAGCACATTAAGGCATTTATGCTGTAAGCCACAGTGTTTTCCATGTGTAGCAGCAAATATCTGAAGTCTTTCAAAGCAGGGAGTTTCAGTGTAGCTTTTGTCACTGAAAAACTGGCTTGCACTATACAGAAATCAAAAAAGGAAGCCAGTCGTATAGATTTCCCTATCAAGTCAGTCTTCTGTACCATAAAGAAGTTTGGTTGTGGTACAAAAAGCTTTAAAAAACCCCCACCGCCCCCCCCCCCAAAAAAAATTTTCCCACTACAATATGAAGAAGGATTAGAAGTATTGTACAAGGTTTTTAAAATTCTCTCTCATCTTCTCTGTTTGTGCACAAGGACAAAGACTGTTCTTTTATTTGATGTTGTTTTGAAATTATCCCTTTAAAGATGCTATTTTGAGAAGTAACACTTTGTGTTTCACTTGCATGCCAGTAAACTTCTCGAGCACTTGTTAGAGGGTGAGTCAAACCAGCCCTATCTCTCTGTAACACGAATTAGATCAAGCTGGACAATGAATAAGCTCCTTTCATGAAAAAAGCCCAAACAACCAACAACCCAGCAACCAAAATTAAATATCTGGATTTCCTAAACACATTTAAAACTGATGGTCAGCATACAGCAAAGCTATACAGCTGGGAGGGGAGGGAAAAGGAGTCTCACATTTTGTGAGTTCTCTACGTTGCTAACCACGATGGAGTGGTGGTGCCGCACTGAAGCTTTGGGGTACTTCTGTCTTGCAAATAACAAATAATCGTCCCTAGGAGAGCACACTGGAGATCCAGCCCCAGATCTGAGACTAAAGAGAGACACCAAGTGGAAGAAAGGCACATGACCAGTTGCAAGTCATCAGCAGACCTCGAGGATTTATTTCCTACATGCGGTTCACTGCAGCTTTACGTACATAAATAGGTGAGGCAGAGGCACATTTGGTCACCTCACTGCCATGTGGGCATTGAAACATGCCTCTGGGTGAGAAAGAGCCGGCAGGCAAAGGTGGAAGAGAGACTTCTTTCTATGCAAGATTTAAAATCGGCTCTACATAGCAAGGAGGTACTTGGATGCCTTCATAAATGAAATTGAAGGGAATTAAATCTCAAAACACTGAGCTTATGTAAGAAGTATTAGTGTCACAGGATTATTTGTTCCACTCGCCTTGCTCCTTCACTTAAATTGTACCAGTGTTGCACACATTTCCCTGAGAAAATATCCAGCCTGTCAGTGCCAGCTCCTGAGTGCTTTCATTTACTTTGGCAGACCTTGAACTGGGTTCTCCTTCCTTGGGTTTTTCTAAAGTGTCTATGTTAACTGGACTGAAAGGGGTGACTTCTCACCAGTCTTTGAGTTGTGGCATTAATACTGCCTAAGAAACAACATCTCTCCCAGCACACCTGCAATGGAGATCAACAGGGAAGCTTTCCCCATTGCTCGGTAATGTTCATTCCTCTCAATATGAGGTAACAGACGGTTAAAAGAACTGTCAAGAAACACACAAGGGTTTAAACACACTTATTCAGCCTTGTATCACAGACAGAGGTGGTCCAGGTCAAGACGGGTGCCAGGAGTGAATCACATATGAGATCTGCCCCACATGTGCCTGTGTTTCTGTGGAGCCAATTCTGTTCTTCCTTTTTAAAAGACAAGGGCAGGTCCATGCAACTTTGCATTTAAGTTCTGATCTTAGGAAGAAAGTAGTCGTCTTATCCACAGTGGCTCCTTCTTCTTACCATGCAAAAATGCATATACTCATCCAGGCAGCCTAACCTCAGAAACACTGTTACGGAAAGATATTATGCAAAATAAGTCAAATCTTGTGGGAGGGATCTCATGGTGCTTTGGCACTTCATAACCTCCCAGTGCAAAGCTGGACATGAAATCCAGCATATCACTTTAATCTCTAAGTACTAGATCAAAACAAGGTTGTAAGTGGAACCATTGTAGGCTGCCTTTAGAAACAAGACCCCACTTGGTTCCTGGAGGAACGGTGGATATTCTCGTTGCCCTGTGAACAGGAGGTTGTGATTCAAGTTAAGGTCTCCCCTGCAAAAGGCACAAACAAAATGCCTTGTATCTCCAAGGTCTCAGAGAGAGCACACTGGAAGAAGCAGAATGCTTCTGTGTAAGAGGAATAAGAAAGATTCTGGTGTCTAGTATGGAAGCTTCAGGAGTAAGGTCAAGGTCTTCAGGTGTTCATCTATATCTACATGTGTTTAAAAGGACTGAGCCTGAATGCTGCCTCTTTGGAATTAGTTTCTGCTTGCCAAAGATGACTGCAAAAGGTACAAAGGGGATTTTAAAATTGGGTTAAGTCCTAGCTCCACCAAGTTCCACAGAGTGACACTATGGATGTTGCTAGCCCAGGCATGCCCGGGTACTGAACAGAGCTCAGCAGCACAAGCAAGAGCTCCTTAGCGACAGGGATGATTTTTTGAAACTCATTTGTCATTTTCTGTCTTATCTGCCTCAAATGAGCAAGCCCATGGCAACAGTCACGGTATCCTCTCAATCCAGAAATGTCTGTGACCTGCTCACACTCTGTGGGAGACCTTTTGAGGTATGTTTCTATGAGGATTTAAAAAAAGGGAGAAATTCTGGAAAGCACAGGACGGTAAATCTTGATTATTTGTTCCAGCAAATTTCCCATCCCAAAGGACAGATAGACATCCAGCTCATGCGGGCACACACTTCCATACCTGCTAATGATCAATGGATCACAAAAGCTTAGAGTTCAGAAGTGCCAAAGTTAGTGCCTAGAAAGACACGTCCCTGTGTGCTGCATTTTCTGGCACCCATCAAGGGGGGAGCAATCTTTTCTTGCGAAACACCGAGTTTGGGAGTGCAATCACCTCTGTAAGTCAGCTGTGGGGAACCCCTGCCAGGCTGCAAAATAACCAACCTACAGAGGAATCTGCTTCCCAGTTATGTGGTGCCTCTGGCAGAACAGTTTCCCTTTGGCTTGTCAAAGTCTAACTTCTGCTGGAAAATTTCGCTTGCCTGCATTTCTCACTTCAACCAGGGGAGGGCAACTGGTCATCAGGAAAATTAATTCAGTTTACTAAAGCAGACTTCACTTCGAAGTCATAAGACTTAGAATTCGTAAAACTAATTAGTCCTGAAAAAAAACAGACTGCTTAAAAAGCATACCTTTTGATAAACACTTTTTTCCCCTAATGTAAGTTAAAATAGTCTCCCCTTGGCCCACAAGCCTTGGCGACCACTGCAATTTTATTGCTGTTCACCGTAACCCTTATTCTTTGTAGATGATTAATCTGCTAGTAAGTCACAGCTTTTGGTGAATAAAAGAGGATTCCACTTACAGTGCCATGAAAGCACTTCTCTCAAATTAGGCTTGACAAAATCTGCAATTTGAACTCATGCTTTGCATTCTATTTTATACTGTGTTATTAAACAGGCACTAACTGTGAACTGTAAGTTGTTTGATCTGTGTTTTGGTTTGGTTTTTTAGGTCAGAATTTAAACAGAAGAAAAATAGCAATTTTTTTTTTCCTCAATTTTTGAAGTCTTTCCTCCTTATCAAAGCAATTTTGAAAGAACATTTTTTTCAAAGTTAGGCATTTCGTATTGATAATTCCAGCACTCATTGCTCTATCACCTGAACTCTCCAGGGCCAATGTTTTGGCCCTGTCAGCACAGAAATCCTTCCCCTTTTAGAGTCACAGTAATGAATGGCCAATTCAAAGACATTTTAAAGGAAAGAAATATGCAAACATTATAAATCCACATGTGTCTTCCTCCTTCTTCTCCCCAAAGCCAAGGACTAATTTCCTGCTTCTGATATACGTAACACTGGGCAGCAACCTGTGCCAGCTGAATCTCAGACCCCTTCTTCTCAGAGAACTTCTGAGACTAGAGAAAAGCAGTTTGGTCTCTTCCACTCTGCAGCTTGCTGCAGAACAACCCAGAGACCTTCTGTCCCTACTTCACAGAGGGATGCAAAGCACTGCCTGTACACAAAATGGTAGGAACTTGCTTGCTTGAACTGTTCCAGAATGGCTCCTACCCATGGGTTTACCAAGAGAATGAGGGAGCTGTAGCTCCCTCCATCATTAGTAGCCACACATAATTTGTAGCCACCCATGCAGTATTTGTGTTTTTCACTGCAAAGCAGCGGGGCTCTGGGGACTGTGCAGCTTTCCGCAACCCAGAGCAAGGCTGCAAATGGCCGTAGAGGCGCAGCACATCAACTCAGTGCAGGGCATTAGTATTCTTCTGTGCCTGAAGGAGACAGACCTTGTGTACAAATGAATGAGGAGCTGTACGAGGCTGCATCGCGGGGACATGGAATTGTGTGCAGACTTCCCGTGTTTATCCACAGAATAGGCCATGACTTGATTGGGTAAAGAGATTAATTCCTTCTAAAAAGAAAGTATTCATTTGACAGGGAATGATTGTTGTGTTTGAAATGAAGATGGCCCAAGGCAAAAACAGATTGCTTGGCTGAGTGACTTGTTGGCTGGTCCCTGGCTGCCTTTGAAATGGCATTCGGTCTTCGCCCTTACACACCACATAATGGTGGGTTTCTCCAGCCTGCATGTTTTCTTACAGGCACTTTTGTCTAATCACCAGCTGAGAATCCAGCCTACTGTGTACGTTGTAAAAGATGCTGTTTATACTTGGGCTTTTAGTTTACCATCTGTGCACAGCTCAGCTGCAACATCTCTGCAGATCTGTTTCTCCTCTGTTGCCAAGTCCCTGTTGCAAGCCCTCAGAAGAGCATGATTCACTTCAGGCTTTCTAATAAAATTCAGGCTCTTTGCAAGCTCTCTTTTAAAACGTATCCCCTGTTCTCAGCAAATGCTGTGGTATAGACTTAATGCTTTTCTACAGGCTCACTGATTCATATCCGAGTGGCACTGAAGCATAACCAGTTCTACATGCAATCACTGATGCATATATACCTCCACACTGCCCTTGCTAACTTGTATCCCATTCTCAACGCCATTGACACAAATTCATTCAGGCACTGGAGCTGCTGGCACATGCACAATCCATTTGCGCTGCACCTTGTAATCACTTTTTATTTTAAAGCCATTTTCTTTAAGAAACAGCCTTTGCACTAATCCTCAGGGGGAATATTTTGAGCCCAGGCTTCCTTCCTCAAAGTAGGGCGCTTTTTGTAAGAATCAGAAACAAGCTAAATGCTCAGTACCTGTAGGCTTGGATACTCTTGTCAGTGCACAGATAAGGAAGACTGAACAGAAGAACAGACAGACACTACTTCACCGGCCCCCCAGAGCCTTCCGTCTTTATAGGTAAGCGTTCTGGCTTACTGAGTGTGGGCATAAGCCTGTCCAGATGTTCAAATTCAAGACAAAGACTATTACAGAGAGAAAGAGGGGAAAGAAAAAGTACTTTCAATATTCTGTTTGAGAATAGGAGTGTTTTTACTGAAGGTTAATTCCGTTTGAAAAGAGATGTTGGAGTGCGACCAATTTCCAGAGAGACACGTAGTCCCCAAGAGTAGTTGTAAATGAGATTTCAGGTACTGCCCCAAATAATTCTGATGGAAAATTTGTCCTCACCTTAGACACTAACAACTGAACTTACAAATCTCTTGGTAAGAGAGAGGAACCTGAGCAAGATTAGGTTTATTAGACAGTTTGCAGCCTGGTATTGCTGCGAACAGCTGCAGAAACAGCGGTGGTGAGATCAAGCGTACAAAAGCCCCTGTGCAAAGTGAGTCATTTTACTTCCACCTTATCATCTCTGTTCTGCTTCACCATCTGCATTTCAGCCACCTCTCCCTGGCCGAGCCCACATGCCAGCTGCAGCTGAGGAGCCCGCTCTTACCTGCCAGTGGCACGGAGGAGGGAACGCAGCCCCAGGTGCTGCATGCAACGTGTGTGGTGCTCAGTGAGTGGCACCTACTCTCCAGGTACAGCCCTCTCCCACAGTCCCTCCTGGCTCGCGCTGTCCAAGATGCACGAAGGACTTGTTATGTGGCCTGTGTTTGCCCATTCCACGACCACGTGCTCGTCCTGCCAATATTGTGAGGTGTCTGCAGGATAGCATACAGGCTAATGGGAAGGCTACTGGGCACCACTGCTGTGAAAAGGGAGAAGGATGTGCAGCAGGGTACCAGTGGAAGAGAATGGGAGCTGCAGGGAGAGGTTTGAACTCAGTGGGGCTCTGAATGCAAGAATTAAAACCAAGTGCGTGCAACAAATAAAGCACAGCATAGAAAAAGGAACTTCAAAAATCTTTTCTTCCAAGTCTGGTGGCATAGTGAGGAATCACCCTGCAGGCACATAAAGACGATTGAGAGGCATCTTGTAGGAACAGAGTAAGGTGGCCATTGTACACCTGTCTCAGTACAAAGGCCAAACTGGTTTTTGCTGCCCCGAGGAATGAAGACTGGGGCCTTGAGCTGCATAAGCTTGCTGTTCCTCCTCCTGCCTGGACAGTGGAAACCATGAAAGCAAGGAATGCTGCTCCTCAGAAAGGTGAGGGATCTCCTGAGGAACCCCTCATTTTAGGATTGGCTTGCCTGATTTGGTTTTGGTATCTTGGAAATGAGGATTTAAAGGTGATCACATTATCATTACTATTAGATTGCCTTATCACTATATAAATCGCTGTATAAATATATATCGCTATATGAATATATATTTCTGTTCTGCCAGGAGAGAAGAGGCAGGATCCTATTGGGTTAGTTATGCCACACACTGAGAACAAAGAGGCGGTGCTGTGAGCTTGCTGCCTACTGGGCAAAGCGGATATGCTACACAAAACGGGGAAGCCCAAGGAAACAATGCAATGACACCGGTCAGCAGAGTAAACAGCAGCCACAGCACGCTAACACCTCACCGTCATCACATTGCTGTAATCACTGGAGCAAACAAGAGCTTAACGGAGTTTGGATGGAGAACAATGCGGCAGCCCTGCTGATATTTACACAGTTCACTAGGGCAGCAAAATTGCCCATTGGAAAAATCTTTGAGTGGGTCATCAGGCTTGCTTTCACTTGGCAGAGAGCCACAGTCCACGTCTCACAGGAGCAGACCAGCTGTGAGCGGCCGTAAACATTAAGGTGCATCCGTACCTACTTGATAGGCCACAAAGGGAGAGCCTTATGTGAGGTGGGTGACGAGCAAATACTGCGAGTCAGGGCAAATGACCCTAGAGCAGTACCTGGGCTACCTGCCTAAGTGGAGCAAGATGAACAGATTGCAGCTGGAGAGGATGAGGTAGCAGCCAAGGCCTAACAGGTGAGAAGGGCCAACAGGAGCGTAGCTCCGATGGGAAGTAGAAAATCATAGAATCATAGAATAGTTTGTGTTGGAAAGGACCTTAAAGATCGCCTAGTTCCAACTCCCCTGCCATAGGCAGGGACACCTCTCACCAGACCAGGTTGCTTAAAGCCCCATCCAACCTGGCCTTGAACACCTCCAGGGATGGGGCATCCACAACTTCTCTGGGCAACCTGTTCCAGTGCCTCACCACCCTCAGTGTAAAGAATTTCTTCTTAGTATCCAAACTAAATCTACCCTCTTTCTGTTTAAAACTGTTACTCCTCGTCCTATCACTACACTCCCTGATAAAGAGTCCCTCCCCATCTATTCTGTAGCCCCGCTTTGCTACTGGAAGGCCGCTATAAGGTCTCCCTGGAGCCTTCTCTTCTCCAGGCTGAGCAACCCCAACTCTCTCAGCCTGTCTTCAGAGGAGAGGTGATACAGCCCTCTGATCATCTTCGTGGCTCTCCTCTGGACCTGCTCCAACAGGTCCATGTCCTCATGGTGGGTGCCCCAGAGGTGGATGCAGTACTCCAAGTGGGGTCTCACCAGAGCAGAGTAGAGGAGCCAAATCCCCTCCCTCACCCTGCTGGCCGCGCTGCTTTTGGTGTGATACAGGATGCTTTTGGTGTGATACAGGATGCGGTTGGCTTTCTGGGCTGCGAGCGCACATTGCTAGCTCACGTTGAGCTTCTCATCCACCAACACCCCCAAGTCCTTCTCCTCAGGGCTGCTCTTGATCCATTCCCTGCCCAGCCCTTATGTGTGCTTGGGATTGCCCCGGCCAGGTGCAGGACCCACACTTGGCCTTGTTGAACCTCAGCTTGAACTTTGTGACCCCTCAGCGTCACATAACCTTGTTGATCGTTGCTCGTCCCTCAGTGCCACGTCCTCCCTCCTTTTAAATCCCTCCAGAGATGGTGTTTCCCCCACAGAAA
>NW_009647046.1:1361985-1456757 GCF_000708025.1 Charadrius vociferus
GAATCTATCTATCTCCAGGGGCCCCCGGGGAGCCCCCGGGCGGTTGGTTAGTGTCAGGGCCGCGGGGAGCCGCTCTGGAGGGGGATTCCCCCGCTGGTGGCAGCGCGCATGCCGGGCTCTGTGTGTGCCCCGGCAAACTTAAAATGGGTGGGTGAGTCTTGATGCTCCTGAGCAGCGGGTGTATGGCCGAGAACAAGTCATCATCATCATCATCATCCTCCTCCTCCTCAGGTGCGGCGTCGGGCAAGAGCGAGCCCTGCAGGCCGGGCGCCGTGTTTGCGGCAAAAGCCATTCCGGCAGGAGCGCGCATGCCGGGCTCTGTGTGTGCCCCGGCAAACTTAAAATGGGTGGGTGAGTCTTGATGCTCCTGAGCAGCGGGTGTATGGCCGAGAACAAGTCATCATCATCATCATCATCCTCCTCCTCCTCAGGTGCGGCGTCGGGCAAGAGCGAGCCCTGCAGGCCGGGCGCCGTGTTTGCGGCAAAAGCCATTCCGGCAGGTTTGGGGTGCCGTGAGACCGGGCAGTGCTGCTGCCTTCGGTGGGGCTCTGCCGGCCTTGACTGCTGACACCTACCTGAGACGCCTCTGTAGCAGTCTTGCCCCTTGTTACAACTACAGAAATCCGGTACTGGCCCAGCCTGCCCTGTGTCCCCTCCTCCCCCCTTTTAAGATGCCAGAGAAGAGTTCAGAGTAGTGGTTGTATTTCAACAGCTGGAGAGATGTTGGCTGTGAATTGTCTTGCGGTGTGAATGTTAACAAATCTGTTGATATGGGGATAAGGGCTTGTTACAACCCAGGCGTGCTGTTTCTGCCCCAGAGCGTAAAAGCTCTGCTGTGTCTGCTTTAACATAAAATGGAGCACTCGCTACAAAAAAAAAAGAAAGAGGGGGGAAAAAAACTCTCAACCATTCTGGAATCTGAATGTTGGCTTCAGTAAACTGTAAAGCTAGCTCAGGATGAGGTGTTCCTATGCCTTGGACCAGCTCTAGCATTTCCATCTTGTGCCTGAGATGAGAGCTTGAAACTTTGCTAGCTGTGCAAGGGAGGGACAGAGTGTCCTGCTGCAGTGCTCTTAGAGGTGGCCCACGGCTGGTGAGAAGAGCAGCGGCTCTTGGAGATGTTTGTGCTGCTGCTGGCGGTAGAGGTTTGCAGGGACATAACCAATCCCAGCACTAGTGAGGCCTCTTGATGTGTAGCTGCTGAAAATACCTGTGTGCTTCTGTGTGAGCGAGGGTGTACAACTGGAGAGTGCTGTCTTGAAAGCTGCCATCGGTGAGACTTCCTCTCCCCAGAAGACTTTTTTTTTATTTTTTAAACTTTCTCAGACGCCTTGGGCTTGAGAAAAGTCCTCTTCAAAGCCTGAGGTGTGAGCCTTCTGCTGTGAAGCTTGTTCGCTGCATGAGAACCGTTGAGCAGAAGCATGTGGCTAGGATACTTTTGGTGGACCACAAGGTCCAAGTGTAGAAACATTGCTCTGAAAATCTAGGGGGAGGTGTCTAGTGAGCGGAGCAATCTCGGTAGTGTGGTGCTGTATGCTGGTGTCAAGATAAGCGTGTGACAAACAAGCTGTAAAATGACAAATTACTCAGACCTTGCGAAATACTTCATGAGCACTAAGTGGGAAGAAAGTATTAATGGGGGAGAAGGGCACGGGTGGTGCAGTCAGTGACCTGTTCTGCAGTGTCACTGCATGGGCAGTCGCAGTCCTGCCAGTGTCCCATTGCAGGACCTCTTTGTGGTTGCTACCATGGGGTGGTTTTTAACATTCACACTTGTTTCTGGTCCTTTGGCTGGAGCAAGAACTCCCACACCTACAGCTGTGCTTCTTTAAAAAAATAAAACTATCCATGGGTGCTTCCTCATGTTGGGCTGCCACATGGGTGAAAAGGACCTTTGCCAACTGCTCTGCAAGCCAATGTGTAGATTTGGAGTGGTTCAGGGAAGTGAGTAGCCTCTTCTCACTCCTAACGTCCTTTCATTTAACACCTCTTTCCTAGAAGGATCTTGCTTCCAAAATAGCTTTGCTTGATTGAGCCTCTCTGGGCCTGAACCCCTCTTGGCCTGGGCTTCTCCCTCCTTGCCGAGGGCTCTGGGGACTGCTGGGACCACATCCTTGCCCCTGTGCTGCAGGGCAGGGGTGGCTGCATGAAGTCTTGCAGTGTTTGCTCAGCTTCTTACCTGCGTGCGACAGAAATAGAGCAAGACGCAAGCTCAGAGCCTGGAGAAAGCTCTCCCTGCGGGCAGTCCCTGTCCTGCTGCATGGAAGCTCCTCCCTTAAGAGGATTTAGCGGCATTAATGATGCAGCTCATCTGGACTCCCTTCATTCCTGTTATCGTCTCTATTTTAGTTCTCGGGGGATAGGCAGGTGTAGTGTGACCTACAACCATAAGCTGGTGCAGGAGATGCTCTAACAAGGCCCTCCCACAGCTCCATGGGGGTTTCCTACCCCTGCTACCCAGGCCACTCTCTGCTTCAAACTACATGAAGTGTGTGTGTGTGGGTATCATGTGTATGTAATTCCTCATCTGACTCTAGCTGAGGAGAGATTTTATCCCTCTCCTGTATCTCTGGGTCCTTGTGTAAGGCAGCAGGTGACCATCCAGGACTGCAGGCACTCATCCAGTAGCTGTTTAAATCGGAGAGGTGCAATGGGAGTTTTGCAGACCTCTGGTAATCGCACGCCCTGGGACGCTTTCCAACTCGAACCATGGCTGTGGCTCTTGGTGCCCGCTGGCACTGTTACAGTGGGAAGCACGCAGCAGAGGCAAAATGTGCTGCCGCAAGGACCTCGGGCACCGATGGCACAGCTTCTGTTACGGGAAAGCCAGGGTGATGCTGGGAGGTGCACCATGCCCCATGCTATCTAAAGTGGTAATTATTGCTTTACTTTAATTGTGCCTGTGGCACGGCAGCCGCTTTCTTCCTGGTCTCCTTTCTGTTTCTGCTTGCTGGTGAATGGGAGGTGCCAGCGTGGGTCTAGCTGTGCTCGGGCTGTGGTTGAGCGGCTTGGAAGGCCAGAGGAGGTGGCAATGCTTCCCGTGGGCCTTTGCAACAAGGGGAGAATGGAGACTCAGATCTTGCACTTCTTCCTCGGTTTCCTCTTTGGAAAACTTTGTGTGCATCAAAATTAGCTTCTTACTGCCGGGAGTTCTGGCCATCACCCAAGTGTGCCTTAACTTCACCTCTCTGAAGTAAGAGCACCAGGTCTGCATCCCCTTCTTCTCCTTCCCTGCTTTCATCTGTCTCTGAACATGGATCATGACATCCTGGCATCTGGAGTCCTTATGCACAGCGAGGGGTGAGCTGGGCGCAGTAGCTTTGCCCGCTGCCCTGCAGTTGTCAACTTTGACAGCCTAAGAAATAAACTGTGCTCTTGCACTGATGCTTCTGTTGGAGGAGTGTGGGATCGGAGCTTTCCATGGGCAAATGATTAATAACACGCACGTGAAGGAATGGCTGCATGAGCCTCCTTCCCTTTAGGAGCTGTGTGACGAGCTGCAATCGTTCCCTAGCCACCTCCATCTCTCCCTGGCTTGTCTGTATTCTTACAGAGGGAATGAAATGGAGGAAAGGCTAAAAATTACAGACTCTCTCTTGGCACGGTAAAAGGAATAATATGGGAGGCACAGCCAGTGCCAGCAGTTCCTTGACGGTTGGTCGGCTGTGGCAGATCCTGTTTGCTGAAAGCTCTCTGGGCTATCAGGGCTCGGAAACACTAAAGCAGTTAATGGCTGACTTGAACCTAGACGGGGTGATAAGTGAAGCACAAGGAACTGCGTGCTGGAGATTGCTTAAATCATTGCTTGCGTGCGCTGACAGATTCAGAGCGAGCTAATTTTCTGGAAGAAAGATGAGGCATTACTGTGGGCAGCTCTGCGAAAGGGACTGCCTGGTAGATGACAGCAGAAATGGGAAATAAAACAGTAGCCTGTTGGGGTTGGGATGGGGATGGGGATGGGGGTTGGAGACTGCTGGCAGGGAAGCTGGGTGTTCAGGGCTCATCCAAAGTAAATACAGGGGAGAAAGGAAAGGAGCCTACCTTCAGCTTAGTCTTTTTCCTGTGGGAAGAAGCACATGCATGGCCTGTCTGGATGACTGTTCTAGTTCTTTTATCTCCTCGATGGAGCTTCAGAACTGGGACACCACCATTTAAAAGCAAGTGAAATCAAAGTGTGGTGCAGGTACTTAATTTCTGAAACTTGCTGCTGGAGTAAGCGGCCTGTTTGTCTTTAAGGAGCTGGGAAAGGTGAGCTCTTCTGTGCCACCCGGAGCCCTGCACATGAGCAAAGGACTGGTGGCATTTGTTAGGGATGCTGCTGGTTCAGGATCTTGAGCAAACAGGTGCATCACGAAAGCGCTTTACCCTTTACTTTAAAATTATTACTGGGCTGTAAGCAGATCGCTGATCTCCTCCAATATGATGATAATCCCATGGCCATGTGTACTGGAGAAGTGCTGATCTGGGACGAGCTGTATACGTTAGGATATCCAGCAGCCCGGAGATTTGAAGTTATATAATGGAGAGTTCCCCTCGTAGGCAGAAATAATTCTGCTTCAATCAGAGGGAGGTCTCTCGTACGCAAGCAAAGGAAGGGATGAGCTGTGAGAGCTGCAGCTGTGCACCTTGAGCCAAGCTGACCTTCCCATAGCTGGAGTCAGGGACTGTCTTTGGTCGCTGCTGCTGCTGCTGCTCCTCATCCATTGCCATAGAGGCAGTTTGGGAAAGAGGAGGGAGAGGAACGAGCTTACAGCGATTTGCATAGCAGGGCCCGAACTTGCTGTAAAGTAGTTTTACCTGTTGGGAATGAAGGAGGCTGTTTCCCAGAGTTTCCCTGGAGAAGGGGTTATGGTCACTGCATGTGGCTGTGTCCTCCACCAGCACCTTCCTTTGGCCATTGCCTCTGTGATCCATGAGGTTTCTGTGTCCTCACCGGGATGGGGTCGAGGGGCCACATGGGAGCTCGATGCCCTCAGCTCCTGCCTCTCCTCCTGGAAAGGCTTCACGCAGCAAATTGTCTGTCTAGTTTTAAAAGTAACTCACTGATTTTGCTTGGGCTGGCACAGGTTTGAGTGAGTTACCTCTAGGTGTTTTCTGCGTTGGGGGGCTGTGGGATCTCAACCTGTGCTGTATTGGTGTGGGGCTTCAGGAGTGGCACGTGAGGCAGGTGTGGAAGTGACATCTTAGCACTTGGCTAGGACTGCAAGGGCTGATGCCATCATCCCATAATATAAGAACATGCAAATCCTAAATGCCCAGAGCCAGCATGTCTCCTGTGACAGATGATTAGCAGTTTGGTTGGGAATCAATTGTGAAGTCAAAATTAACTAGGGAAGCTCTATTATTGCACAAAATGGCTCAGTGCTCTAGTTAGACCTTTCCAGGGAAGTTTCTGTACCTTTCATGGCATTTCAGTTTCTAGGTGCTCTAGTCTCAGAGGCAAAAATATCTGTATTGGGAATGTCTTATTTCCTTCCTACCTGATTTTTTTTTTTCTGATTTGTCCTTGGTCCTACAAATGGCTCACTTAACATTACTTGGAATATGTGTGGACAAACTGAAGACAGGTTCTGTATTCAGTGGTGTCAGTATCGAGGTGGTTTTTTTTTCTTTATTTTGGTCCCCAGAGCTAACGTGCCTTCTTCTGAAGGGCACCATGCAGACTGCTCTGCTCCTTTCTGCTTGTAATCAAATAATTTGTAGAGTACTTGTTCCATAAAATGGTGCTGTTTTGGCTGGTGTGGTGATAGGACACCATCTGCAATTACAATTGTGCATTGGTTCTGGGGCTTGTTTCATGCTGGTGGTGTGGCACAATCAAAGTGTCCTTTTGACCGCTGTGGGAGCCAGTCATGTGTCTGCCATGTGTGTCAGCGCGGACTGAAGCTGCTGGTGATGAGTCAATCTTTAGTAGCTTTGCTGGAATGTCCTCAACTTCCCAGTGTACTTTACTGAGTAAACTCTGTCTCCTGTCCCCTCGCTCCCCATCTTCTGTGTCTTGTAATCATGGCTCCCAGAATAATATGCAGGATTTGGATTGAGGAGACTGCTGACTGGCAGGTTAGCAAGGCTGTTTCCCCCCTGCCATTGCCTTGAATTTTGGTCCAACCAAGCAGAGATGGGAACGATTTTGCAGCATCTGCGCTGGGTGCTTGAAGAAGGCAGGACTTAAACAGCAGTTCTAATTATACTAATCTCTGAAGGTTCTTCGTGGGGGGGAACCTAACCAGACGAAACCCAGCTGCCTGGCTGTACTTTCCCAACAGGCTAAGAAGCTGCTGGGCTCTTCTTTGCATTCAGGTCCCTTTCTAATGCAGGTTTGCTGAGACACTGCACATGGAATAGCTAAAGAGCTGTCTGAGCTGTGCAGTAAATCTGCCTGTTCCCGAAGGAAGCTCTTTTAATTAGAGAAGACTTTCTGCTCAGCAGATGCTGTGCAGGACAGTGCTAGACCACAGCTGTGTGGTGAAGCTCTGGTGAGCCATGTGAAGGGTGCTAAAGGCACAGCCCTTCTCTTTCTGCTCCCAAGGGGTCTGCACAGGAGTGGAGGGGGGGGCTGTGGGTACAACGGAGGTCCCCGGAGGCTGGTGGTGAGGTGGAGTGGAGCGCTCCGGGGCAGGTCAGCCTTACAAGCGAGCCCCAGCCTCTCTGTGGGACTTCTTGCAGGAGGTGGCTGCTCCTTCTGCACAGGGCTCAGCCCTGCCACCGGATCCTCCAAGGGTGATAACGCCTTGTCTGGGTCACAGCTGAAACGGGGGTGGTTGTGCCTGCTCCCCAAGGGTGGGAGGTGATGCTTGGGGCTGCTGGCATCTCTCCTGCCTGACGTAAGGGGACGCAACAGGTCAGAGTTTCCTCTCACCTCTGCTCCCTGGGGGAGGTGGTGTATCTCGTGGCTTCCTGGAATGAAACCGAGGTGACCAAAAATGCTGTTGCCGAAACTGCGTGGGAATTTTTTAATGTAAAAAGCGGCATCAAACTGGCTGCTACTTCAGCAGAAGAGGCTATTTCAAGGGAGGGCTATTTCAAGAAACAGAAAGCTGCTTTAATGCCCAAGTCCAAGACCTCAAAGGCTGCTTTGATTTGATGCTGTGGTCCTGCTGGTGGTCTCAGAGCCGGGGTGTTTCTGCATTCATTCCCAATCCATCAAGTTGTAGCTTTGTAGGCTGTTGTGGTGGTGGTTTAGGCTTGATCCTGTAGTAAAACAGTAAGTTCCTGCTTTACGTAGCTTCAGGCAGATGGGAAACCTCTTCCTAGCTCAGCTGTCAGCTACAAGCAAGACCTACCAGTGTGTATACAAGTAGATGGCCACGCACCCGGCGTTGTCCCGTGGGAACCTAAACAGTTGCTCCTTGTTTGCCCAGAAGGGCGACAGCCTTCGCCACAGGGTGTTTGCTGTCAAACAGCCTGTGCAACGCTGTGCGAGCTGAGCCGGGTCAGCGGCTGTGTTACTGCGGTGCTCTCTGATGGCTGCTCCTGTGCCCAGGGTCTCGGTGGAGAGCCCCAGTGTCCTGCAGGTGGGGGGCTCTCCTGCTGGCAGCCTCCCATTGGAGGAGGAGCGGGCAATGGGGTTTTGCTGGGCTGGAATTCCACCCACCGCACTAGCGAGGCATGGGCATGGGCACGTGTCCTGGGAGCAGAGGGAGCCTTGTGTGGCAGCACTTGACTGCCTGGGTAACATGCGTGAGACCCCCGCTATAATTTGATGTCATTCATACATTTGGCTTGATTAAAAGTTGTAGAACTGATGTCAAGTAGAAATGGTCTCTGGGGAGTGGGCTGGAGGGGAAAGAGCACAACGTGGTGGAACAGAGGCTTTTTTCCTAAGAAAAAAAAACTATGTCTGCAACCTTATTAAAAGGTAATCTTAGCCTCAATCATGATTTACTGATTAAAGATGAAACAGACCTGCTTTTTTTTTTTTTTTTTTAAACTCCTCATCTGAAATGGGAGCATTTATCTCTGCATTGAGGCTTATCTGACATTTGTAAATCAGTTAGTTATTCTGGATAAGAGTTCTTTCTTTTTAAAATAAATACCTCTGAGCTACTGTTTTTCCATTTCATTCTTCTAGCATTGCTCCATCAACTACTCTCCTGAAATATTTATGCTCTAAATTTAGAAAAGGAGACCCTTTCTCAAGAAAGTGGAAAAGCCCACCCAGCCTCCTTTGGTTTGGGTTCAGCTGAACCCATTTTCCAGACTGCTGTGCATAGATCTGCAGACTCCAAGGAGGCCCCTCCTTTTCCCAAAACAGACCCAGCTTTTCGAAGTCTTGCTGTCTGTTTTAACTGCCAAATTCCTGGGGAACTTATCCCATATGTCTGTTCCTCTTGGCTTGAAGCAGCCCTGTCCATAACCTACGCATGTGGTGCTTGGAGGGCTGGATTGGTTATTTTCCTTTTTTTTTGGATGGTGTTTGGTGGGGAGGTGATCTTAACTGCAGGTGGCAGGTCTATAATTGAGTAATGTTCTCACATTGCTCCAATTAAGTTGCTCCAATTAAATTCACTGGGATTACCTACCTGGTAATGCAGCAGTCAGCAGGGTAGCAGAACACCTGTATGTATCGCAGTCTGCCTTGGCCTCCAGGACCATCTTCATAGAAGGGAAACTAAAAACTTTTGAGCATCTCTTCCAGCTGACTAATTTTTTTCTAGAGCCCCCCTTTGTTTTCCAGCTTTGTCTGCTGAGATTTCTTACTGTGGCATTTCACTTCCTAAAATGCTTAGACTGGGAACAAAGTGGCTTCACTGCAGCTTCTGTAAGAGCTTGTGCTGTGCTACTTTTGCTCCTCACAGTGCTGCCCTTTGCTGCCGTACGATGCAGCTTTCTTTTCCGCTTTCTTCCTCCTGTAGGAAGGGCTTGGAGTAAGGAGACTGCCCTTCAAAGGTGGAAGGAAAAAGTGATAGACAATGCTCCTGTACATCTCAGAAACTGTGCAGCAGCCCCTGCTGGGAGCGACTCTTCCAGAGCAAAGCACAAAATTGCTTCTGAGCTGTATCCTCAGAGGCATCAGACCAGCCCGGGGTTTAGCTGTTGTGGCCAGGTGCTGCCAGTTACAAATGTGAAACCATTTGTATTATTCACATTGATATTGGAGCGGGGAAAACGTGGTTGCAGGTGGATGTTTATGAGTAAAAGGGAGTGACTCAAAAACATATGTGCTCTAAACTCTTCTACTTTAGGGCTTTTCTTGCCCCCATGTCCTCTTCTAAATCATCATCTTGGAAAGGAGGGCTGCTTGAGACAGAGTCCCTTCCTCTGAAGCTATTTATAGTTCTGGCTTTCTCTTTTCATTCATGCCTGCTGGTAGTGTTAAGTGGTATCTGTGGTGTGAAACTCAGGATGTTGTGAAATGGTTGTCCTCAGACTGTCTGTGACAGTGGTCATCTAGTCAGCAGGCAGACCAGGCTGTGGTGGGGCATGGGGTCTCATGTGACCCTAGGATGGTCTGGTGGAAAATAAAGCTTCTCCTAGGGCAGATGGCAGCGAGTGCAGTGGCTGGGTCTGGCAGTAACCTTTTGTGACTGCGGCACTGCTGTTGTGCGAATGGCTCCATTGAGTTTGGAGACCCTGGCTTAACTGTCCCTGTCTACTTACGGCAAATGAGTTTGCTGAGTTGCTCTTTTTGTCCTCCCTGATACGCGTCTCTGGGAGTGACCTTGAGATACTTTGTGTGAGAATCTCACAGCAGTCCTGTTCTTCTGACTCCAGGTACTGGCAGCCCTGTAATGGGGTCCTTCAGGTTGTAGGGTGGAAGGGCCATGGTTATGGTAGAGCAGACTGGGTTGAAGAGGGATGATTATTAGAGTTGCTGATCTGTGGTCTTCTGCTCTAGAATCACACGTCACAGTGCCAACATACTAGCTGGGGAACAGGAGAAGTTCAGTCGCCACAGGCGTACAGGCAGCTGGTGAATGGTGAGGGTGCTGTAATTAGAAAATGGTGTATTTGGCAAAAACAATATACCTGAGACAACAAATAGTCAAGGGACTGTTTCTGATGCAGTCCTTTGTGGGCTGAGGCACTTTTCTGTGCCAGTAGGACTTTTGTGACTTTCTGGTCATGCTGGGTCTGCAGCAGGTCTGCAGCAGTCTTCCAACTCTGCTTGATCTGTGGGGCTAAAGGGTTAAAACCACTGCTTTTTGAGATCAGTTCCTTGCCATCAGCAAAGAATCTGATATAAAGCATGTGATATGATTAAAGTAGACTAATAGCCTGTCTCTTCTGTTGTTCAAGAAAGCTGACTTAATTCTAAAGCCTCACAGTCATTTGGAATAATAAGCCAAAGGTCTCTTCTCTGTTACTTTGTGGTGAAGTGGGTTTTTTTGGTTGTTTTTCTTCCTTCCTGCTGCTTAAGATCATGTGGATGGACCCTAGGGTGAGCAGTCTTGGGGAGAATCCTGGTGCCAGAAGACACTTCGTTCTCTGTTGAGCTGGTCCTCCAGCAGTGTGGGACTTCAGTGCTCTGGTGAGCACTCAGCTAGCTTGGCAGGGTGTCCGAGCTCCTCCAGAGGCTTGGCCTGAGAAGCATGAGGGAGTGCATGTCCTCCTATGCTCTCCCGGGTAGGCTATCTCTAGTGCTTGGCTTCTAGCAGCGTCTGGCTTCAGCTATGGAGTAACCTACTGGGCAGCCTGCTATTGCTGGGAATGGCTGTGGATAAGCCGAGTCGGGCTCAGCTTCCCTCCCGCGCTGGGTGCTGGTGCCCCATCCACCTGTCTGTGGAGAAGAGGGGTGCAGTCCCAAGACTCCACAGGCAGAAGGGAGGTGGAGAGAGAGGGTGTTTGTTTTATTGCTGTTCAGGTTGCTAAGCTGGGGAAAGCTTCCTGCCCTGGAAGTAAACCTATTCCCTCTCCACTTCTACTACATCCTTGCTAATTCCTGGACAGAAACAAAGAGAATAGGAAACCTCATTTCCCAGTTCAGGCAGACGCTGTAACTTCTCAGAAACAGGTTTGGCATGGGTGTGCTGAATCTAAACACCCGCTAGTTATCTGTTCTAGCATCTGAGAAAATGGAAGTAACTGAAAACCAGTTTGTTTTGAAAGGGAACTTTACAGTAGAAAGTCCTCGACCTTGACCTCTTGCATCTTATGGGAGGAGGAAAAGATAAAAATCAGTTTATACTACCTGGCTCCTACCTCAGTCTGGCAATCTCTGGTGCTGTCTCATAAGATAGAAAAAAAAGGTTGCGTTAAGGCTTTCTTCCTGCCTGAACGGTGGTACCTTTGGGTGCTTTGGCAGGGAGGGGAGGCTGCTGGGCTTCAGGAAGGTATCTCCAAGCCAAGTGGTGTTGGGAGGGATATCGTGCAACTCCTCTGAGGAGATTTGTCAACCTCCAAGGCATTGCTTGCATGAGAAGGGAGGCTCGGGAGCCTGTCCTGTGCATGTACTTGCACCGGGGATTTCCAGGCTGATGAGTCTGATGGCAACGACAAATGCTTAGTAGCATCCTCTGCCCACTTCAGAGCCACGCTGGGGAGAAGCTTGCCCGAGCACAAGCAGGGTGCTGCTCATCGGTGCCACCCACCCTGCTGCACTTTGGGGTGCAGGTCCTGCTTGGGGGCATTGCTCGTCTGTGTGGTGGTGTGGAGCAAGCCAGCGTCAGGGACTGCCTTTGATACACAGGCTCTGCTCAAAGACAGGAACCATTTCAGAGGTTAAGTTTTACAGGGTGACAGCTCCAAGTTTGGAAAACAAAGCTGAGCTGGTCTTGTTTTTGGAGCCATTAAAGAGCCGGTGTAGTCAAGTGACAGAGTTGCCCAACCAGTTTTGCGAAAACTATGCATTTTTACTGCACCTTCTGCTGGTTTTAGTCACTCCACACGGAGACCTCCTTCTGGACTCTACCTGCAGTGCTTGTTGCACAAATAATATTTTAGTACGTGGTAATCAAAAAGAGAAAAAGTCCACTAAACTGTACTTTTTGGCTTTTTCTTCTGTATGCTATTTCTGGTAAGTTGTTTTTCTCTTTTAGAGGGAGAGGAAAACCAAATTACTTCTGGGACAGGTTGTGGGTTTTTTGGGTTGGTTAGTTTTTCCCCCCCGTTTTTTTTGGCAGACTTATATCTCTGGTCTTGCTGAATGGAAAGATTTGCTTGAAACGGAGAAATACTGTCCTGCAAATACTGTCATGCTGTGTGAGCATGAGTGTATAGGCCGAAAATAGCAAAGAACTTTCTCAATTTGCTAGTTGTAGGGACTGAAGACCTACTTAAATGTTGGCTCTCAAACTGAAGTCCAGATGTTCTTAAAACCTGATTGTACCCCTTGCAAATGTAAACAGATGATAGCGGGCGCTTCTAAAACATTCACTGCTCTTTGATACTGAACTGTGAATTGCTTTTTTTTAAGAGTATGATAGTGGTTTATAATGATCTCATCACTTCCCCTCGAGCATCAGAAGTACCTTTCTAAAATACACATTTCCTTTTTACAAAATGTGCAACATGTGCTTGCTGTGGTTAAACATGCTGAAAAACCTCTGCCATCCTAGACAGTCCTATGAGTGCTTTCTAATCTAGGATCTCACTGGATGACGCTGTCGCTTGTCAGATTATTCACACAATGGTATACTAAGTACAGAAGTCAAACAGAAAAGATTAATGTCTTATCAGGTCAACAGGAACAAATCTACCTTTGCAGTGGGAGTTGATGAATTTTCTCAGAAGCTCTAGTTTCCTGAGAAATCTGTGTTTCTGCAGTACTCACAGCCAACTGTTGCCTTGCTTTAGTCTGCTCCCCTTACTCCAGGGATGGCAAATGTGCAGGGATTGCACGCACACTTGAGCCTCTGGCTTGCAAATGTCTTGTAGATGCTCATCTTAGGGTGTCACTGTACATATCTGTACTCCTAAGTGGTGAGACCAAAGTTTGTTGACAATTAAGTATCGTGCTGCAGTTTGCAGGCTGATGTAACTATGCTGCTGTCTCTGGCTTTGTGGTTAGCCCTTAAACCATCTCTAGCTTGAAGGCAATTTCTTCTACTTAAGATAAGAAGCAACTGCCTCTAGAGTAGATGGGATAACAGGTAGATTGTTCCACATACCTTCTTTTCCTTCTTTCTGTTTCCAAAGTTTGTATTATGCAGAAATACAGTTTTCTACCTTGCCATGACACTTTCCTTCTGAGAGAAACTGTACCCAAATCAGTGGCGCGCACACATAAATAAAAATAATCTCTGCATCCACAAGTGTGGCTTGTTTGAGGGGGTAATCCTAAGTAGCAGCCTTAATTTTTAGGGTCCAGCTCCTCCCTCAAATCCCTCCATTGTAACTTTTGAAAAGATGCTGTTTGGAAAATCTCCATGACAAACATGATCTTGTTTATGCTTTCAAGGTCATTACACAGCTGGTATTATCTCAGTGGAGCTTAACGAAAAGTTCAGTGAATTCAGACCTGAGTCCTTCATTGGCTCTGTCGTTATTTGCTTGCCAGAGACAAGATTGCTCCCCAGGTGTACTAAAAGTCCAAGGCCTTTGAATATTAAGGTCAACAAGATGAACTCCTTAGGATGTTCTTTGTAGGTTAATGCAGCTGTAACTTGCCCCGAGGGCAGTGCTGTACCTGGTTAACAGGAGACTTAGTAACTCTGCCATTGTTCATTAACTGGTACTGTGGTGTGAAGCTGTCCTGTCTCATCACTGATGATCAGGAGACCTTCTGATTGCAGGTGCTTGTTCTTCATGTATGTGGGTAGAGAAGCGTTCCCGGCAGCTGGGCTTTGTGGTACGAGGGCTCAAAATCCTGCAAAAGATGGGCTGTTTCCTCCTCTGCCGTTAAAGATTGTGGCTTTCTGGGCTGCCTGTTCCCCAGCCTCTCCTGTGTGTGGGTGTCTGGCTTGGAGCTGGAAGGAGAAGTGACTGTTTAGCAAGCAACTAGTGATCACCAGCTGGCTTCTGTGGGTCTCTAGCCTGGTATAGGGCTGAATTGGTTCTGATTTCTGGATTGGGGTAATACTGCAAAAAGTAACTGCACTAGCCTTCAGAATGCCCTTAACCTCATGCAAATTAGTGTGCAGATCAACATCCTTGTGGAACCGGTGGCCGGCTGATCTCCTCCTAGGGACAGGTGCTAGTTGCTGTCATCAGAGGGAGCCACATCTGTGACCTGAGTACATCAGGGGGAACTCCTCCTTCTCTGAGGCTTCTTGGTCAATCTGCCTACAAATGAGCCCAGCTGACTGTGGTAACTGTTGTGGGGTGAAAAGAAGGCAGGGAAGTGAGACCAGGTCAGGTGGAGCTTTAGAGATTTTCAAAGTCCAGCTTGGTAACAGTATCTTGAGGGAAATAATCTGTTGCAAAGTACAAGGCTTGGGAAGGTGGTGCTTGCCTGCCGTGTCAGGAAGCGCTTGCAGTGCTCGTGGTCAGCTGAGGCTGCTTTGGAGGTTGCTTCAGTGGACACGCTGAACTTTCTTGGAAAGATCCCACCTGACGCATCAGATAGAAGATGTGAAGGATCAGGAGCCTCAGGGTATGCTGCAGAACCGTAGCTCACAGTGTTGGCTGCTGCATCTCTGCGTCTGTCAAGTTGGAAGTTTCTCCTTCGGCAAGCAGGACGGGTAGCAGTGATGAGCCAGCATGCCAGCCATATGGGGCATTCAAGGTGTTTGTGGGGGAAAGGGGACTAGCAACTGGAAAACCAATTCTGGTGCTGGTTTGACCTCCTGCTCGCCTGGTAAACGCTAGTAGCAGCACATCCTGTAGGGTCTGCCTTTGTTTTACACTCCCTGGGGTTAGAGCCTGAGGGGTGGTAGTGCGGAGCAACTGGCCAAAGTACATAGGAAAAAAACCTGCAGCTTCTTTGTAATTGAACATTTCTTTTCCTTAAGAAACAGGGTCTGGGGGAGAGGGGACAGCATCTTCCAGTCCGTGTAGATGCATTCAAATGTGAACCCTCTTCTATTTGACTTGGAGCATTGGGGCTGACCTTCAGAGCTTGTTGCTCTTGGGAGCACGTGTGCTCTCCTCAAGGGTTTGTGGGAACTTTGCACTTGCCTGTAAATGTACCGAGACGGTCATTTCCACAACTGATCTGCTCTGGTGTGTGTTGGGGTTGTTCCTGCTTGTCTCCTCCTCTTTCACCAAGCTTGTAAATGAGCCCCTTATTTGTGCTGTACAGTAACTTGGCAACTGAGGTGCTTCAGCTGCCAGAGCTCACGGGGAAGAAACCTGCACTGCAGGAGCACGGGTGGTGCTGCAGAGGAAGGCTGAGCTCTCGCTGGCAGAGCTGCATGGCACAGGCACGTACGGCACCAGCCCCAGCCAAATATCATAAACTTCAGCAAGCACCAAACATTCAGCGCTTGCTAGGTGGAGGCAGTCCAGGACCTAATTCAAGAGAGCAAAATTGCAATTAAAAATTAACTTGGCCTCTCTGCCCCCTGACTGATGTGGTTATAACATCTCTGCATGAGTGCTCCCCTTCCTACCTCACCAGGTGATGGTGGGGCCGAGAGGCCGAGGTGTTGGGCTCTCCCCGTATTGCCCGTCCTTCGCTGCGGTCACCTTTGGCAGAAGGGGGGCTGGGAGCATCGCAGGTTCCTGTGACAAAAATAAGTTAATCTCCGAGCCGTGATGGGACTCCTCTGCTGTCGTTAACAAAGCAGGCCTCTGTCTGCCTCTCCTCAGGCACACGTGTCCTGGATTTTGTGCTCCACATACTGGTCTTGCTGTCATTGCTGTTGCTGGGAGAACAACAGGCCAGAGAGCCGGAGAGGGCAGGAAGCCATCCCGTGATGCCGGTTTAGCTTGTGTGGAGCTGTCCCGCTCCTCCCCCACAGGGAACCCCAGGGTCCTGGGTCAATTGTTACCTTCCTCCACAATTGCCCAGGGAAGTTGCAGATGCCCCATCCTTGGAAGTGTTCAAGGCCAGGCTGGATGGGGCTTTGAGCAACCTGGTCTAGTGGGAGGTGTCCCTGCCCATGTCAGGGGTGTTGGAGCTAGATAATCTTTAAGGTCCCTTCCAACCTAAACCATTCTATGATTCCTGGAGTTAGTTCTCCCTTCAGGTCCTGGGGCTGATGCTAAGACAGATACGTGATCAACTACACAGAAGCTGACCAGGCTGTGTTGGCAACCAAGTTTTTATGGCAGTAGTGCCTCAAAGCAGTGAACTGACAGATCTGCATAAATAATCCTGCTTATCTTTACAGGGTGGGAAATGAGATGCTGGGAGAAACCCCACTCTGCAAGTTGACAGTACAGTCTCTTATGAAATCCTCCGCAGAGCTGGCATCAATCTGGAGAATGACAGGGAAAATTTGGAGGCATATGGGCAGGATTGTTGAACAGACTGGGTGTGGCTGCTCGGGGAGGAAAATCCAAATGGTCGAAGCAGTTAGGGTGGAGAGGAAAAGGAGGAAACAAACAATTGCAAACAATCAGTGGCATTTAAAAGTTGCAAACTTTATGTATTAAACCTTTGCATGCGCTGCTGCAGAATGTTAAGGCTCAAAAGCTGACCAACCTCAAAAGACTAATGGTCAGGTCTGACAGTCCACAGGCAGCGCTGGCTGGCAAGACTCAGTGCTTAAGGCAGCCCTTCAGCGTCGAGTGGCCCGTGGATATGCCCAATTATGATAACTGCAAGCTCATCTGAGATTTTGTTGAGCTGCTGCTTCTACTGTGTGGCAGTGTTGCTAGTTTTGTGACTGGTGTGTGCCATTTCAGAAGGTAGGCTTTTGAGGAGTTTCATTAATGTAGGGAACAAAAGTAAGTTTAATTTCTTAAGGATGAAGATGAAGATTCTTAAGAATTGGAAAATCTGTAAAGTTTCAGTATGCGAAGCCCTGAAGTATCTTAAAAGCTTAAAGCAAAACCCTAAAAAACTGGTTCTCTTTTGGCTTGAAAACTGTACTTTGAATTACTTTATGGCTAGGAGCTACGAAAGAGGTATATCTCCCTGTGGCAAGAGGAGAACAGTGCATAATGCTGAAATGCACAGTTGGGTTTTGGGTTTTTTTTAGTAAGCGTGGAAGATGGTATGCCTTTAATAAATACCTAGGAGTAGAAGACCCCTGAAAGCAATCTTTTACTCTTGTCACCTCAGGCATGTCATCTTTTGCACTAGCTCTTCTCAACTTGTTTGACTATTTAATTATCTTAGATAAATATTGTAAAGATCCTACTGGCTCTGCAAATCTCTGTTTTCCTAACTAATCAAGGTAGTGTGGTCAGCACTGGAAATAGACAGCATGTGGCTACTTAGTGTTAGGAAGCAAATCAGCAAGTACTGGGAGCTGTCCCTCCAGCTTGAAAATAAGGAGGATTGCACCTGGGACCAAATGTCTTAAGAAGTCCAATGCCTTGTGCAGGAGGCTATAATCTAGCTTAGTTTTTGGCTGGGTTGAAGAGTAGAAAAACATTTGTATCCCCCCCCCCCAATGGACATTCACCATCGCCTAGGGACCTGGCTGCCTCAATGTTCTGGTTAGACTGCCAGGCTCCAGTTTGTGGTGCTATTAAGAGGACATGTGTTCATGGTGAAGCCAGTAAGCAAGCCAGCTGGATGGGAAAATTTATGTCTTAGTTATTCTGTCCAAGTGGAGTCTTAAGTATTGGTGCCTGCCAGGATTAACGGCCCGAGAGAATGCATCTCCTGCAGAGGGAAGGAGCGGAGCACACAGTTTGGAGGAAGTGAGATTTGTGCTGTCCCTGCTCAAATACTCATCCCTTTTCTGAGATACTGTTACAGGGCACGGTAGTCTTTGGGTTACAGCTGTTCTATGACAGCAAGTTGGCATTTGTGGTAGGAGAGTTGCTTTAACATGAGCAAGGCTTGCTGAATAAACTTGCCATCATTAACCAAAGGTAAAAATCTGCTAACAGAGGGCCTTCACTCACACCGCTACCAACCTATGAAAAGTACCTGTGCTGGAACAGAACCAGCTCATAGCCAACGGCTGCAGCTGGGAGGATTGGAAATGGGAATGCTGTGTGTTTGATAGTCAATGTAAGTATGGACTAGAAACTATTGCAGGATCTTTCCCTGGCTAAGTTGAAAGACCTACTTTTGGGTGCTGCTGGCTTTATGGACTCTGACCTGAGCAGTTAACTGAATAAAAAGTGACTGAGATGATGCTAACCTAGCTGTGCAGTAAGAGCTCCTTAGGTGCAATGACGGCTGTATAGATGGGATTTTTAAGACCAACCTGTAGAGATAGTTGCTGGTTGAGATAGTATTTCTGTGCTGCTTTTCCATCTCAGTAACATCTTGCTTTGTGCTGTGCAGTGATGGGCTTAACACAACCTCTGGCTATGGCATTCCTTGAAGTTAGAGCCACAGCTACCTCCCAATTTAGCTCCAGAGTTAACCTAAATATTTAATAGGATTAGGCAAAAGCCTTTGATTGAAACAAAAGACGGTACTGGGCTCCAGTGACCCTCGGTACACCCAGGCTGCCAGCAGGGAACCCTGCTGACCTTGATGTCTGTTGGGGCTGGCTCTTCCCAGACCAGACTGGTGACCCCAGCCTAGTATTGCTCTTCCTCTGGCTGTTGCTTCTTCAAGTGGCACGATCTGTTTTGAGCAAGGAGCTTGCTAAAGCGAATTTTAAGGAACTTAGAAGTCCTCTGTTGCCTATGCAGGAAACATAACTGAGCATGGGGGAGGAAGGAGAAGCAGGAAAGCTGACCCGAGATGTTCCCCCACCCGTCCTCATGTGTTACTCAGCTGTGCTGTTTCCCTTGGAGGAGGCTTACTCTAATAGCAGAGATGATCTGTGGGACTTTTTTCTAACTTCTGAGCTCTTTGCTGTCAGACAAGTGGGAACTGAAGTAGCTTGCAGTAATACGGATCTATTTACTCCCTGGGTTCTGTAGCGCAAAGGCCTGATGAGGATCCATTGTTGATAAGCTGCCTAATTTGCAGTGTTAAGAGCAACCTTGTCATCTCTTCTTAGGAGTGAGTTTACGTAGGTTTCAGCCATGGTAATTGAGCAGAGTTAACCTCAGATACAGTGAAGTACCTTCTCTCTGTGATGAAGACCTGCCCTGGAGTTTGTCTCTTGCCCTCTCTGTATTGCTTGCTAGCCATCCCGTGGATGTGTGTAGTTTGTATGGCTGGTACCAACAAACTAAAACCAGCGTCTTGTCTTACCAGTGCTCTCACACTGCCTTGAACTTATGAGGTTGGCTTTGGAAACTGGGACTTGTTGAAATCTTGCTTGTCTTGATCTGGCAGCAGAATTGGTATGTAACTGTGGAGGAGACTTGCTGGTCCTCATGCGCTCTCAAAGCATCAGGTGCCGAGTCGCACACAGGAAGCTTGATTTAATGCTGCCTTTTAAGTTGACCCCTTGGCCTTGCTCTTCAGTGTTCCTTCAGCTGCTTAGGGGTCACGAGGAGATGAGGTTTTCCGAGGGAGGGATCTGGCCTTGTGTGCTCCTTCAGATAAATGCATCCCTTTTCTCCGCTGGGAGTGGTAGCTAGAGTTGGTGTTTTGGTTGATGCTATTAATGCAAAGTCCATATAAATAGTGATGGAATTAGCAGTGTATTTGTGATTAAATACCTTTGGTAACTGCTAATAGCCCTCTGTCACTCTCCAGGAGATCTTGGCAGCAGTGGCTGTTTGTATTTGTAGTGACAGTGGTGTCTTCTTTTGCTGCCCTGAAAAAGCAACTCGGGTGGTCTATGGAGCACATGCTTTCTGTGCATCCGCTCTGAGACCCACCAGATGATCCAGAGCTCTGTACAGGGTAAGGGTGTTGCTCTGAAACTGCCTGGAGGACCTGTCGCTAGCATAACTGGTTGTCTGTCTGCTTTCCCCTTAGGTCCCGTAAGTGAAAGAAGATGGGGTCTGGCTGCTTAAAAGTCACCAAGTACTTCCTCTTCCTCTTCAATCTCCTGTTCCTTGTAAGTATCATGGGCATCTGCAGAGTAGAAAGGAAGACCTGGACTGAAATTAGCTCAAAAGGTGTTTTTTCTGGATGTTCGCCCAGTGTGTTCATTAAACAAAATGGCCAGAGTTTTGGAAGGAGGGAGGGAATCCCTGAAGCTGAGGGACGTCAGAAGTGCTGTGCAGCTCCCAGTTGTGTCGAGCAGCTCTGCTCCCAGTACTCACCCGCTGTCTCCAATGCGCACAGCTTCCTTCCTGCAGTGGGAGGGGAAAACAGGAGTTTTGGGTCCTTTCTGGAAGGAGAGTAGTTGTAACTACTTTCTCTGCCACATCTGGAGCAGCAGCTGAGCCGCCCCTGAGCCGCAAAGCCGCAAAACCTGCCACATAATGGCAGTGCCCTCCTAAATAGGCCAGGCAAGCTTCAAAGAACAACTCTAATTTTGTTTGAGTCCCAACGGCTGGTTTTGATTTTTTAACAAGATGAATTAGTCCAAGTCCCCTATTTGAAATGGAGTTGGGAGGTGGGGGAGACTGGGGCAGGCTTGCCTGGGGAAATGAGGCAGCCCACTGGATGCAGTAATTTTCAAGTGTGAGGCTTAGCAAAAGATGAGCTCCTTCTGGATCAGAGTGGGTCTGGGAGCACCACGCACCTTCTTGCATGCATCCTTTTGTGAAGCTTAAATATTGTGTGTCACGTAGACAGTGATGGTACTGTTGGTGGTGCCCACCTGCAGTGGGATGGTGTAGTGGGGAAGCATACGGTTTCAGCTTTCCATGTATTAGCAAGAAAATAGCCTGTCTGATATTGTTACCCTTTGTGCAGCATGTAAGGGGAAGGAAGGGCCAGGCTGGGAGGGCAGGGAGGGAAATGGAGCATGATAAGGTGAGCACTGTTTTCTGGTCTCTGTCCCTCCACACAGCTTCACTCTTGCTTCCTGCATCGCTGCACTGTGCTGCTGACATGTGGGCTTGAACTTGAGGCACATCTGGATCTGGTTTCCCTTGGCTTGCTCTGCTGGCTCTTTCTGCATTCTGCTTCCATCCTAAGAGTAGTTAGCTCTGGTCTAAGGGCTGAAAGTCAGAGGTGCTCAAAGCATCCATGGGGAAGACCCTTGGGATGGAGGGGAGAGGAAAGGTTTTTCAAGTGCCACTAGATCTCTCAGAGTATGATTTGGTCCACTTTAAGGGTAGGAAAAAAATCCAGCTGAGTCCAGGCCTGTCCTCCTACTAGCGCAGGATTCCTCTGAAGATATATTAACATCCAGGCTATCTCCTCTCTTGAGGAGGTGGACTTTTTAAGCAGCATATAACTTAACCGGTCTACCCTGGGAAGCAGAGCTGCATTTGTTAAGGCAGTGTTTGAGTCTTGCTGAAGCCCAGTACTTGGGCACTGTCTAGTCTTCCTTTATTCCAGCCAGAAAGCCAGCCTAGTCTGGGAGGAGAGGGGAAAGATGACAGCCTGAAATACTACCATGCATTACAACACTGCCGCTGGTTTTTGCTGGATGCTACCAATGGTCATTGTGGCATCTCTATTCCACAGTGCTCTCCTCTCCCCTCTGCTGAGCCAGGCATGGTTGCAGGCAGCCTGCAGGGATAGTGGCTCTGTCAGGAGGCAGAGTCGAACTCCTTTGTTGGGCTGACCCCCATCCGCACTGAAAAGCATCTTCCTGTATTTTGCAAGACTGGGAGGATGGCAGGCGCTGAATCCCTCTGTGGGTCCTGGGGAGGCTTGAGCACTCCTGTCTGGGTTGCAAGTGATGGGAAGCAGCTGGTCTCTGTCCTGTGCACACCCTGCTCTAAACCAACTCCTCTGATGTAGCAGCTAGCCCCTCTCCCTCATGGGGAAAGCTGAGCTGATGCACTAAGCTGGGCATGGAGATGAAGAGTTTTAAGATGGGATGTGAGGAGGTCAAGGGAGAAACTGCTTTAGTAAGCTCTTTGCTAAGCCGGCCGTACAGCATGGGCACTGTCTTCTCCTCAGCAGCTGCTGTGTTCTGGTGGGGAGTTTGATACTTCTCTAGGGTGAAGATTTTGAGCATGCTTCTGTCTTGACCCATGGCAGGATTTTCACACGTACCAGATGTTGAGGAAGGTGGTATCCATTGCTCTCTCACTGTCATAGGAAGTAGTTGACATGAGAAGCTTTTTGTGTTCAGTTGTTCAAGGTTGAATGCGGGAGGTATTCTTGAGCTTATACAATGTGGCAGATCAATATTAATCTAGCAGAAAAACTGCTTCTCTTGAGTTGCTGTGAGCTCCTGGTGTGGACAGGTTTTGCATATCTCATGCTGGTATCCCAGAGCTGCTGAGTTTTGTTGAGGAGTGTTCTTGCACAAATGTGAATGTTAACGCTGGTGATGGAGTTCTGTGTCTGCTCTGGATCTTGAGCTCAGCCTCTGTGATTGCACCCTGTGCAGCCCAGCCCTTGCTGTCTGGAGTGTGTTTTCCAGCCTTGCTTGGAGCTGATGAATTAAGCCTTTAGAGGCATGTTAGTGACTCTTTTAGAAGTTAGTCATTGAAATAGCACTTCTCTACAGCTCGAGGTCTTTTAGAAGGTCCCTTGCTATAGCTGAAGTAGTTCAGGGACTTGGAGATGTTTTGCAGTCTTGGAGCCTTACTTCAGGGAAGGGTTTGACCTGCTTTGATTAAAGGGAGGAAGGTTATTTGGACTGCTTGCCTACTTGCTACAAAAGATAGCAAAAACATAAGCTTGGAGTATAAGCTTAGTTTCTCTGCTCAAAACTTAACACAAATCTACCTTCTGGGGTTGCAGACATGGGCCACAGCATATGCTTCTCCTTAAAGGGAAAACAGTTCTGTGAGACAAGTTCAACAGTCTCTGGAAACTATTTGTTTAGAATATATAACTGTCTGTCCTACTTCTAACCCCTCTGTAAATGGAGCAGAAGGCTACTACCTAAAACAAAGCCTGGAGTTTAAGAGCCTGTCTGTTGGCCCCTGTGTTGGGCTCAATGTTACCTCCTGCACTCTTAAGTGTGAAGGAAGGCAGTGCTGGGGAGGAAGCTGGGGAACCCCAGCTGCTCTTTCCAGAAAGGTGAGTGAGTGAGCAGCATCACAGTGTAGTTCTTCCATGCCCTGCTTGACTGGGCTCTGCTGTGGGAAACTGCTGGCTGTGCCTTGAGCGAGCTTCATCCTTCTGGCTTGGGTGCAGAAGGAGATCTTGCTGAAATCGGGGTGAAATCTTGACTCCCAGGGTGGAGGGGAGACATCTGCCCCCCACTTCAGGAGTTTAAAGCAGTGGAGCAGAAGAATAAAACTCTATGGAAGCCAGACGCGATTTCTTCTCTGGAGGGTCTGCCAAGCCAGTGGCAGAAGCAGCCTTGCTATGATATGCAAACTCCCGAAGATGCTGAGCAGAGATACTATCCTGCTAGGAGGTAAATATACTGTTGATAATAAGACAGTCTCTTCTCCCTATGGCTTATTTTCTCCCTGCCTTCCCCTTTTAGTGTTTTTCACAGCAGCTCCTGGCAAACACACAAGTTGTGGACTAGAGCAAAGATCAGAGTGAAAACAGACCTTGGATAGTCTGAGCACCTCATAACAAATAACTTCCCAGGAACTCGGCTCAGCAGCCATTCTGTGTTTTGTCAGCAACGGCAAGACTTAGGTGACATTTCGGGGTCAGTGAGCCAAGAAAGATGTCACATACAGCCGGGTTTGCATCTTTGTTAAGACAAATATTTTATTAAGACTATAGTTTAAATGTGAGACTGCCTCAAACTGTAAATTCAGCAGTTCTTGGCAATACCAAGTTTGAGAGGATTTTTTTAGGCGCCACAGCTGTTGCATGTTCAAGGGGCCTTTCTAGTTTGATCAGCAGATGGAGTGCTGTGGTGCAGCATGTTGGGACATACGGCAAGGCAGAATTTTTGTTACTGCCATCTTGTCTTTTTATCTTTTTTTTTTTTTTTTCCTTTTCTTTTCTGGGGTACAGCAGCTACACGCTTTCTGCAGCTGAGGCAGTCTTCTTCCATCTTCATAGATGGGAACTTGCTTGGTGACTTTCTAATCCTATCCCCAGAGCTAACTACATGTTGTGCCCTCTGCCAAGCCAGGAGAGCTTGCAAGCAGCTTATTTCAGACTGTTGCTTTATCTTTGCTCAGAAAAGCTTCTTTGTCTGAGGAGCTGAAGCATAGTGTAAACTTTCAAAATGTGGAGCCAATGCCTGTCCATACAACGCTCTCTGCCAGCTTGCTTCAGGTGGTGGTTTGACATTTCCCTTGTCACCCAATACCAGAACATTCTCTAATGAAGCACAGAATTGCAATCTCTCTTCGCCCCTGTTGGTTTATTTCGTATTTTACTTCATGCTATCTTGAAATCCTGCTGGTGTAAGAACTGCTGCTTGCAGTTCATGTCCTCTGGAAGCATCTCACTTGCATTCCTTGTCCTTCCCTTGTTTCTTCAAAGTCTGTTTTAGATCTTTGCACAACAAGTGGTTTCCAGCCTTTGCCACTTCTAGTTGACTGAATGGTACAAGTTTCATCTTCTTATCAAACCTGCAGACTTACAGGCTCTAAGCATAGTTACTTTATTATGGATATAATGGTGCTGTCATCCTAATTTGGGAGCTGGGATCATCTACATGCAAACACCTCATGGTGTAGTATAAAACATGGTGACACCTGGAAGCTAAACCAGAGCATGCCGTGTGTTTTGGTTGTTTGTTTTTTGTTTTTTTTTCCTTTCCCTTTCCTCCCCGCCTCCTTCAAAATGAGATGGGAAAACTATGTCTGTTGCCTTCTCAATCCAGTGTCTGGATTCAGCTGAGTCCTCACAGGGATATATTGCTCTACTAGTCCTTGCCTTAGATAAGACACTGTGGTCAGCAAGGCAGAGACCGTGGCTGGTGTTTCCTAACGCTTGACTTCTCTGGTGGTAAGATGTGTTGGCTTGAGGGACTGGGGTGTTCTGGTGTAGAGTAGTAGCCAAGTCAAAACGCCTAAGCTTGGCTTTAGAAGGGGCAAAGCACTTCACTCAAGGGAACCTGCATGCAAAGGGAATGCTGCTGTTTTTTTCATTTAAGGGTTGAAGCCATAACATTATAACGGAGCCTGACAAGCTGAAGATTTCCTTTCTGGGAAGGTTCCAGCTGCCAGATATCTAATCCTTTGGCAGCTGGCTCCCAGCCTGGTCCCATAGGGTCAGGGATTTCTCTATTCAAAAAAATCTTTAAAATCATGTGCTAGATGTGTTTGTCCTTCCACAGTTCTTCGCGGAAGCAGTGCACTTACGTTTTGCTTCTGACAAGGTTCTAGCAGCAGCGTGTCTCTTCCTCAGACTGTTTTGAGTGGTCCTCCTATACAATGTCTTGCACTACTGAAACACCGTGTGAAGGACTGCCAAGCAGAACCTGGGGCTCCTGTGCAGTTGGCTGAGGTGCTCTTCCTGGAGTCATGCTAATCCTGTTTACTTTGGGAGGAGTAGCATGGGGGAGATGGGTGGGAACAGCAAAAGAATGGTTGTTTTTACTCTAGAAGCATGGAGAATGGTGACTGCCTCCTCTTATTTGTCTAAACTAATAAGCCTTTTTGTGTTTACTCTTTCAGATCCTGGGTGCTGTGATCCTGGGATTTGGAATATGGATTCTGGCTGACAAAACCAGTTTCATTGCAGTTCTACGTAAGATCATGTTTCTTCATCTTCTTTCTCCTTCTAAATTGACTCTAGTCCGGGGCTGTGCTTGACCATGGTGTAGTCTAGGGATGGCGATGCTTTTGTGCACAGTCTGTGACCTGAGCAGTAAAATGGTGTACAGCAAGATGGGAGTCTATCAGGAACAGGGTGAAAGGGAGCAACCCTGGAGACATAGCATTCTTCCTAGTCTTGTGGATTGCAACACCAGGGTCAGACTGAGTGAGACCATTGCCAACAATCCAAATATTTCTTCTTAAATATAGGGACTAGTGTTTCACCCTATTTTCACTGCATGCTTTGTGTTTCCACAAGAGCTTCCCTATTACCATTGTGTCCAAAGGCCTCCAATGCCTTAATGTAGTTTTGCTATGCAAGTCCCCTATACTCCCACTGCTTTCTGTAATGATCTATTTCAATTTGACTGTTTTAAATGCCAAAGAAAGAAAATGCTTCGTTTTATTGATGCTTCGTGTACATTGAAAGTAGCCAGTATGTTTGTTCCTAAGCAGCAGAGGATATAGATCTGAGGGGGGAACAGAAGGTGTGGGTTAGTGGAGTCTTTAGTGCTCTGACTTTTAAAACATACTTGATTATATACACTTCATGAGACTCAGCCTGGCCATCAGAGGTGTTTTGTGTCACTGCACATGTGAGGGGCTAGTTTCCTTCTCCTTTAAGTTAGCCAAGAGCATCGACTTGACTCTTAACAGAGGGTCTGCTTTCTGCAACAACCAAAAAACTGAGCTGGTTTAGCAGAGCCTGGGCTTTGCAGGGCTGTAAGTGGACTCTCACCAAATGAGTAGCTCAGTTCCATCTTTCACAAGCTCCGCTTCCTTTGTGTTTTCTCCTAGAGGGGGCTTCAAACAACTTTTCTGCTTGGCAGGTCTATTTGCCCATTGCCACCATCTCCAGCACTGCTGACTCTGGCAATGCTGCACACTCCTTGCAGCCCCAGGGAATGAACAGTAATGGCATTCATAGCCCCGTTCCCAACTGCATTGATCCTCCCAAGTCCTGCTGAAAAACTGGCCTGGCTTTGGAAGGTGCTGGGTGGAGATAATACCCCCGGTAATGCCATACACACAGGTACCGCTGCTTGCTCTGGTTGTGCTGTGGCATCTGGCTTGCGACTGCAGTACTGGAAGGGCAGAAAGCACAACAAAGGGTGTCAGTTAATAAAGTGGGGGCATAAGCAGAAACATGATTTTAATACGGGCAGCCAAAAAGGAGCTTATCGAGGCCTGGCTATTTGCCATTACCCCTCGTGGTCTGAGGTGTGTTTGGTACTAGGGGGCCCAGCAGCTGTCCCCCCAGGCTGATGGGTGTTACTGCCACTTTTGGAGGTACGAAGTCCCTGAGCTTCGCTCTGCTGCTTCCCATTTTACCCAGAATCTCTGCTAACAGAGCGATTAAGGATTTAGCTTCCTTCCTGGAGATTTCCAGCATCAGCTCTTTCTCCCTGCCCCCTCGCTTCCTTTCTCCTGCCTTGCCTCTACTTTAGTAACCCAGGCACCGGGGAGGGAGCCCGGCACAGCGGGGCACTCCAGCCGCTGCCAAAGGAGCCTGTTGTGCTTGCTTGGCCCCCAGCCCAGCGCTGGGGAAAACACGGAGTGACAGCAGACAGAGCAGCAGTCCTCTTGCCAGCAGAGCCTTCTCTTGCAAGACAAGACCTATTGCAGATGAGAAGTGCAAGCATGGCTTCTCTCCCCCCCGCCGCTGTCGCTTCTCTGAAGGGCTTTTGAGTTGGAAATACTTTTTTATTTCTTCTAATGAGTTGACTAAGCGACTGCTTTCTAGCACTGTGGTGCTGCACCCCGGGCCCTTGAACACTTGTGATGGCTGAGCAGATTTTGGGGAAGGGAATGGTGTAGTCTTGTGAAGGCCACTCCTGTAAGGCTGCTACTTCAGTAAAAGCTTTGCAGTATCAGTACCTAACCTGCACAGCAGGAGTCCCTGGACTGGTGAGGAAGGAGGAGCAGCATCCTGGTTTCTGTGGCATATGTCCAGCCAGGGAGTGTCTGGCCTGGAACTGAATCAAGGCTGAAGTGTTTGAAGTGACCTGTGGGGCAAACAGCTCTGGTTCATTTTTTGATAACTGATCTTTTTCCTCTGTTCGGCATGTTGTAGGTAAAATTTTGGAAGCTGGAGACTTGTACCAGGTGTCAGAAGTGGGGGGAGATATGAGTTAGTGGGGAGAGTATTAGTTGGGTTTGGGTTACTGTCTCTTAACCTGTTTCAGGGGGATCTCAGAGGAAGTTTGTCTCCTGGCACTTCTGCCTAGGAAATTAAATGCTCAGCTCTAGGAACATTATTTTCATTAATCACTGGATATCGAGAATTCTCCTACACTGTGCAGCTCGCAGGTTTAAGAATGTCTCTTAATGATAAATGAGGTTTCTGGTTACTATTTCTAGATGGCATCTCTTCAACTTTCATGCTGCTCCCTCTAATCCTGTTCTGCAAGAAATAGTCCCGTGACCAACCCAAATGTAAGAGCTTGTTGCTTGGAGTACTAAATGTTGAAGGGAGAGGACTGACAGCACTAGCATGAAAAACTGTTGAGCATTCAAGAACACAGTCATTCCAGACACAGTAGCAGGGAATAGCTAGGAGGATACGTAAAGGTAGCTAATTTGGGCTTGATAATTTGTTTTCAGGTGCTGCAACAGCCTGCAGTGCCTGGCCACAAGCGATTCAACACTGACTTGTCAAGTGACTGGTCATATCACCTCTGCTCAACACTGTCTGTAGCTCTTGCATCATTTTTGTGCGATGAGTTTATGTATCCCACTGTTGACTGCAAATGGATAAGTAAAAACAGAATGGCTGGAATAAGGAGTAGTGCATTAAAGTGAAAAGCCAAACCAAAAAGGCTATCCTCCCCCTCTACTCTGCCCTGGTGAGGCCACATCTGGAGTACTGTATCCAGTTCTGGGCTCCCCAGTTCAAGAAAGACAAGGAACTATGGGAGAGAGTCCAGTGGAGGGCCGAAAAGATGATCAAGGGATGGGAGCACCTCTCTTATGAGGAAAGGCTGAGAGACCTGGGTCTGTTTAGCCTGGAGAAGAGAAGACTGAGAGGGGATCTCATCGATGCTTATAAATATCTAAAGGGCAGATGTCAAGAGGATGGGGCAAGACTCTTTTCAGTGGTGCCCAGTGACACGGCAAGAGGCAACGGGCACAAACTGGAACACAGGAAATCCCATCTCAACATGAGGAAAAACCTCTTTCCTTGGAGGGTGACAGCACTGGAACAGGCTGCCCAGAGAGGTTGTGGAGGCTCCTTCTCTGGGGATATTCAAAACCCGCTTGGATGCATTCCTGTCCAACCTGCTCTAGGTGAACCTGCTTTGGCATGGGGATTGGACTAGATGATCTCTGAAGGTCTCTTCCAACCCCTACCACTCTGTGACTTGGAAAAAAGCTCCCCTGAAGATAGTGAAGGGAATTGAAGCAAACAGGGAGAAGTTGTGGAGTATAACATACTTTATCTTACTCTCACTCAGAGTGTATTCATGAGGGAATTAAAAATCCAATAAGCAGTTAACTTTCTCCACACAAGGTTCATTTGTATGGAGTGACCTTGAGTCTTCTAGGCTCTGAGATAATGGAGACCTGCAGGTTGGCTTTGAAAGTCTTCCTTCATGAGAAGACACCCAGAAGCAGCCTTCTGTCCTCATGTTCAACATGTCTCTATGCAGTGCCTTTGTAGAAGCCAACAGACTTATAAGTAGATATGGAGGTGGTTTTCTAAATGGTGATGGCAGATGTTGTTTTTGTCGGTAGCTAATTTTGTTCCCTCTCCTGGCCCCTACAGAGATGTCATCTCCCTCCCTGAAGACTGGTGCATACATCCTCATTGGTGTTGGGGCTCTAACCATGCTGATGGGGTTCCTGGGCTGTCTTGGAGCAGTCAATGAAATCCGATGTCTCTTGGGTCTGGTGAGAGAATTCATGCTATGTTTTAGATCCGCCCTTTAATACCTCTCCTGCAAAATATCTGTTGGATGGTAGCTGGGGCTTAGGTCTCCTGGGGATGGCACTTCTGCTACGTCAGCTTAGATCCAGTTCTTAATTTGTTCACAATTCTCCAGCAGTCAACAGGCTGCAGCAGTGGTTCCTTAGACGTTACTGATGATGAGGTAATAACTCTGTGAAATGAGAGAGGATGTCACTGACACTTCCTGCAAACAGTGGGTTGAGGACTGCCAACTGAGGAGAGATGTCCCAGGTGACCCTGTACCTCATCCCCCCCACCCTGACTTACCAGTTGACATAGTGCTCTCAGTGGTACAAGGACAAGTATCGAGAGCAGTGAGAGAAGAGGAAAAGTGACAGTTTTATGCTGTGCTGCAGAGTTCAGCTTCTGTGCAAAATGAAAGAGTTGAGAGAGACTCAACTAGGATCGTCACGTATGTCAGGACCTCACTTCAAACGGTTCATCTATAGGAAATTTTCTGGCTGTGATGGATGAGATGACACTACCTTCATACACCTCAGCCTGCTACTTGATTCCTGCTTATTCGGAGCACATAAGTACAGGAAAGCAAGTATGGCCACATTGTGTGTCCTGGCATTAGGAACATCTCCTAATGTAATGGTAGTAGCTACTGCCATTTAAAAGTAACCTCAGATTTCAGACTTTCCTTAAAAGCAGTTTGCTGATGAATCTTGAATTTAGATCCTCAAACAAATTAAATAGCATTTTTTTTTTAAAAGGTAATTGACTTTAATAATAATAATAAAAAAATTAATTTGCAAAATTGACTTTTCTTGCTGTGGAGGCTTGGGGTATGCAGAGTCCAACTGATTGAGGTCAGAATGGACTGGAAATGGAGCTGGAGGTGGAAGAGGGAGTCCAGCTGGAATGACACATGTGGAGGAAGCTTGTAAACCTTCTCCCTCCTGAAGCCTGCCTGTTGGCCTGATGGGAGAAGTGCTGAAGTGCACTGGTTTGATGTAGATGCTTGTACTTAAGCCTTTTACTGGGGAGACTGCTGCTCACAGCAGAGCTTGTCTGCAGGCAAAGGTGTTGGTTCAATGTTGTAACTTCTCCTCTATGTGAAATCTTACTAAAATTTGTGCTATTATGTTACAGACCTTTCTAAAGGCTGATAGTGGTCATCTGTTCTCTTTTGTTTCTAGTACTTCACCTGCCTGATGGTAATCCTCATAACTCAGGTTGCTGCTGGACTGGTCATCTACTTCCAGAAAGAAACAGTAAGTGTTTCTTACTATGCATGTTTTCCTTGGTCTTGGTTTGGGGAAACAGGAGACACCTGCAAATTCTTTCTTCCAAACTGGGCTATACCTTTAGCAGGCATAACTGCATTGTCCTCTCCTCTACCCCAGCTCAGTAGCTTTGCTGTACAGTTTGCTGCTTCTCTATCTGCCAGCCTCAGCAGTGACTTTCTCAAGGATTATAAAGCTCTGCTTGGTGTGGAGGCTTTATTTTTGGGTAGTGGGAACATTAAAAAGAAATTCCTGTAAAGCTTTTGACCACACCTCCTCTTGATCCTGCTGCAGACTACTATTTGGGTATGTAATAGCACCGTGTTGCCGTCACTGGTGCCTTGAGGCGTTACCAGCCTGAGTGATTGCTTTTCTGACTGGCCTCCCTCATTGTGTCATCTTGTTCCGTCCTTTCAGCCTTTCTGCATCTGTATGTAAAACTCTCCTTGGAAGAGCTGTCCTCTTTCCCCATGAGCAAACCCGAGTATCTGACAGTTCCTGTACTACAGTTTGAGCTTAAAGCCAAGTGATTTAACACTTTGAAGTGGATATCTTTTGTCAGGAATACAGTTTCACAGTGTATGCTTCTAGAGCTCCAATAGGCTTGGGAATAACTTTTGAGCTACTTATGTGCATTGCAACAGCCCGTCCTGGCTATGGGTTCCCTGGCCGGGGCAGTGCCTGGTCAGGCCTCCAGCTGTTTGATGGCTAAACTGGGAGCCACATTTAGGCAGTGGGAACAAGTTATAACTGCAGGGTCCCTGCTGGCTTCTGTCCTGGTATGCAGGTTTCTGGTACCAGCTGTGGGTAACCCTGTCCTTTGCCACATGATTGTGTATCTATACCACTGCACAGCTGTGCTTGCTTCTCTGAAGCCACCCCTCCTGCTAGGTGGTTGCAGAAAGCGGGTGGTTGAGGAAGTTATGGATGGGGCTTGGCGGTGAAGTTTGAGGGCACGGGGACAGTGTCTGCCCCCAGCGTAGCTGATACGAGCTTTGTACAAGTGGCTATGGTGACTGAGCAGCTGTTAGCTGGGTTCCTTGCCAAATGTGTGAATGTAGCTTGCTCTCTGGGCTGGCTGGAGCTGAAGGAGAAACTGAAACGTTGGCTAGCTGCTGTGTAAAGTTACAGTTTTAAACAAGCTGCTGATTGTCATCATAACAGCTCTGACTAATGCAGAGGAGGAGGTGTGGGGATGGGCATTCCCCTAAGATGGGGAAATGTGGCTTTTCGAACCATGACATTCCGTACCTCCGTTGGTATTTCTCTTCCAGCTGTCACTCTGCTCTAGAAAACTCCAACTTTTGAACTGTAGCTCTTCATTTGAAACTCAGTCAGACTAGGGAGAGAATAAAAGTGCTGAGGGTTATTCTTGGAGCTGGTGTGGCTGAGATCATCACTTGGATGGATCCAGCAGAATGGTAGGGGAAGCTGGGCTTTGAACAGATGCTGCTGTTCAGTCCTCAGTGAACAAAACTTAGGGAAAATCTCTTCTAGAGCCCTTCTATTTCAGGGACCCTCTGAAGCACCTGCCTAAAGCACTAAGAAAAACTGTTTCAGGAAGGTCTTGGCTGAAATACACTGGTTTGTGGCTGCGCTTCAGTGGTCCTATGTGTGTCGCTCTGCTTCACTTGATGTATGTTATCCCAGGGCAGCTTGGAGCACAGTGAAGCAAACTGAAAACTACTCAAGATCCAGTCCCTAGATGTCTATTGTGTTCTTTGTGTTTATTTCTTTCTGACTTCAGGAACTCGGTTACATATAAAACAAGGAATAACAAGAGTGAAGGAAAGGATCTTGGATCCAGAATGTAGCAAGGTGATACTCACTCCTCTACTTCTTGTAACTGAAGTATTTATTTCTGCACTGCAGGAGAGTAGATCAGATTATTGTTGTACTTCTCTCTACCTGCCCTTTTTGTGATTAGTGGCTACTGAACCAAATTCACTTGATGTTGGTTTTTTTTTTTTTTTTTGTTTTATTTTTTTTTTTTTTTTTTGTTTTATTTTTTTTTTTTTTTTTTGTTTTATTTTTTTTTTTTTTTTTTGTTTTATTTTTTTTTTTTTTTTTTGTTTTATTTTTTTTTTTTTTTTTTGTTTTATTTTTTTTTTTTTTTTTTGTTTTATTTTTTTTTTTTTTTTTTGTTTTGGTTGAATATCTTTTCCTTTTCAGTGTCAAAATCCTTCCCCAACCCTGACATATGAAAGTATGCCGAAATAGAGTTAGTGTTACTGTAAAAGGCTGTCTGTGACAGGAAGGCTGTTGCTTTGCCTCCCCTGTGGGCACTACTAGAGGAATGCCCCTTCAGACTGGAATTGCCCAGTAGCACTGGGAGGATGTTGATACAACATCCAGTTCCCTACATCTGGTGGCAACTGGAACTGTGTGGTGGGGTGTTTTTTAGGGACTACAAAATAGTAATGTCACAAATATTGCAAATGGCGTTATTCTATGTGAGCTGAATGTTGCTACTCACCTGCATCTCGCGGATCACAAGCCCCTGAACGTGGGAAAGCCTGGGCAAGGTCTCTCTTGGCCTACTTCACACAGTTCTCTGCAGCTTGGCTGTAAATGCCTTGAGCAAAGGAGAGCAGTGGTCTTTTGGGAATTGCCCTACTTGCTAGCTATTGTTTGCAGCAAACAGGCCTGTGTGATTTCGTGCAGCAACTTGCCTGGGGCTATGGACTGTGCATCAGTTTCAGAATTTGAAGTGATTTGGGGGGTGAGAACCCCCTTCTGTTTTTCTGAACCTATTTTTTGTGTGCAGGCTAGATGCTAATAAGTGCTGGGGGAAGGATCTAGCTTGAGTCTTGGACAGAGGGACAGGATAGATGACCAAAGGTGTCCAACAGTGGAAGAAGCCTGCATGATTCATTCTGTGATGGGGACTGCAATCAAAGACCCGTGCTCCTGCCTCTGGTATTCAGCTTTCCCCAGCTGCCCACCACCTGTAAGCCTGTGTGAAGGGGAGACTGACAGCCCTGCTGTGCTTTATGGCAGTGGTCTGTGGTGTTGGTGCGTAGGCTTTGAATGCCCCCGCTGTGGGGTGGCAGGCTTGTCCCTTCTGACACGGGCCCAGCTGGCTAGAGCTGGGAAGCAGCAGGAGCCCAGAAAGCAAGGATAGCCATTCCCTTGGAGCAGCCGTGCTCCACACAGCACTGAGTTCTGGCAGACCTTAAATGGGTGAAGATGGCGAGGATGTTGAAAGCCTGCCTAAGTGTTCAATATGCCTTTTTAGCTTGTTGTGCTCTCAGTTTTCCTCTGCTGAGTGCGGAAGGGTGGTCAGCTGCAGGTGCCTGTGTTTCCCCTTTGGGCTGCTCTGCCGGTTAAACCTGTGAACAAGCTGCCTCTGTGTGTGCTTTCCAGAGCTGTGCTATTGTTTGCGTCATATTCCCCCTTTCTCCAATTACTGTCTGAAACACCTAAGAACGCCTGAGTTTTTCTTTAACCGAAATGTTTTGGTTTTTGAAACCAGAGCTGTTTGTAAGACCTCTTACCCGTTCTTGTGTAAGAGTAGAGGAAGAGCAGAGATACAGCTTCCCTATGCAGCTGTGATTTGGGACATCTAGTTCAGGCCCTGTCTCTGCTTGTAGTGGGGTCCTGGGATGGAGAACAGAGGTACTACCTGGGATTCTTGCAGAAGTGACGCTAGGCTCCATCTGGTCTAATAGGTAAGGGGGTAGATGGGCCCAGGGTAGGACAACAAACCCAGCTCTCCTTGCCTCCCTCTGCATGTGGAGCAGCAATGTGTGGGAGGGGCGAGGGTGGGAACTCAGAGGTTCAGTAACTGATAAGGCTTATGTCATCAGCCGAGGACAATCTCATTAGTGAGAACCAGGTCAGGTTGCCTTGATTTGAAGGGAAGGAAAAGGGGAAGCAAAGTAATTAAAAGGGGAAGAGCCAGACATGATGAGGAGAAAGATCATGCAGCTCCCATCTGTCTGGCCTGACATAGCTGATCCCAGTGAACTGAGCTGCAGTTTTCCTAGGAAGAAGAGTTGCTGATGTAGAGAAGCTTGTATCTATCAGTAAGCACTGCTTCCTCTTGGTAGGTGTCCATGGGTTTGCCATGGTCATTTGCAATGCTTAACAGTAGAACAGAAGGGAAAAACCATTTCCACTGATTTGAAATACGCTGTCGCACCACAGACAAAAAGGTAATACATGGGATAGGAGCATCCTGGTGCTCAGGCTGATGTAACTATCCTATCCCTCAAGCAGTCTAATGACAATTCTCTCCAATCTGTTGGGACCTGGGTCTGTCAGCAGTAACAGCTGTCCTCATGTACAAGCTTCATGAAGAGCTTCAGAAGGAGGTGGGAAGAAAAAGGTGAAGGAATCTGCCGGGTGGTAGCTTGCACATGTCGTCAAACTGAAAAATGTAAATACCTCTGGATAAGGAATAGGGGTGAAGGGGTGATTTGATACACCTGAACTTTGTGATAAGACTGTTAATGGGGAGTTTAGATAGTTGTAGTACTTCCTGTCTTAATATAGAAGGAGCAGTTTTAGGAGTCTGGGGAGAGGCAGATCAACGCCTTGTGAAAAAGGGAAGTTTCCACCAGCTGTATGTCAGAAAAACCCAGCTGTATACAGGAGCAGAGTGACTCATACCTTCCCTGAGCAGTGGAGATGAACTGCAGTGACTGAGATTCTGGACCAGAGTCTCACTTGCAGTACAAGATTAGCAATACGTTACCTATGAGTACTTAAGGTAATGTTCTCCTTCAGCTCTCGTTTATCTTTCACTCTATCTCACCTGGGGCAGGCAGCAGTTGTTCAGCCGGTGTCTTACCAAGATAACCCTACCCAGTTCTGTTTCCTTATTGCTCATCATGTTTGAAGCCCTTTTCTACCTGGGCAAGGACTTGCTGGAAAGTACCGGTGCTTTGGCTGTTGCATTGCATAGCAAAGCTGCTGTCTTGCCTTCCCCTCAAGACTGAGGCTGTATACATCACCTTATCTGTACTTGTTACATTTTGCAGTTAGCTTTTTTTGAGTGACAAAAGCTGCACATAACACTTCTGAAAAGAGATCATTTGTGCTTTGTACAATTGTTTTACTGTTTTCCTGCCTCAGGAAGGCTTTTCCTGATGCATACTAAGGCTGTTTCTGTTCTCTGACTTTGGACCACTGGAGCCTATAGAGTGGGTTGGTTAGTTGTTTTGTGGCCATCAAGCATCCCGTTTTTCTGTGTTAGATCTCCAGTTGTCCTCCATACATTATAACACTTATTTGCCCGGGAGTTCACACCTTTGCTTTCTTGTGAGTTAAATTTATTTGCCTTTCTATTTTGGTCTTAAGGGGATGCATGATTGCTTGGTCTGATGTCCGAACTTCTGTCTGCGTCAATTGTGCTTCCCATCAACAGTGTAACAAGCATAATGTTGTACTCAATAAGCAAAGGAATTTATTCCAAGCCTCAACTTCTGAGGAAGCTGAGTAGCAGTCTCCTGTCTGCTTAATAAGCTTGAGAAGAAACTGATTGGTGGAAGAAATGAGGACCTAGAATTAACTCATTTTCTCTAGAATAACTTCCCTCTTACATAGCAGCAGGCCATGCAATGTTGAAAGCTAGGGTTGATTTGTAGTGTTTACTTCTGCCTGGAAGAAAGTTTTCTGAGCAAGAAATGCCACCCTGGTCATCATAGTGGGATTTTATCTTGGCAAACCCATTCTGCATTTCATCCTGTTGATCATATTCATTGCCTCTTTTCAAAAGCATAGACAAGACTGCAGAGTAACATATTTGAAGGTCAGTCTGGGGGATTTGTCACTACTTGGTTGCTTTTTCCTTTTAAGCATTGCTTTATATGCCAATTAAATGCAGTGATTTTAATACTGGTTCTGTCTGTCTCTTTGCTGCAACATAAAAATACCTGTATTGGGGGAGCGTAATAGCCTGAGCACCTATTACTGTTTCCTTCAGATCCTTTGGAAAAGGGCTAACCAGAAGCTACTACCCATTCCACTTTTTTTTACAATGCTTGTAATATCTAGCTGTAGTTTTTGTCTTTGCTCTAACCTCATTCACTGGAGCTAGAACAAAGCAAAATGTTTTCACACACATAACGAAGATGAGACTGTGTTTGGTTTTTTTTTTCCACTGGGGGGAGGTCGATCCACAGCAGCACTAACAGGTGATAGGGAGGGGTGTTACATGCCCTAAGCCCCAAAGAAAAGACTACAAGGAATTGACTAATCTAACTCTCCTGCTTTTTTTTTTTTTTCCTTGCCAGCTGAAAGAAGAGTTGTCCCGCATAGTTGGAAGTCTCATTGAAAATTATGACCCTTCGAATGATGATGAGAGGAACTTACAAGATGCGTGGGACTATGTGCAAACACAGGTGTGTCATGGGGGGCAGCAGGAGGCACATGATGCTATTTGTCAGTTAAAACTAGGCTGAGGACAGGCAAACAGGCATTGCAAGCGGCAATACTGAAGCACATTCATCTGGCTGATCTACAAAGTTACCTGTGAGGTTTGGTGTCTGCATACTAGAAAACTGTCTTGCTTGTGATTGCTAGTTAAGACCCTGAACCATTCCTGCATGCTGGCTGTGAGGACTAGCTAGTACTGGCTGCATAGCCTAATGTATCTGGCCTCTCAAATGGCACCCCAAAACAACTACTTTTTGTTTGCGGGGCCTCCAGAATACTAGCTTGTGTGAAAGCCACAGTGCATACTATTTTTGTCGCAAGTAAAGTCCCTAGATTATTGCTAGGCAAATCGGCAGCACTGCTTGCCTTACTACTTGGTGCATGTTGCTTGCTTATTGTGATGGCTTTTCTGCAAGTGTCAGTGTTCTTGGAAGCCAACCAACCGCCCATGGTTTCTGTTTTAGCATCAGGGTCAGCGCTTGAGCAACTAGGTCAGTGTTCAGGCACACTGGAGTCATGTTTACTGCCAAACCACAAGCTTGAGAGATGGCTGGCTGTTGTGGTTAAATACATGCCCAGCATGGGACTGATGTGTAGTAAGTACAAGTAATAGCGTTTTTCTTCTGTTTCCTCTTCGGTCTGCAAAACACTGACCTGCATTATTTCTTCTCCTTGGAGGGAGAATGATTTATTTCTGTTTTATCACTGTAGCTGCATCTCTTTGCTAGTGGCCGCAAGAAAAGGCTGAGTCTACTGTGGAGGGGCTATCCTGCTTGAAGTTGGGTGTTAGGGGTCTAATTACTCTCATACACTAGAGTTAGCATTTGAAAGGGGGTGGGTGTTCTGTAGACAAGTTGTGAGGCAGAGGTAGTTCCTTCTGGAGGCTGGTTCTTCAATGTTTATTTGGAAACCAAATGCTCGTCCTGGTGTGGGTCTTCAGCTGTTTGTACCTCTGCTCTCATGTCTATTACATCAGACTGAAACATTATTTTTCCTTTCTGAGCAGAGGGGGATTTTCCCTAAACTTCCACCTCAAGTTTGATAGCCTTTCTGCTCTGTACCACCATGCAAACACTGGGATCCTTGGTAAAGATAAGATCTTAGTCTTTGCTGGACTTGCCGATGTGCTTTCCCCTCCAGCAACTGCAGTTTTATCACGTGGCTGTAGAGGAATGTAAATGTTTCTTCGGATGGAAAATTTTTCTCATCCCGTCTTCCAGCCAGTCCCAACTGCAGCCAGGCGGGTGCAAACTTGTCATGACTCGCTGGGGCTCGGCAGCATGTCGACGCCATCGTGCGGTGGCTGCTGGTGTCCCCCGACGGCCACAGCTAAGATCAGTGGTACCTTGCAATTGGCAACAAAAAAATGAAAAGTTTCTGCCTCATGTCTGCTCAAAAAATGTGTGTTACTCAAGGAAAAATAAAGTCTTAAAATTTACATCTATGGAAATGGCATTGCTAGTGGAAGACTAGCTAATAATCCTTTTGAGATGTCTTTGAATACATGTGATGTCTTGTCAACACATTAATGTTTTGCCTGCCTTGCTTCTCTCTCGTCAAATCAATCTGCTGACGATGAACTGGAGGGACTGAAAAAAAAAAAAATCTCAAACGTTTCACACAGGACAACTGTCCTCCTCTAGCTGACCCGTGAGCAGCATCAGTTTTGCGCTTTTACTTCTGTTTAGCATTGTTACCTAGAGATAAGATGAGGTTTGCTAGTATCGAGTCTGCAAAAACTAATAAAAATTACACTGTGTAGAACTGATGTCAATCTGCATGGCCTGCTGAAGTCTGAGTATCTAGGCCTCAGGCAGTAAGGCTTGTGAAGGATTCGTATTATAGTATGACTGGTGTGCTAGGACTTTATGGATAGCCTGTGCATATTATAGTCTACTAAGCTCAAGGTCAACTAGAAGTGGCCCTTTAACTCTTTTCTTGCTAGCAGGGTGATTCTTTGGTAGGAAATAATGCCCTTGTCTTCTGCATGGCCCTATGCATAGGTTATCATCTGGTAACCAAGGGGATGTTCTAATATTACTAATTCATGCAAAGTGTATAGCCTGACTGTTTCTGTTACTTGGAGAGCTCCTCTACCTCCACTGCCTGTTTGTTTTCATGTGCAGTATGTTACCAGTGCAAAGTATAAGACCATGACGATCTCTTTCTGCTTATTAGGTTGCCTGCTGTGGCTGGACTGGAGCAAAGGACTGGGAAAATAATGAGATTCTTATCAACAAAAGCATGACTATGTATCCCTGCTCCTGCTCCAATAGCTCCGACAACTTCGAGGTAGACAACGGTTTCTGTAATCTGGATGTCCCTGTCAACAGCACTGCAACGTACGCTGACTGGCCCGTTCATGAGCAGGTGAGTGTGTATGTCTAGACCCCATGAAGCTTCCACTGAAGTCGCTGTGTCTTTGTTCCTCTGGGAATTATTTAGAGCACTTTTTTCACGTCAGTATTGCTTGAAGTATCTGTGGAAATTGGGGCAGGTGGGGACAGGGATCCTGCCCTCTTCTGCTAAAGCTACTGTGAAACTTGGTATAGCATGTAACTGGGATAATCTCTGCATGCACAAGGAGATGGGTTATGGATTTTTCAGTCTTGACATGCTTAGATTTGTGCTTCTTTCCCTTGTGACCGTGTTTTCTCCTTAGGGATGCATGGATGGTGTAGAGAAGTGGTTGAAGGACAATCTTGGTATTATTCTTGGGGTCTGCACTGGTGTTGCTGTTATAGAGGTAAGTCACTCCCTGACGTGAACCTATACTCTCTTACTATGCAGACTCTTTTGAAGGCAAAGCTATTTTTTCTCAAGTAATAGACACCTGGTTTAATGGCAGTGCAGTTCTAGCTCTTGTTTTTGTCTGCCTGGAGCTTTGAACTGCTGCTTTTGTTGGTTGGGTTAAAAATTGAACAAAGCCCTGTCTACTGGTGATTTCTGCTGCTGTGTTTGATGCTTGGCAATTCACTGCATGTATAACCAGGAAGAATGAGACAAGCAACATCCCACTAGTAAGATCCCACTTGTTGCCTTATAACATAGATTCCAGATGAAGGCACCTCTTTTTGGAGTAAAATATTTTTGTCATCCTGATTTATTGCATTTTCCTTGCATGGGGGACAAACCCTTCACCTGTGTGGTGTCATTAAGAGGAGACTGCTGTATTCTGCTCCCCTGTAGCACCCTTTCCTCCTACTTTATTCTCTCTCTGATTGCTGATTTTGTTCCCATTCTTCATTACTTCTTCCAGCTGCTGGGGATGATACTGTCCATTTCGCTCTGCAAGAATATACACAGTGAAGACTACACCAAAGTGCCCAAGTCTTGAGTTGACTAACTCCAGAGCTATGGCACCACAGAGAAAGAAGCAAACAGAACATTCCTGCCTCATACCCAGACTGTCCAACCATTGACCATTATTCCTGTGACATCCCATTTCTGATACCACTCTGCTAAGAACTGTTAGAGCTGCAATACAGCCTGATCTTCTGGCAATAGGGCCCTTGGGCCACCTGCATCCTGCCTCTGGATTATTTCTACTTCAAGAAGCAGAACTTAACTGTCTCGTATCACATGGACACCGATTAACCTGAAGGGACAATGCTTTTGCTGCCTGCTCCATGTTAAATAATACTATTCATATCTCCATTCTACAATCCACTGGGCCTAACGTACAATAACTCCTCTCCCCGCTCGTTCTCCCACACACCTTTCCCCCTACCCCCAGAAGTCCCATCTCTGTCCCGTGAGCCAGGATTGCTGTTGAGATTCCAGTGCTTTGGTAGCTTCACGTACTTCACTGACTTGTGGTAACTAGTCGTGCTTTATAGGCCTTCTCCTCCCTTGCAGTTAACCTGGTTCGGCTCCTACTATGTATCTTCCAGCCTAGGCTCTCATCTGAGATATCGGGCGCTACTCTCGTACTTGCTTCTCCTGCTCCTGGAGTCAGTTATGCCTTGCCTTCAGTGGAGCTCTTCCCTTCGAGCCTGGTGAGAAGCCACTGGGAGGGAGCCAAGCCTACCTGTTCCTAGCGGAGCCTGGCAGATTGCGGTGGTGGTACTCAACTGCTTCTGGAATGGGTCCCTTGGGTTCTGGATTTCACACTTACATGTTTCTCCCACTTGCCTCTTTACCTTTTCTTCTCCCCGTAGCGCTGCTTTGCTGGCTCCTGTCAGCTTGGAGGCACTTCAGAGACTGCTGTGTTGTGTGGACCCAGCCTCAGGCTGGCTCTGCTGGTTGCGTTCTTGGGTTGCCAACTTTTATAGAGGTTACGATTAATTTGATTCTTCCCCTGCCCCTTTTATGAACACAAAGTTTGTTAGCTGTGGATTTTCATTATGAATATGGAGGGATCTGACTGGACTGCTGACGTTGTATATTGGAGGTATCACTGCTGCCAGTGCCCGCTTTAGGTTCTGTAGTTTGGATTCAAGGAGAAGTTGCTTTTATTTCGGTTGTCCGGTCTTCTGACTCCACTGAGGTCTGGAGCCATGGCTGTATCGTGAGCTCTGTCTCGAGTGTAAGCACTGCAGCAGTTAAGTAGCTGGTTCTGCAGTCATGCAGGCTGGGTGGTTTCTGTACTTAATGGCTGGCTGGTCGCTCTATTCAGCCGGTGGCCAGCAACAAGGAGTGGTTTAGAGCAGAAGAAAGTAGGAAATGTATGTGGAAAAACTGCCCCAGCTCCTTAGATAAGGGAGCTAGGTGCAAATCCTCAGTCTTAGAGGTGGCTCGGGCACAACACATTTCCAGCAGTTGCACATGTGTGCAATCACCCTGGACACAAGAGGCTGTATGAGAGAGAAGTGGGTGGTCCCTTGCCTGAGACCCAATACGAGGTATGTGGTGAGAGAGCCTTTGCCTTACAGAGGTGGTCCCAGGACTGTCTCTTGTCAGGGGTGGGGTTGGTAGGAATAACCCTAGTAGCAGTTCAAAGGGATGGCTTCACTACCTACGCAAGTTTTCCTTCTGGGAAGAAGGGCTCATGCAGGGGATCAGCGCCCCGGCAGCGGGTCCCTGCTCTGTCCTTACCTCTGGACACAGCAGTGATTGGGGAGAGCAGATATGAGTGGGTACTTGGTTTTTATGGAGGTCTGATAAGGCTTTGCGATTTTGAGACACCTGCCCCCTCCTGCACCGATCCTTCAAGCTGACCTTTGCTATAGCAGAAGGCACCCTTCTTAGCACTAAAGCTTGCTCGCTTTTGTAGCACAAAGTCTATTCTCTAATGTGTTCTTATTTGTAAGATTCTTGTTCAGTTACAGATGCCAATGCCGAGCAGCAAGTAAAAAGGAGCCCATGCTGGGTTTCTTTTTTGGTTTTTTTTGTCTGTTTTTAGCAACATCTTCCTACTGGAAGAAATGCATGTACAGATATAAAAGTCTAGAGGGTGAATATTTCTGTAATAAAGACTTTGCTAAAAAAAAAATCTCTGCCTACGACTTGTGTATTGCAGTGGTTTCTCCTTGCTTCTTCTCTACTTCCTTCTGCTTACATGCAAATCTCTGACACCTTGTTTGTTCAAGGTAGTAAAGGGCCTGTCAAAAGCTGTTCTGAGGCCTGTGTGTGAGATCAATATGGACTGTGAAGACATTGCCCAGCAGAGAGAGATGACATTTTTCCTAGGCTATATTCTAGGATAAACTTTGCCTCGTTTTATGAATATGTCTGTCCTAAGGTGAGTTGACTGAGCGGTAGTTCTGTTGAAATTACCTGCCATCTCCTAACCTAAGTGAAGTATTTGAAGATGTCACTGCAAATCTGTACAGTCTGCACCCTATGAAGTCATAAGCTTGCTCACAGTGCATACAGCTCTTGCTAGCTTAGCCTTATTATTTTTCCCTCTTCCTGCTCACCTTCAGTAGGCTCCTGCCTCCAGGTTGCTATTTTTAAAAAAGATTTCTCAGCCCCTGCCCTGCCACTGTGAGGAGGAAGAAAACTGAGGTAGCCATTTTTGTAGGTTATGCCACCGCACACTGGGCTTGACCGTTTCAAAAGCTCTTGCGAAGCAGATAGAGCAACTGGGTTAATCTTCATCCTTCCCTTAGCTAAGCAATTGAGAAGTGGATATGAGCTGGATCTCAAAATTTCTTCAGGTCCTGCTCTGTGGTGGTCTTTCTGGCCATTTGAAATGGCTGTGCTTAGAAGGACCTATGTTAGTGTGCTAACGGAGTCTGGAGCTGTTGCTTTAGGAAGTAATTACATGACCGAAATACTTATACATGTTTGAAGAAACAGAGTAAAGTTTGCAGAGAAGTAGGTGCTGGAGTGCTGCCAGCAAACACTGGTGGCAACTGGTCTAAAGTCAAGACTTGAGCTACCCTGACCAGCCACGTGTGGAGCGAGAGATGCTTAAATGGATCCTGCACCCACAGTAGAGTGCCATGATCTGTCTGATCTGTGAGTACAACTTGTTCCTTTAGGCTGTCCTGGGATGTGCTTGAGGAGAGCTTGGTTCTTGGTCATATGAGATCTCCGTTCTTTCTGGCTGTTTTCCCAGAGCACCCTGCTTTAATCAGGTGGCAATGCTTTCCCAAGGCTTCAAGATTTGGAGGGCTACACTTCGTCACAGCTGCCAAACCTGACCAGGTGGCTGCTAGGTGGGGACGGGTGCTGCTGGTTCTCCTTCAGCCTGATGTGGAGCTGAAAGGAGGGAAGATGAGAACTGCTGCCTGTCCCCAGCTTGGGTCCCCAACTGCCCGAGGTCTGTGGTAATCACTTGCCTTTGGCCACTGGAGGGAGGTGTTCCACCAAGAAAACTCAGCCCGGGTGCTGTGGTATCAGCAGCATTGCCTGGTCCCTGGGGGACAAGATGATGACACTGATCGCTTCCTTCTGCTCCTAGTCACTCCTGGCAGTGGGGTAGCTAAAATAACTTGTAATTACAAATGTATTCTCCTCGTAAATGATTTGTGCTGCGTGCTTGGCATTTTTAGGGATAATTTTCCCTTCCATTTCTTGAAGCAGCGTGCAGTTGGATATTTTGTTGTGTGTCTTCCACTGCTGTATATGGGTTGTACTTGCTTCTCGGGTTTCTGCCCTAAGTAGCTCTGAAAGCTGAAGATAGCATGACGAGCTTCTCCTGCTGCTTCTTCCCTTGTCCCCCTCTTTTTCCTGTTTCCTTCTATCCTCAGTTTCTTTGTGTGGTAGGTCTGGGGGAAAGGATGGGGCATTAGATGCTTATAAACCTGATCTAGACAAGCATTCCAGGAAGCAAGTCCTCAGATCTTCAGAGAGCAAGAAACCTGCTGCTGCTCCTTGGTTTGGGCTCCCAGCTCATTTTCAGAAGTAAAGGTTTGCTGCTGGAAGTAGAAATCAGAACAGCACTCGGACTTCTTGGGAGCTGCAATGTTTGTCTAGCAAAACCCACAGCACCAGCCTCTGCAGTAGCTCAGCACATGGAAACGTTTTGTGCGTAACCAATAAGCTGCTATATAGCTGTCCCAGGCTGATAATTAATATTGCAAGAGTATAGCTGTAACCTCCCTGTGGCCTTAAGCAAGGCCGGTAATAATGAACTGGTGACATTCCTCATTCTGTGTGATGATGAGGAACTCGGAAGCTGCTATAATTCTTCCCATGAGGTGTTTTTTTTCCTTCTGGAACGGGAAGAGGAATCGCATTAGTTAGAGTGGGTATGGGTAAACCTATAGGTTGTGATACATCTTGTTTTCTGTGATGGTTTCTGCATGGCACATGTTCAACTGTAACATGTGGCAGCTGTTCTTGTGTCTGTAATTCTCCCCTGTGTGGCGGTGTGGCTGGTCCCGGCCGGCTTTGCTCAGGAATTGAGGCTGAATTTGGGAGACTTTAAAAAAGGTCTGATTTCTGGCTTCTGAAGGACAGGCTGCAAGTGGTGGTGTCAGACTCCATGACTTGGTTGGGGAAGGTGAGGAACAGCAGCCGCGGGGGCTTGTTGCTGAAAAGCCTGAGGACCATGGGATTCCCACAAATGTATTTTTCACAGCCGGTTGCTGCCACTCAATGCCATAAATGGAGAACATACCCTCAATTATTCATGGTCTGGCTCTAACCCATTAGCCTCTGAGACTCTTGGCTCTAGCCCTGGCCTTTTATTACAAAGAATAAACCTCAGTTAGCAGCCAGGATTTCTGAATGGCATCTTAAGCCAGGTTGACGCTAAAAATTTGTCAATGTGAAATCTGCTAACATGGCAGTCCTCAAATACTTGTAAGCTGGCAAAAGGTCCCTAGCAAAAACTATGCTATTAATGAACCAAAGCTATTAGTAAAACGTTGCTAGTAAAGCTACTAAGTGTGCTTTAGCCATTGCAGACAGTTTCTAGCAGGGGTGTGCTGGTAAAGCGCGTGCAATTTCTGCCTTGCGGCAAGAATCTCTTCTGCCAAACGTGGGAAATTACCTTCTCCTAAGTGGAGCGTATAACTATAGCCATACATTCTTACTTCTCATAGGTATGAATTGTCTGGTTTCTCCCTTCTAAGCTCCTAATAATACAGCTGACTGAGGTGTGTGGGGGCTGTTTGGCTTCTGTGGGGAGGGATTAAGGGAATATTGAATGCTCTGTATCTGGAGAAAAGGTATTCTCAGTTCCCCAGGCAAAAATATTACCCCCATTTACAAAAAGGTATTCTCAGTTCTCCAGGCAAAAATATTATCCCCATTTAAAACAGGGGTTTAAGAGAATGATCAGGCTCCAAGTAGCATATGGATGCTTTAAGGGGCATGGAATCTGAGAGGGGAAAAATCCCGCTTTAGCCCTTGAGAGTGGTATTTGCACACATTTGAATTAAATTTCTCTCTGGCGTCCCTTTTCCTATACCTCTCTCCCTGATGAACAGCATTGTGAGGCGACTCGTTTGTCCACAGCAATCTGGAGTTCAGCAGAAAATACAGAAACCTACTTCTGTAACCACAACAGTCCCCATCTCTAGGACACTAGAGAGCATTTCCCTTCCCTCCTCTAGGCTCCAGATGTTAGTAACTCCCATTCCTTTGCAATGTCGATTTGAGCAGTGGCAGCAGCTCAGGGGTTATCTTGGTATTGCTCTTTGTTCTGGGAGTGTTCACTAGGTGAGGAACTACTGGTTTACACCCTGATGATACCATCATGCTTCTGCTGCAGACCTGGATCAGATCTAGACCTCCTCCAGGACCCCAGGTCCTCACTGTGTGACCATAGTAGCACACCTTGTCCATCATGTGACTCTCGCCAGCATTACTTGCTGTTCATAACCTTAAGCCTTCTCCATGTTTTCTTTTCTTGTCCAAGCAATTTCCCTGGAAGTTTTCGGTCTGTAGTTCTTTCTGGATCTGGCTGCTCTGGCACAAGGGAACTAACTCCAAAACACCACTTATGACAGTGCTGGAGATCAGAGGAATGTGCGTCAGACTAAGTTCTTCTTTTTGCCCTGTTTAGAATTATAGACTGGACATATGGAAGTTCTTCAGAGACAGCAAGAATCCCAGAGCATGTGATCATTCGAATTGCTTACCCAGCATGCTTAATGGGTATTTTCTACATAGCGCTTCTGGAAACTATTTAGGATTTACTAGGGTGGAAATGTGAGGTCCTGTCAAGACCATGTTATAGTACAGGCATGTGCTTTGGGCACTGAACTTGCAAAATGATGTCAGGATAGTATAACTCATGCAGTGATGTCTGCAGACAGCCTGGAACAATAACCCAGCAGAGAGCAGACCTTTAATTTTGGCAGAGGTTGTTTCATGATGTTTTAAGTATTTGAAAATAAGTTATCCTTTTAATACCATGTTGTAATTAACTCTGGTTAGCACTGGTTGAGAATTCTTTTGGCAAAACAACTTTTCCCTAGAGGGTGTAGATTCCTATAAAACGAAGTGTATTTTGTTTATGGGGTTTTTTTTCTTCTGCTTAAACAGGACTGAAAATAGTTGGGTAACTTCTGATAGAGGGGTTTCTTCTGCTTTCTTAGTGGTTGCCTCATAGTAAACATTATGTAAAAGACCTGGAATTGGACAAAATAGAATTATAAAACCATATTTGAAATATGTGATGTAACATCAGGGTGTATTGGTCTTCTGAGGGATAGACTGCGGAGGTGGGTACATTTTTTCTTCCATGCAAATGGTTAAGAGTGTTGGCTGCATCTGAGAGAAAGAAGTAGGGTTTTTTTTTTGCCTTTAAATCTGCATTTCTTAAGATCTGGGGGTTGAAGGAAAAAAAAGGGGGGGGGGACACCCAACCAACCGAAAAGAATAAACTATGCAAGATACTACTGTTGCCCCTAGGCAGGGTGGAATTAGACTGGGGGGTGCCTGCTACTTCCCCTTCAAGCAAAGATGTCTGTAACAAATGTGCAAACCATGTCTACTTTGACACACCACTTAAGATCATAGAATCATTTATGTTGGAAAAGACCTTTAAGATCATCAAGTCCAACCATAAATCTAACACCACCAAGTCCACCACTAAACCATGTCCCTAAATGCCACATCTATGCATCTTTTAATTACCTCCAGGCATGGTGACTCAACCCCTTCCCTGGGCAGCCTGTTCCAATGCTTGACAACCCTTTTGGTGAAGAAATTTTTTCTAATATCCAATCTAAACCTCCCCTGATGCAACTTGAGGCTGTTTCCTCTTGTCCTATGGCTTGTTACTTGGGAGAAGAGACGAACACCTAAGCATTTTATATTTCAGAGAACATCTCTCATATGAGGAAAGGCTGAGGGACGTGGGTCTCTTTAGTCTAGAGAAAAGAAGATTGAGGGGGGATCTTATCAATGCTTACAAATACTTAAAGGGAGGGTGCCAGAGGGATGGGAACAGTCTTTTTTCAGTGGTGCCCAGTGATAGGACAAGAGGTAATGGGCATAGGCTTGAACATAGGAAGCTCCATCTTAACGTGAGGAGGAACTTCTTTACTTTGAGGGTAGTGGAGCACTGGAACAGGCTGCCCAGAGACGTGGAGTCTCCCACTCTGGAGACATTCAAAACCCGCCTGGACGTTGTCCTCTGCAACCTGCTGTAGGTGACCCTGCTCTGGCAGGGGGGGTTGGACTAGATGATCTCCAGAGGTCCCTTCCAACCCTGACCATTCTGTGATTCTCTAGATCACAGTGGACAATTCTTTAGAGCTGCAGAACTCAGCCAGGCTTAGGCAGGTAATGAGGTGGGCTCCAGGTGGTGTAAGAGAGAAGCTGCCTGGAGAAATCAGTGGGCACCATTTCCTCAAGACTCATATACTCTTTGGAGTCATCTGGGAACAGAGTAGAGTTTTGCAGGACCTTCAACTTCAGTGCCTACATGGCAGCAGGTGGGTCACCGATTTCATGTTGCTGCCCAGTGGCAAGCTAACCGGTGGCTCTTTGTGTGCTGTGAGGCTGGGGAGAGACTGGTGGAGACACTGGGAAATTCTGCTGCCACTGCTAACATTGTGTGCATTCAAAGAGGTATTGGACAGCATCATGGCAGGGAGTAGAAAAGTCTATCGAGGGCTATTAAATAAAGAGGCAGATGCAACTTCCGCTTGGCGAAGTTGTTTTTAAGACTGTACGCTGTGTGGCCAGTGCATGGAGTTTGGAAGAAAGCACTGTTAAGGTTTTAAAAGCATGGAAACAGCTGGGAAATTCCAGCCTGAAGTGAAATCCTGACCTGACGTGCAATCTCACCTGAGGTAATCCCAGCTGCCTGTGGCACCGTTTATCCCAGTGTCACACATGGTTCCCTCTGCAAGTGCTTATTAGATGTTGGTGCGGCTGGGGAGGAGAGGAGAGGGAAGTCAATGATGAAATCGAACCTAAAACATATGAGACTTCCATATTATGGCAGAAATTTAAATGCACAAAAATCATGGCTGCCTGCTGCTGGTTTTTGTTGTTTTGTTTTTGTTTTTTTTAACACCGCCCCTAGAAGTAACTTCTCCAATCAGTGTGTAAAATTAGTAAACAATCCAGCTGTATTGTAAGCCAACAATGCAACCGTCCTTCAGTGACTCTGAAAAGCAACATTCCAGCAACTTGTATGTCTGACATGCTGAAGACAGTATTTCATTGATACAGATTTATTGGGTTTGGGTTTTGGTTTTTTGGGGTTTTTTTTTGGTGGGTTGTTGTTTGTTTGTTTGTTTTAATCTTGTTTTGTTTTTAAGTGGAAATGCACCAGTGCCAGGTCTGTATGAGCCTGTGGAAGTGAGGTGGTGTGGAAGCCGCGCCAGGGCAGTGTGGAAGCTTCTGGAAGCCTCCAGAAGGTGGGGGGCAGCAGTGGGAGAGGAGGTCCTGGGGCGGAGGGGGAGCCCTTGGCACACGGCTGGGAGGCAAGGGAGGTGTCTGGGGCAGAGGGAGGTGGTGGCATGGGGTTTGCCCTGACAAGAGGGCAGGTGCCCCACCATGAGCAGGGTGGGAAGGTGGTAGGGACCCATTTCCAGGTATTTAGCCGCAGCCCTAGCAAATCTGAATGACTATTTAGAAACAGGCTTAGCTGTAATTTGCATTCTTACTGGAAACCTGGTTTATGCCCCAGGGCAGTGTGTAAGGCAAGGGCGAGACCACCACCTCGGGGCCATCACCCACTGTAAGCTAAGTACGAGTTGTCTGGCGGCAAAGTCAGTGTGTCCGTGAGCCACTTGCCTCATCCAGGCAGCGAAGGACGAGTGTGGCGGTGCCAAGGCCTCACTTCCCTGTTCTGCAAGGTGCCATGGACGTGGCGGGAATGGGGTGCAGGGGAAGGTCCTACCTGCAAGGGAGGTGTGCCCGGAGGAGCCTCAGGGATGGACCCCCACAGGGCAGCGCCCATGAGTCAGCCGTTGCCCAGAGGAGCTGGCTGGCACGGCCAGGTAGGTTGGTTTGCTGAGGAAATGCCAAGTGGTGGTTTGGCCATGACGGGCAGCGGGATGAGCTGCAGCCGGCCCTGAAGGGGACACGGCATGCAGGTTTCTGTGGAAGAGCTGCTCTCGGGAATGTGGGGCCATGAGGGCGGCAGGTTGGCAGGCGGCTGTATTTCAGCTGTCGAGGTTTGCTACGTCAGCTCTCACCAGCGGCGTGAGAAGGGCAGACACAACCCCCACGCCTGAGCAGTAGTGCTCTGGTGTATGGCTGCTGTCCTGCAAGTAGTCAGCCGGGACTGCAGAAACTGCAGCACCTTTATCCTTAAGTGACTGTGCTGCCTTTTCCATTAACTTCAGGATCAGTTTGAAACCAATTGTTTATAAAACAATCTACTAGTTTGCCAGACTTGCCCTTTGAGTACTTCCAAGTATTGGCAGTCTGTCTATTGCTTTATACAATCTCACCACAGATGTTATGAAAACAGTCTTCTGCCTCCAGTAACACCCTGGGTTGAATGTTCTTTCTCACGCTTGCTGGCTCTTCCTGAGGTCCCCAGCAACTCCTGCTTTGGCTAGTACAGTACCAAAACTCTGTAAGCAAGTTCGGATGCAGAATGCTGTGGGTTGCAGGCTCTCGGTTGCAAAGAATCCCCTCACGCTCGTGTGCTGTGAGCAGAAGTGGGAAGATGTCGTAACAGGGACCAAAGCTTCAGAGCAGAGGTATGCCTTGGATTTGGGAACCCTCTCTTGTTTTCTCTTAAATTTCTGTCAGTATCTCAGTGGTCATTAATGAGGAGCTTGCACTTTGTTAGAGTAGTGAAGAATAAGGTTACACCAGCTCTTATGTGATGAGAAGATGCAGAGAACACATCGTGGACAAGAAGGTTATCATAAAGTTGGCAATTTCATGCCTGGCTATAGTGGAGGCTAATCAGCTCAAGGCTGTCTCTCATCTGAGCAAGGCAACAGCAGGATTACATTGTCTTCCTATTAGGCAATAGTCTTGCCTGACATAAAATGAGATGTCTGGCGATTCTCATAATTGCATACAGCTATTTATTTTTTACTACAGCTAGATTGTCTCACTCTTTAATAGGCAGCAAAATGGTAATGAGATCTTCTCTCCTCTTGAATTCATCGCAAGCCGTGCTGAGGACTCCTGTGCTCCAATAGCAAAGAGGAGAGTAAAGCAGGAGGAGAGGAGGAAGCAGTCTCTTTGTCTCTACCCTGGAATCAGCTTGGAAGGAAAGGGTAGTCTGCTAGCTTCTGTCTTAATGGTGAAGTCTCTAGGATAACTGCTTCCCACTCAACCCTTTATTCTCCCCAGCTAAAAGAGGTTTTGTCACGTGCTTCTGTTAGTGCCATCAGGACCTTGTAAGGACTCTGCAGTACCACCAGCAGTTCTGCGCTGTGTAAACGCAATCCCAACTCCATCCTTAATGCGGCAATCTCGACCTGCCTGTCCCCCCCTCTGTGTGGTCATGCTAGAATTCAGCATTAAAACTCGCTAACCATTGTTTGCAGGGAGAAGACTACAGTTGAGGAATGTAATTGGTTTATAATATGCAGAGATGTTTCACATATGGGTAAGAGCCCAGGACCAGACGGTTTGAGAGTATGGCATGTCTCAGGGTCCTGGAAGGCTTGTTTTGCTTATGGCTGCTGTTATCAGATTCCATCAGTAAAGCAAAACGTATCTCAAACTGAAAAGATTATGGTTAGGATCCACACAAGGACAAATAAAAGCTTGTTAAAACTGTAAAGCTCACCTGTTTATAGTAGACTAACTGGTGACAGAAGCAGAGAATGTCTTGATAATCTGGTTTGGGGGTGGGGGAGAATATATTTGTGTCATTGAGCCTAAGCCTGACCAGATAACACTGCTGCTGTGAGACATGCTGAAGGGAGCAGGCCAGCGTGCTGTGTCAGGTTTAGGGTCACCCAGAATTTGGGCTGGAAGTGTTTGAAAAGCATAGCGTACAGTGATAAATGAAAAGTGTGAATGCAAAGTCTAACAGCCAACTTTGCTTGGGTTTTTTTTTTTTGTGGAGTTAGTTACAAGTACAGTGAGGGCTGGTGCAAGAAACACTGAATCTGGGGTTTGCCAAGTCCTCAGGAATGGATGAAGGCTGGTGTTGACAGGATTCTGCGGATGCAGTAACAACTTGTTTGTAGCAATGAAATAAGACATGAGTTAGGAATGAAGGATGAGTAGCCCTGTGAGGACGGTCTAGTTTAAGAAAACCTCTGATACTGGAAATTCTTGTTAATGTATGGCTAAAGTTAAGGTTAGCTTTGGGATGGGATAGATTCAAGAACATCTCTTACTGCTGAATTCTAAAATACTGTAACAATGGAAAAAGGAACAATGTTTTAGTTTGGGGTGAAATGGGTTGAGAAGGTCAATCTACTGATTGGCTTAGGTCTAGACAATAAATATAAAACATTCTGGTGCCAGCTGGGTACAAGGTCCTAGAACAACATTTGACTCTGATCTCAGGATCTATGGTACAGCAATGCTTTAGGACTGTGCCCAGAATAACCAGCATCTGTGGTCAGCCTACTACCAGTACTTTGTTACGTGGTCAGGGGAGACAAAAGTTCAGTCTGATTCCTTCCTAGGCCTAGGCTGTGTCACAGCATGGTGTCAGTGAAGTAACTGCAAGCTATAGGATCCTACTGAATGTAGCTTTTTAAACTATCCATGGTAGTCTTTTAAGATGTAAAACCAACTCACATTATCCTCATTTTCCTTGTAAACCCTGATACTGCATCATAACTGCTGAGACCCCATGTCTGCTAAATAACAACCTTGAATGCTGCTGTTCTACTTCTGCAGGCCTTGAGGGCATAATAAGACCTGGTCATGGCCGTACTTGTTTTCCAAAAGCACAGTCTAACCCCAGCTATACCTCCAGTGTTCAAGATAGTTTGATGTTGCAGGCTCAGCCACAATTAAAGCACAAGCCCAGGAGTACTAGCTGCAACAGTTCTTGTCCACTTCTGCAAATTTCTGGGATTCATCAACAAAAGGAGCTGCTAGTTACTTCCTATCCATAATCCTAACTTTAATAAAAGGCTGCTGAGGCACTGTGCCCCTGAAAGTAATCATGGCTGGGAGGAGCTTTCTGGCACACAGTCACAGCTTACTTTTGGAAACCTACATGCAGGAGACAGACCGAAACTCTTTGATGCTTATATGTTGGAAAAAGAAGTATAAACCCAATGTGAACCCTAGAGTTCACTTAGCACTGAAATAGGCCTCCCTGTAAGCTCAGCAGGAGTCACCAGGGCTTAGCCACAACAGTCTCATTATGACTGCAAGCCTTCTGCTATTGCAGTAAAAGCTGTTTATTACTACCTCCTAATGCTAGGCTAAACTGTGGTCTGCTAAAGCCCAATGATCTCAAAGCGGTGGTAGTTCCTAGGATGTCTCTGGTCTCTACCCTTTGGGATGTGTCTGTCAATGCAACCTAGCGTTGAGTAATTTTATTCCTAACTTTATCTTTTAGTGAGAACACAGAGTCATAAGGCTGCTTTGAAGTTCGGCACAGGTGATGGGACCCTAAGCAGAACTGCTTGGTTTCCTGTCACCAGAGCTACGGCCAGGATTTGGGCTGGGATTAAGATTTATTGTTCTGTCCTGCCTTGCTTACAGGGCAAGAATAAGAGCTGTTTCCAAGAGGGGCCAATGGATGTTTAAGTTCCAGTCAGGACAGCTTGAGGTGAGGCTAGGGCTGGGCAGCATCCAGGAGTGCTGGGAATTAAAAGGGGTTTTGGTGATCTATTCAGAGTTTATAGTATTAAGAGAAAGACTGATGAAGGCCTTGGCAAATGCATGAGGCTTAATGTGGGAAGTGGTCACTGGACTAGGTTTAAAACTAAAATCAGGAAAGAATGGTTATTAGGGAAGGACTTATCAGTGAGCTCTGTAGGATATGCAGTGTTGGGATGGAGGCTTGGACCAGTATCACTACCCTTGAGTGAAGAGATGGCAGGCAATCTAGAGTCCTCATGAGACCTTCAGTATACTCTTTGTGTTGACGTGAGTCTTAATGTCTGAAAATTTCCCTTTGAATAAACTTCATGGTATTCATTTCCAGAAGGACGAAGATCTCAACTGAGCACAGCACCCGTAGCACCTTGTCCTAGAATCCCACACATTTCTATCTTCTGTTTAACCACTGAAGAGCCCTTCCTGCCTGCTCCTACATGATTCTCATGAAATATTCACCAGAGCAAAGCTTGTTGTGATCTCAGGTTTCACCTCAGCCACAAGCTGATCTGATCTTTGTGTGGAAATTGCACCAGAACAGCTTAGACGGAGTGCTGCAGAGTCATCAGCTGCTGATCGTGCTGTCATCATTGTCCTACAGTTGGGACCTGAAACTGTTCTTTTATGAGTCACACAACATATCAATGTGTTGATTCTACTCCTTGGAAATCAAGTCATGCTAGGTAATAACTCACAGATGTGTTTGATCTTGCCTCATTCCACTGATAAAATGATATTTCAGGATAAATCAGTTTTCTATTTTTTTAAAATGTCATTGCATTGTCTTCTAGCTGTTTTTCTCCTTTCAGAGATTTTTCTCCCTTCCTCACTTCCCCCTACCCTCAACCCTTCTCAAACTAGGGACTTGAAGAAGGAGGAGTGTGGAGGCAGTGTTTTTATATGGGATAAAATGTCCCATTTTTAGTTGCAGATCTAGCAGCTTGAAATGTTCTGATCTCTTAAAAATCCAGGGAGTGGGGTGATTTGGCAGGAGTCTATCTTTTCTCTTCCCTTGAAGGTCTCCAACTTCATCAGGCCTTGGAAAGGGGAAGGAATTTTGAAGGCCTTTGAGGAAGTTTCTTTGATACAAAAGGGGCTCGAGTTCCTGTGATCTGTGTGTACAAGGATTTCTTTCTTGGAACCAGTTCCTCAGACCCATGTGGCAGACCGCCTTGTCGTCTTAGTACAGTAATACTCCTTTCCAAAGTGCTCCAAGGGGGGTTGTTTTGGTTTAAGGGAAAGAGGAGGAGGAGGGAGTTTCCCTTGCGCTTGCCAAGGTAAGAGGCAATCCTCTTCTGAAGCTACTGCCAGCCCCTATTACCCTTGAGTGCTTCTTGTCGTCACCTGCTATTACCAGAGAGTTTATGAATTCCTCAATGGCTCATTTCAAACTAAAGTATCCGTGTTCCTTCTAGACCCTGCTTCTTACCGGCTCCATCCCAAACACAAGGGGATGGGAGAGATTCTCAGAGCTTCAAGCTTTAGCCATAAACTCTCAGTGTATTACATTAAATGCTGCCACCAGCATCAGTCAGGGAATGCAGGGTGCATCTCAGCACGAGGAGATGAGAAGCTGGTTTAATTGGGACATCCAAAGATGTGGACTTAATTAGGCAATTTTGTTCATCTCATCTGGGGGTAGGAGGAATCACTGCGAATAGCCAATGGAAAGTTTTATGAGAACTGTTAAATATCTGCTGCCACTTCTTGTGCTTTCCCACGCAGGTCGGAGCTCTCCAGACTACTTTCAATTAATGCCAGGCTTTTTTATCTGCTCCCATCACTCTTTCAGCAGCCTTGTGCCACATACTGTTCTACTTGGCTGTTTCCCTGTGGGGATTGTGCATTTCCCACATGTGATCCATACCGGAGAGTGGCAAACAACTGTTTGGGTCAGATACCTCGTGTAAAGGTGAGGTGATTCCCAAACTCTTCTCATCCTAGAAAAATTCAAAGGTTATACCATCTTTGAAAGACACAAACAGGCTTGCTTTCTTTTATAATTTCTTCTCTTTCTAGCAATAATCTACAATCGCTTTTTTTTTAAAAGAAAAAATGTTTTTGTTTCTTGTTGAAACTTTTTTGTGTATATTAATAAAATCCGGAATGAGAAGAATGAAGGGGATGTGTGCTGCAGATTTTTTTTTTTATTTTTAAGTAACCAAAATCTTCAAAAGTAATCTGTCACACATTGCTCTTCATCTCTAAAAAACCTAATCTCTTGTCTAGCCCCTATGTTTAAGTAAAACACCTTACCCTTTCCCCTCTCTAATGTTAAGATTTATAGGCTTCCTTCCTGGCTGCTAGCCTTTCCTCCATTGAAGAAAAATAAAAACAGCAATAAATAGATTCACAGTACTAAGGCTATAAATTTATAAATTTGGTTGCCAAAACCAATTCATCATTCGAACATTGGCTCAAACTCTGATGAGATATGGACCTGCAGCATTCAGCCCATTCCACAAATTTTTATTTAGTTACTGCACTTACTCCATTGGGGAAAAAATTCTACATAAGCCAAAATTGGTGGGATGTTTCCCAACGAACATTTCCATAGTGATATCAGAGGTGTTACCTACCAGGCCCCCGTGTGACAGAGCTGTGGCTGTTTGGGGTCATTGTTCTGTTGCTCTGTATTTAGTTCAAGTCTCAGTACTGGGTATATAAGTTTGAGGTGTTTCTCCTATCTTTCTGCTCCCTCTTCATTTACAGCACTATAAAAATCCCCCCCAGGCCCTAGTAAATATTTAGCTGTCTTTTAAATCTAGTGGTAATCTAGACATTTGTGATAAATAAAATAACACATTTATATAAACTATCTCATTCTCCTAATAGGTGCTCCCTAAATTATTGTATGTTACCAGAGTAATATGTTAGTACATACATTTGTATTCCTGCTTTTCTGTAATACCTGTTCAGGAATTTTAAAGAAATTATAAGTCTACAAGTCTATCAAACTTACAAAATTATTTTTCCAAAATCTCCCAATTGAACATATACGTATATGTTTCATTTTTAGAAGAACTCTATGAGATACGGTATGAACATTCTGTGGCCTACAGTTAGCCTCTTGCAGTATTTAATTTCTTTTTTGCTCATAACATTTAGCTTCCTTAGTTCTGATCTGACCTGACCTGATGTGGTATTCACTCTTCAGCAACCATTTATCTTGGCATATTTTGGATTTAGCTAAATGAGGAGGCATTTTCTTTTCTGCTCAGGGAGTTTCTGTGAAAATTGGTAAACCAAAGCGGCTCCCTTGGGGTCTGACTTCAGTGGTAGCGGCGAGAGAGGCAGAGGTAGGGCCAGGAACAGAAGGAGCCATAAAATTCAAAGAACCACTTAAGAAACTTATTTCAAATGCCAAGATTCCCTCAAAGTAAGCTGCTTCACTCTAACTTTGGGAACATACCTGAAGTGCCTAATTGATCACCTAGTCACCGTTGAAAACCTAATCTAACCTGGGACCTGAGCCCTTCAGTAGCAGATGAAGAAATTATAGGTTACAGGCACTACTCACGGCCATTTATGTCTCTGTCCATTGCCTGCAGAATCTGAACATGGGCAACTCTGTTACACTTAGCACACATGCTTACCCTTCCCTTTGATTAATCAAACTTAGCTGATTCTTCCAACTTTCGACTCTTGAGTAAGATCTGGAGTGTCTCTTGGGCTATGCTCATTGCAAACATTTGTTGGGGTGTAGACTGCATCTGTGGTGGTGATGGGGGAGAAAAAATGGTATGTGGAAACTTCTCTCTCCACTCCATCCTCTTTGTCACCAATCCATCGCCATGGTTTAACATTTGTGATCTGAAGAATCTGTTCCCCAGGCCCTATTTCTGGCTCACTCTGCAAGTTATTTCATTTAACAGGCCTTGCCAAAAGTGGCTGATGCTAGCATGAGGGAAAAGTCTAATGGCTTTCAGTTACAGTATTCACATTAAACCCCTGCTATAGAGCTGACATTAAGTGAAATGACGGCTGAACTTGAATGTTCTCATCTCATTTAGTAGAACCTGCTCTTATGAAGGTGTCACATCCTTCCCACAGTGGCAATGCATGCTGTGAAACTGTTGAAGATCTGCAGATCTTCCCTTTTTACAGGATTATCTGGCAAATGTTTTTGCTTTGCTGACTATACTAGAGATGCATTGCTTCCATTTCACTGAAACTAACAGATCCCAGAGTACTAGGGGTTTTTTTTGTTTTATTTTCCACTATAGTCGGCTTGGATTTAGGAACCTCAGGTAAAATATCAATCATGTCTGTGATGCCTGACACCAGGCAGGAAAGGCTATTTCAAGCACTATCAAGTAATGATTGTGGGGAAGCTCCAGAATTCCCTACCGAGGGCAGGCTATTAACTGTGTTGTTTAAAACTGGAGAAATCTGTAAGAAAGCCATGAGAATTCATTGCTGGGAAGCAGAAGGGTAGGGGTGGGGACAAGGTCACGTAAGTACTGCTAATGTCTCAGTTCCCTAACTCTTGAAAGCTCAGGTGTTCCCAGTGGAAATCCGAAGGGCAGTTTCAATGGTAATACATACAGGAGGGGTGGTGGGTCGCTCTGCCGTGCCACTGTTCTCCACTGAGGTGAGCACAGAGTCAGCATGTGATGGTGAAAGAGGGATGAATGTTACAGCTTCTGTAGGGACTATAAATGTAACTAGTTCATGAGTACTTCATAAACACATGGTTAGTTCCCACCTAAATCAACAACTGGTCACATTTGTTCAGCTCCTTCCCCTCTATGCATTGCAGTAGCTTTCTGAGCATCTAAGTTCTGGAAGCTGCACTTTTCCTGGCAACCCCATGACCAAAGAGAGCAATTCTGCTGCTCTGGTTGGGTCTAGATCTATTCTCCTAGCTGCTAGCCCATGAAAGGGCAGAAAAGTCGAGCTTTCCTTCGGAGATCCTGAGCAGACCACAATTCTGATTAGTTGTGGCTGGACAAGAACGCCAGACTTCATTAGAAATTTCATCCTTTCAAAATTCCCCAGGTACCAAGCAAGGATAAAAAGAGTATCTACCAAATAGGGACAATAATCAACATGTAGGCTGCTGGCAACAACACGCAGAATGAGGTACATCCTGGTGCTGCTCCCTAATATTCTCCATTAACAGCCCACAGGCATCCTGGGGAAGGAAATACAGCAGACCAAAGGCCAGGGAACAGACAAAACAGGAAAAGGACAAGCACTCAAGACCCCTTGCAAATGTATCTGATTTATTAAAATGCATCCCACCTTCAGTCAGAAGCTTTATCAAGTGTCCTCCTGACCCTTTGTCCCTCTGCCTCTGTGCTTGAAGCCTGTTTGCCCTGTACATTGCCTAGCTGTGAGCATTGCCTCGGTGTTTGTACTCATCACATTTTATCAAAATGGCTTGTTCTTTGACCAAATCTTTTTCTCACACCCCTTCAATTGAGCCAGCTGAATTTTGCTTGGTCTCCTGTAACTATTTCTCTTTTCTGCTCTCAGTGAGTCAGGGAATGGAGGAGTTTGCCTTCTTTTTGTCATTTTTCTAACTCCTTCCAAGCAGCTGGAGTTTATTTTAATAAAGTTCATTTCAATAGAGCCTGGAGCCATAATACATGAGGCTGTGATCTCAGAAGAGCTCATAAATTAAGTAGGGTCAGCTCTGGTCGATGCATGCATAGGAGACCTCCAAGGACACCCTGTGTGCTGATCAGCCTGTGCCAAGGATATAGCAACTGCCAGACTATGTCTGCCCAGTAGGCTGTCTCTTTTAGTATGCTATCTCTAGCCACTGCCAAATGCTTCAGAGGAAGATACATGATCCCCGCGGTGGGCAAGTTATTCTTAACTGACCGTAATATCCTTCTAGACCTCTGTCACGTGAAGTTGTCGGTCTGCTGCCTCACATGTGCAAGGGTAGTTGGGGGGTACTGGACCCTGGCTGCTTACACAATGCCTGGACCATTCTCTGACGCTCATACCAAAGGCGTTCTTGTAGGCTGCTCTGCGATCAGCCCCATTTCAAACTTCACTGCCTGTCCTGAAGGAGGAATGCACCGCAGAGATATCTGGACTTCACAAGGGAAGTAGCCAGCTTGAACATACCTTCTGGAATATTTCCCCTGAAGCTAGACAGTAAGTGTGGTTTTAAAAGATATACAGTCTTGTCATAAAGACTCCAAAAGACGGTGACCTCCACAGTTATGCTTTTGTAGTTCTAGCTGCCCAGAAATCACATTTTATTTAAATAAGACAGAATTTGTCTTGTCGAACTTCCAACTGTTGGCTCACATATGTCTTTGTCAGAAAGACTGAAATGCCTGCCTGCTTGCCTCCTCCTCCTATTGAATGTTTTTCTATGTGTAAATCCCTATATTCAGCAATTATGTCACCTCTAAAACTTCTCTCCTGTAAGCTGAATTAATTGAATAGAATAAGCCTTACATTCCAAGTCTTGTTTTCCAGTTCCTGTGGTCCCTACTACAGATAGCCCCACTCAGAAATAAAGCCTGGGTGCTTTGAAATCCAGCACTGTGTTTTTAATTCAGGTTACAATAAAATCCATGGATTAACTGTAAAATAATCCTTTAGGCTATGTTTGACAGTAGTTTCTCTTAATCAGTGAACATACTAATTTAACCTTTCCCCTCCCAAGTCAAGGAAGACTCTGAAAATACTAAGTATTTTTTTCTAGTAAATGTTAACTGCTTTCCTACTGCCTTGACCTTGACTTGGTGGTTGAAGTCAACTACGAGACCTGGTCTCTGTTTTCTGGAATAACACGAAAAAAAAAAGAGTGGCCTTTAAAGAGCAGGAAGGCCTCCAGGTCAGTAACTTTCAAAAGCTGTCCTGTGACCTTCCCACTGTAGAGGGATGTACCAAGCTCAGGAGAATCCTCTTCCCTTCTTTTATAGTCTCTGGTGGTGTTGAGTGAGATAGGACTATTTGTTTTCCTTCTCTTGTTATTCTAGTCCCTTTTCCTCTTGCCATAATGTGTTACTTCACCAGCCTTGGAATCAGAGTTTGCACAGAGCTATTATTCACCACAAGGTGAAATTCTTAGCACTGCTGTGCTTCCCACTTCTCTTTCTTGGTGGTTTTTTTTTTGCCCCCATAGTTTCAGGATTATCTCAACACTTCTAAAGCAGAAGCAGCAAGCTAGCGCCAAAACACCTTTAGAGCAGTCCTTAGGTGGGCTTTTCCCACTGCTAACATTTCTCATTTTCTGACCAGGGGTTCTTTCTGTGATTCTCTTGGGGTTTTTTCAATCTAGGGTGAAAAAATCTGCTATCTGGCTGGACTGCTTACTGTTTCAGGTTTCATTGTTTTGAATGTGAAACACATCAACAACAGCTTCAAGATAACAAATAAGCCAATGCTAATCTCCAAGTCTCACTTGACTTTAAGTTTGAGCTTGTTGGGTATCTGCATCTGAGCCTTTAAAGGGGCTGTGAAAAAACACAGCACTAATTGGTGTTGCCAGTTGGCTTCATCATCTTCTGAGTGTCTGTCTGTCTGTGGCATCACCTGAGTAATGTTCCTTGCATGATGTAATAGGAGTGGCAAATGTTCTGGGTCTGGATACCAGTGCTAATACATGCTCCTGAACTTTTGGCTGAGCAATGACATGGATTCAGCCAGATGGTTTTGGTTTTGCTTGTAGCTGACTGGATTTACTCTGCAAGGGCTGAGTTTCATTTTTTTCCTGCAGCAAAGAAGATACTCTTCAGCATACAGCCTGTGGTTCAGTTCTAATTTTTTCCCAGGTTCAGTTTCCAGGGCATACTGCATACGACTGTATATCCAATATATCATTTGTTGTGCTGTTGGTATCAGGAGGCAGCCTTATCTGATTTCAGGAATGCTACAGGCGTGCTATAGGAGCCTCCTTAGTAGCTATTAGGTGCCACGGATGACTGGGTTGAAGTCACAGAGACTGTTGTGCTACTTAAAGTGTTGACGTAGGAGAAAGGTATACTTAGTAGAGTCAAACTGAATGGAGGGTGGGAGGAAATTGAATCAGAAGTTCTAAACATGAAGTGAGAAGGAAACTTCAAATGTTTTCTCTTTCTTTTTTTGCAGAAACAAATACAATTCTGTAATAACATGTGATGTGATGTGTGAATGGGTGTGGATGTGGGTGTCTCTGTTTCAGAGTGTGTCTCCATGAAGTGCTGCAGATTTTTTTGTTTGCTTGTTTGCTCTGGACATTTCGTTCATTTCTTATGCTGAGCTGGTAAATAATGATCTGTGTATTGTTTTCCAGATCATGGTAAAATCACACTGCTTACCGGAGGTGTAGCATCCACCGATTTGAGATTTACGACCTCTTGAGATTAGAAAGAGCTGGAAAAGGAAGAAAGAATGTGGCGTCAATACTGATACACGCATGATAGCTTTGGGGTGATACAGAGGAGTCATTGGCGCCAACTAGACCTAGGGGCCTCCCCTATGCCAGAGCGAGAGTGCACCAATAGGCTCTGCAACCTTTCCCTCCCCTCCCCAGCAAGGGCTTTGGATGCTTGTGCCCATGGCCAGCTCTGACAGACACAGCTGGAACCTGGGGTTTGTCTGCTGTCGGATAAGCTGTGCGAGAGCTGTGTGGAGCCTTGTCAGGGTCTCCCCCCTGGAGAGACCTGGGAGAGCACTTGGGAGCCACTTTTAAACTCAGGCCCTTCATCCTGAGCTATGTTGGAGATATGCCATGTCCCTGACCCAGTGACTTGAATTCATGGCTTGGCTTCAGACCTGCCTTGCCTTTGTGGACTTGTCTGGCAGCTGCTGGACTCAGGCTGACCCTGGTTAGAGTTGCTGGACCCACTCTGCTTTCTTGCTCGTGTATGGTGGGCCTGCACTCTTGTTGGTGAGGGCACTGCCTGCTGTCACCCTCAGCCCCTTGTAGAGCTGCTCTCTCTTGCTGCTCTGACACCCGACATCTGGCAAAGCTAAGAGTGAGACGTGCAGGGCATTCCCTAGCTTGTGCTAATAAAACCTTTACAACATCACATACCGCAAGGCATTTTTGGAATGCATCAGAGAGGTTAAATGCTTGATTTGGAATACTAATCGCCTCCTTTCTATAAAGCCAAGTTCTTTTGGTACTATCAATTTAGCTGTTCAAGGTTCAAGGGGAAGGAAAAGTCTAATTAATAAATGTGGGGAGACTTTTAAAAGACAAGGCAGGCTTTTCATATATAATATCACAACTTCAAAGCCCACTAGCTAGCACTAGTAGCACATGATTTACTCCAAAATAGTCCCATGTGCTAATGTATTTTGAGAGGTCATCTGTGCCTTTTGTGGGATTGTTTAAATATCTTAGGTTTATGGAAAGTTAGTTAGCAGCAGTTCCAGCCTTAATGGATTAATGAACTATAGAGTGCATTTATACACATCCAAACCATACAATAGGTGTGGTGTCTCATATTGCTCTGGACATGTATCACGGGGTTCTGCACCACACAGTGTGTTTTCCAATAGGATGTCTTTATAGTTTTTATTTCCAGTTTAATGAATGGTGCTGACAACACTTCAGAGATCCTGCAGTTCATCTGAGAGAAGCCTTTACCACACTTCCAGCAAGCAATAGGAATTACTCTGGTCATATTCCATGTGTGCTGGGCTGAGCTTATTTTACCACGGCCTTTAGGATAGTGTTTTCCAGCTGCTCCTTTATTATATGACCAAAGACACTGAAAACAGAGGCTGAAATAACAGCATCTTACAGGCCACTGGAGGAGACCCAGTGATTCCCTTTCTTGCTGCCGAAGCCCTTGCCACGTTCTGCGTTCCACCTAATCCCCCAGATTCAGATGCTAGCACCACTGGGGCAATCTGTGCGTCATTTCCAATCAGAAAATGGAGCAGCTTGCTGGGTGCAGACGACTGACTGATCAAGAGATTCTCTTGACTGCAAAGAGTTCCCACCACACTGACTGAATGCACTTTGCTTACAGTAATAGGTCCTGACTTCTAAGATAAAGCCAGTAAGGAAAGAATAGTAGACCAACCAAGCTGACCCCCAGCTTCCCAACATCTAAGTATCCTAAACTGTGGGGAGAAACTCATCCATGTTTCTTGAAGTCTCCACAATCCCTTCTTTGTGTCCTCTTCCAGGGCCAAACAGACAGGAACTAAATGAGACAGCAATCAGCCTGTATACTTAATTAGTGCAATTTCCCTTGAGTGGCCTGTTGCTTTTAGGCATAGATGTAATCTGCTGTGTATGACATCCATATCATAGATATTATAAATAAAGGGGGCAACAAGGTCTCCTGTTTCTGTACGCTATCTCATCCATTCCCCTTTGGTCATTGAGGGATTGTCCTCTATAGTCAAAACAGGACTGGAGAAAAGTACTGATAGGATCTCAGAGGCACAACCTAATAAAACTTGCTAAAATGACTTCTTGGGGAAAGGCAGAGGATATCCTGTCTCTGTAGCCCCTCCATGCAGCAGAAGCTGGGTGAATTGTCCTGGGTAAGTGCAATTAGAAGGTCCATGCTTGTGTCTACAAGGAGGGTCTAAATACCAAGAACACAAGCTTGGAAGTTTTAAATTCCCTACAGAAGCTGTAGGATGAGGAACTCAAGAAGCAGTTAAAAGAACATCACTGAAGAAGAAAATTTATTATGTAGTGAGTATTGGAGCCGTGTAATATTGCCAACAAAGCCATAGCAAGATATGCAGGCACTTGAGATACCTCCCAGTTCACCAAACCCACTTGTCTTACTGTATCTGCACTGCTGCAGACCCTCAGCTGTTCCCCTGGGCAGCAGCAGAAGTCAGCAGAGCATGAACATGTACATTCCCTACTTGGTGCCTCCTTGCCCTGGCCTTGTTATGTAGGCCTGCATATCAAAGGCCTTTGGGATTTCTTCGCTTTTTCCCTGTTCCTCTTGAAAAGGTGTCACCCACTGAAATTTGTCCAATGCCTGATGTAGGTACACAGCTATATTCTAACCTACTTTCTGACAATCCCCCTATTAGCTGTTGGGACCACTTAACAATGGAGTCATCTATCTGTGGGCCACTAATCCACGCATCTTAAGAGAGAACTTGTATCACTGAAATTATTTTACCATGCCATGATCCGGTCCCCATCTACAGGACAGTCACACCAGGCTTTGTTGTCTTCAAGTCTGATGATCTGCGATCAGATTCATCCTGCTCCTGTAAATTAGCTCCACTCGGCCAATGCTCAGCGGAGTCTAGTTCATTCAGTCAAACTGCATTTGGAGGTGGGGAGTAGCACAGCAGCTCCCGACTCATGTAACTGTACTCTAATAAAGTCTACATATCCACCTATTACTATCAGCAGTGGCTAATCCTATTATACAGTGTAAATTGCTCCACTGCTTTTCTTATCTAGTTCCTTTGTTCCTAGCCACATTTCAAAAAGACAGCTTCTTCAGCTCTGCTCCCTTTTCTCAATTACTGCCATTTCTGGTGCAGGGAGTAACCTGCATTGTCATAAGGAGCTGTTGAAAACTCAAGGGGAAGCTTAATCAAAACCTTCCTTTAGAAACCAGTAAAATATGGGTGATAGTTTTGCTTCCCCTGGGGATGAGGAAGAGTTAAAAATTTCAAGACAGTAAAACATTGATTCTAAATGGGGCTGCAGCCATTTCAGATTGAACATTCTTTCTTGAGAGGTATTTGGATGGGAGGACTTCAAGAGTCTTTTAAGTAGCAATTTGGAATGTAAGTGTTAACTAGTGGTTAATACTTTATTAGAGGGCTAGAGGGCACTGTACTGTTGAAGGTACTGTGTATGGATCAAATATAATAGCTAGGAGCTAGACAGTTTAATGGCTTGAGATTCCTTTTCACTTTTTGTTAGACATGTTAATCCTGACAGTGTTGTAACTCATAATGATTGCACTCTTCCTGTCTCAGACACGCTGTGTTTAATCCTTTGTTGTCCTGACCCTGTGGACTCCTTTTTTCTGAAGATGTGCAAGAAAATGTAAACTGCTGCCATTCTGGATCGAAAAACGTTCCGCATGCAGTTTGCACTACTGCAAATGCCTATGTGTTGTTCAGGCAACATAAAGTCTGTAATGTCTGGAAGGCCATTAGCATTTGCTTGTGTAAGTACAACTGTGGGCAAGCAGTGCTCCATAAAAATGGCCTCCTATCCAGTTAGATCAGCTTTACAGTTGATAGGTAAGGATGAAATGTACTTCTAACTGCTGTCAGTTTAGATAAACAGAACTTAAAATCCCTTTTACAGAATGCCACCAGTTGTCTTCTAACACTATCACAAAGCTGGTGTCCATATCTGTGACTATAAACAGTTCTCACCTTGTGCACTTCAACGTTACGTGTTTCGCCAGGGAAAATTGCTTGCTTCATCTCCGCTGCTTGACTTTGAAATTGAAAATAAAAAATAGTGTCGCTATCTGAAAAATTCTTACCTGGTCTACAAAGTTCTTACTTTTTGCATGTTCACACTGCTTGTTCAGAAAATGTTGTTTCATAAACAAAGCATTTATATGTTTGTCTAAAATGTTAGGATAGTTTTGGTTTTTAATCAGAATTCAATTTCAAAGTTAAACATGAATTTTCTCTTTTGAAAATTTGTCTTAGCGTGTTATTCTCGGTTCCATTCTTTCTTACTAGAAAGGGAAAAAAGTAAGCTGGGAATCTTACCTGCTTTTTGAAAATTTTTGTAATGATTACATTTCCTACAAGTATTTCTGTTCTTCTTAAAGTTTTGAAACTCTCTGTTTTCACTTAGAAATGTCTCTTAAAGTAACTTGACGAGTTCTCTTTTGGAACTTCAATCAGTGTTTATAATGTTAGTTCTTCCTGTATATACAAAACGTGAGGAAAACTAACTTATTGCTCTTGCTGGCTGATTCCATTACCCAAAATATCAATCCCAGACTGTGATATCATGACAGCAAGCAAGTCTTGAATGACGAACAGTCTGTGTTTTTACATGGCCCCAGTTAGAAATCCACACGGTTAACAGATTCATAAAATCTACTGTCCAGAAAATGGGAGAAAGTGTGCTGCGAAAGTGCTTTCTGGCAGCAAATAGGTTGTGGGTTTGGACTTGGGTCACTACCCAAGTGCAGTGAAAGGACAGCATGCAACTGATGGTCAGGGAGACTCAAAACTGTGAGGGTAAGCACCAACAGAGTAGATGCTGCTATAAAAATAACAGGGAATATATAAAAAAAAACCAAACACAACAGTGAATTTTATTGCAATTTTCTTTTTTCTTTGCCAAATTGTGGGAATTAAGAAAGAAGACCACACTGGACACCTGAGTTCTCTTTAGTGGCCTTTCCTACCCTACAGAATATGGCTTCTTTCTCCATCTTGCATAGCTGTGCCTGGAAATCCCATCTTGCATGTTCCCAGGCGCCCGTTTCCAGTGCAATTTCTGCTTGGCAATAAATCGCTATTTTTCCTGCTTCCCCTCCCATCCCCCAGCTCATGTTCTCAGCAGCTGTGAGGTGGGCCGATCCTTTTTGGAAAAAAATCTAGCTGTTGGCCTGTCCTAGGAAGCGAATTAGCTGTCCATGTTGCTCTGCATCCCATGCTTCTTTCTTCTTCCTTTCCTTTCTCATCTCATCTCATCTCATCTCCCCTTTTTACTTCCCTGCTGATACCTTATAATCTATAGTTCTCTCTCATTTTAATCTCTCTTCCCCCCTCCCTCCCCCCCAGCTTAATGGATTGAAGGCGTCAGAATCATATAGCAAATTATTCCAAGTCCTAAGACTTCTTTCTAGAAGTGGCGGGGAATTTTTGACATATTGGGATTTTCTGGGGATGTATTTTATGAGTGTTCTGGGTTTAATTAAAGTTTCAGCCCATATCAGGAAAGTGAGAAAGACTCCAGTGCAGTCTGACAGTCACCTGGAAGGTAGAAAAAGAACTTGAAGCTGGATTTACAACATTTCAAGAAGTTTCTTCCAAGTTGTATGCATCTCCCTCTCCAAAATATGAGAAATTTCAAAGATGTCCACATACTAGAAAATGTTTTCCTTCCTAGCTGTTGCACATCTGTCATTAGTTTATAAGGGGCTAATTTTGATCTTAGCTCCTTATCCTACAGCACGCTGAAGTATCCGAGTTGTTTTTTCTTTCGTTTTGTCACACTGCCAGTGACTAAAATCTTTATGCACAAAATCTTTCTCGCAGAGGATCTCATTATTCTGTATAGCAGTGGATGGCAGTGTCTTGCGTGCTACAGGATCTTGCAAAGCCGCAGAACTTTGGGACTAAGACAACGAAGTTTGCTGCTTATAAGAAAGCCTCAGGTAACAGCGACTGCAAATGCCCCTCATTAATGGATATGTGCTCCTGATTTTCTGACTTATTCAGTCCCCTTAAGGCAACCAGCGTGGTTGCATGCTCGTGGATGCCATTTCTGGTTTATGCTTTACCCTTTTTGCAAAATGTAGATTAAGCATGGGATGGTGGCCAGCACACAGGGAAGCAGCATAATGGCTGAAAGCGGGAAATAGCCAATTAAAGGATCAAAGTCAGGGAAATTAAGCCTTGAGAGGAAAGGGCACAAACCGGGTGGGGTTTGGAAGAGCATGGTAATAGCAGCCCTCAGGGGAGACACCAGAGTAGGAAATGGGGCTGGAACCAGAGAAGCGGAAGGAAAAATGCAACTGCTGTCCCTTGCAGGGGTTGACTAAGAAAGGAGAGAAGCTGCACAGGAGGAGAGAAATGGACAAACTGTGTAATATATACTCTGATTTCAAAAGCTCTTTAGCTACTGCACTCTCCGTGGGGCCTTACCTGTTGGTAGTGCTGTGCAAGTAGATCTTCCAGTATGGTTCGGTAGCTGAGTTAGCTGCCAGTGAGGGCTCCCGCTTTGCTTCTCAGCAGCCTCCTGCCACCACTGCCCTGCCTGTCTCCCTCCCTCCTTGCTGCCAGTGCCTGTGTCCCTCCTTCCCCTAGTTCCTCAAAAGCCCCCATCATCTGACGTGTACTTTCGAGGTAATGTTTACTAATATCCCCCTGCTTTTGACAAGCTAGGTCTTTGTTTTTAATGCCTTGACTACATAGGGTTTGCTAACTAAACCAGATATTTTTGTCTTGGTGCAGCATGGCAGTGAGAATATTCATACTTCGAACTAGGGGGAGCCTACACTTACTCTGCTTAAATCAACATCAGTTGACTTGAACAGCACTGATATAGGACATTCCAAAGGTTAAATTATAGTGTGCTTCCTGCTTGGGCTTTACTGAGCTTTTTTTTTTTTTAGGAATGAGCTTATATTGTGCATAGACTAAAGTTGCCCAAGAGACACTTTTGTTGTAAAAGGTTTTTCATGGAAAATGAGATGTTTACAAAACAGGGAAAATACTGAAATGTTTGTTTGGGTTGATTTTCCCCCCTGAATCATTTTAAATGGCAATATGCAAAGCAAAGTAATTTTTCTTGTATGTCACACTGTTTCATTAAGGCACTAACAGAAGACACTTGATCTAGAAATTAAGATAAGTTGGTTCAATCAGTACTAAGTAGCAGGTGCCCTTAGTGATTAAATGTAATAGAGTATTTCCATTATTCTATTAAGCTTTATTTCAGCAGTTGTCATAGTTCCTCTCATATCCTGAAATACTACGAAAACATGTTCAGAACAGCATTTCAGAATCTTGGAATGAATGCTTTCTGAAAGTGAGGAATATAAGGTTTTTCACTTCATAGAAAATATATGAAATTTTTCTTTGGTCTATAGCAGATTAATAACCAGGAATTGAAATATTTTCTTTTCCTGTGAGGGGTAAAGTATTAGGTTTGATAGTATAATGTATTGCTGACACAGCCTAGGTGCTATTCTGCTTCTTTATTTACTATATTATTTGTGAAGAGCACAAAAGCTCCTCTCTGCTGAGCAGTGTGAGCCCTTTGGTGCTTCTCACATGTATTGAGGGTGTTGGGGTTTTTCCCCAACACCCTAAACCCATTCCACAGCGAGCTAATTTTTTATGGTAATAGGTACAGAAAGAGAAAAGCAATGGACAAAATGCTTGAATGACGATTATGTCAGCGCCCTGAGCTTTTAGCTGCCATTTAAATTTAAATATGCACTGCAACATGAGGTAAATAGGCCAAATGAGTCTACAGAGAGCCTTTGTAACATGCAGTCTCAGACACTCATAGCAACATACCTTGCAAATGACTATGGCCTGGCTTCTTGCGGTCAGCTACTGGGAGCGACTAGCTGATATCACACACTCCTGCATAAAGCACTCATGTGGAACAAAATAAAACTGTAAAAGCTGATAACAGTTGTAAACAATACATTGAGGTGGGTTATTGAGGCAACAGCAAGGGGGCTCTTGCTTGGTGCATTGAGCGCTCCCTGTCCTCTCATTCATATCACGTCTGCATTTAGGTTTGACAATATCTTTTCTGGGTGTATATTACATTACAGAACTTGACAACTGTAGAATTCCAAGTCTGACAATCTTGTAAGTTAATAATGGACTTTTTTCTCAAAGTAACCAGGAGGGAGGCATAGACAATGACTTATCTACTTAATTGAAATCTGAGGAGTTAAGTTCTGTTTTCATTTCTGTCAGCACAATCCCAAGGAAGTCAATCATATGGAACCAAGTGTGCAATTTAATCCTAAATTGTTTGTTATATTCAAGATGCCTGTTTCCACACTGGGTGGGATCCTACCAATCCAAACTGAAATAATTTAATTTCTTTCTCAGTCAAGCTTTCACTGACTTTAACAAAAACACATATTTTTCCTGACAACTCGTGCAAGACGGGTGAGGTAGCAATTGTGTAGGAAACAGGGGTGGGATATGTACCCTCTCAGGCAGCCCAGCCTCTTGCAATGTGGGAGAGAAGTGGGGAAGGCTTGTGACAAGACATGGAACTCTTTTTGATTCCTCTGCTGTCAAAACAGTAATGTGATTCCGTTAATTTAGATAAATATCTAAGGGCCTGGTTCTACTTTGCCTTCCATCAACTGTTTGTTAAACTAATGTGTAATATAAAAGCTGCCAATTCTGAGATAACAGCTCTAGTTCATTGTCCATTCTGGCTGCATTACTGCTCTGAGAGACGTGCTATTTGCCCAGAAACTTTAGTGAAAGAAACCCAAAGGCTGCGGTCAAGAAAAATGTCATTCTTTGAAAAGGTTTCTCAAATCTCCAGCTAGGCCCATGCTGACTAAGATCGAATAGATATACTGGTGGGATCCTGGCTGCTGTTCCACATATTCAAAACAAAAAGGCAAATTCAGTAGTCATCAGATGGCAGGAATAAGCCCAGCTCCTTCCATACTGTCAGGCCACAAAGCAGGGAAAGAAAACTTAAGCCAGGTTTCCCGTATTCTCAGGAGGTAGATTCCCTGGTGGATCGTTAGGAGGAAGATAGTACCATAGGAAGTCTAGTCTCAAAGAATAGGTATGTTTCTGGCCTAAATGCAAGCTGGTGAAGACCATGTTTTTTGGAAAAAGTCATAGACCAGCTGAGGTCAAAAGGGACCTCTGGAGGTCATCCAGTCCAGCCCCCCCAGTTGAAGTGGCATCAACTTTGATTGGGTTACTCAGGGCTTTGTATCCACTCAAGTTTTTAATATCTCTGAGAATGAAGATTCCTCCATTTCTTGGGGAACTTTTTCTAGTGCTACAAGATACTCCCCCATTATGAATATTTTTCCCCTGATACCTAGCTGGAATATCTTGTGTTGCAATTTATATACGTTGTCTCTCAGACTGTCACTGTGTACCTCTGAGGGCAGTCTAGCTCAGTCTCCTCTATGGATTCCCTTTATATAATTGAAGACAGCAATAATATCTCCCCCTAACCTTCTCCTGTTACGGTGAAGAAACACAGCTCTCTCAGCCTTTCCTTGTTGTCAAGTGCTCTGGCTCTCCTCTTAATTAATGTGGCCTCTGTTGGACTTGCTGCAGTATGTCAGTGTCCCTCTTGCGCGGGGGTCCCAAAACTGATACAGTACTCCAAGCGTAGTCTCACCAGTGCCAAACAGAGGAGAATAATCACCCTTGACTAGCTGGCTCCACTCTTGCTGATACAGTTCAGTACGTGGTTGGCTGTCTTTTATGTAAAGGTATGTTGCTGGCTCATGTTCGATTTGTCTTCCATTAGAATCCCCAGGCCCTTTTCTGCAAAGTTGCTTTCTATCCAGCTGGTGCCCACTGAGTGAAAGAATTCCCTGGCTGTGGTCAGGACAAATGGCATTGACTGAAATACAGATTCTCAAACTGCTGCTCTTGCACGGGATTATCCTGTACCAGCTGCAGGGCTTTGAATTTGTCTTTCTTCAAACTCCGTCAGGTGCCTCTCAACCCATTATTCCAGACTGTCAACATCTGTGTGAATAACGGTCCTCTAGCATCTGAATTTTGAACCATCCACAAACTTGCTGAGGTGCACTCTGTCCCAAAGTCCAGTTTATTAATGTAGACAACACTTGACATTAAAAAGTATTGTCCCCAGTATTGATCCCTAGGGACCACTAGTCATCAGACACAGCCCTTTGAACCTGGAGGTTCCTCCTATTCTACACTTACTTCATAGTCCACCTATTCAAATCAAATCTCACCAGTTTGACTATGAGGATACTGTGGCAGACTGTGTCAAAAACATTTCTCTACTCAAGGTAAAACAATATTAACCACTGCCCTCTCATCCACAAGTAGAGCATACAATTTGCTAAAAAACGGTCACTTCATGATCAAATCCAGACACCAGTCCTTAGGGAGAGGCAGTGCTGAGCATATTCTCTGTGTTCCCTGGCTTCTGCCTTCCCTCCAGAGGTCTTCCATGTACGAGAGCAGTTCCAGCACATAACTTCATTCTTCCAGGCCCCAAAGCTATACACTAGTTTCCCATGCAGAGCTCAGCTTCCACATGCTTTCCTTCTCATGTTAAAAAGAAAGGAAAGACGCCAAGTACTTGGGAAAGTGCGTCCCAAACCACAGTCACACGTAGGAAGTCTCCTTTTGGCCTCACTTGATAGTGTTTTGTTTCCATCCAGTCTCTGCACATAGTCTGAGGATGATAATGTCCTTCAGTAGGAAAAGCCTAAATGCTCTGTGTCAACCTGATAATCCCAGTTTATCTTGCACACCATACTAGAGATGTTTATTCCTCTAGCTATCTCCTAGCATCCTGGTAAGTCTCTCTCCTATTTGTCTCTGATGTACTAATCAGTGTGATCTTTAGAAAATACATTCAGTTATCATTATTACCAAGGTGTCTGGAGATGCTGATGATATTCATGGTGCTGCTATAGGAGCTGCTATCCACATATATTTTACTCAGACATTTTTTAGCTAAGTAAGACAAAGGAAAAAGCAAGAGGAAAACAGAATAGTGAAGCAACTTGCACAATATTGTTCAAATCAGGAGCGGAACCAGGATCAGGGATTTGAAAATCTATTTAATCACCTGCTAGACACCGTTTTTGTAAATGAGCTGTGGTTATTGTCCACATGCCTGGATTGCTAGTCCAGGACATAAAATGCCTTTTATATTCCTTTAATTCCTTGTTCTTTGTCAGTGCCCCAAAGGTACCCAGCTCCTCCTAACAGCTACCAAACCTAAGGTCACATAATTCACCTCACAGGAACACAGGAATTGTGTACATAAATCTTAATCCTTGCTCTTGCAGGCATTTCTAGAACCCAGGTCCTGTGCATACCAATCTTTATCTCCGAGTCCTTTTGTTTGCCTCTATAGACGTTTGGGTTACGATTTAATGCCGCGTGTCTCCATGCTATACATACCATAATTTTCCACTGGTCTTGGGAGAAGCTGGTTATGAAAACATGTGGAGTCTCTGGTCTTTGGCAGGCCAGATCTTCCTCCATTACCTACAGAAGAATGACTTCTCTTCCTGGTCCTGCAAGTACATATTCCTTCCCCTCCAAAATTCAAATTACTGTATTTCGCCAAATTTTCCCTCAAGAAAAAACAAAAATATTCCTGACACAGTGTGATTAGTCCCAGGAGCTTTTGCTAAGGTGTGCCCTCTATACATCTTTCTATTTGCCCTGCAAAATCACCCTGGACATGGCAATACATGCAGCCTGTGTTCAGTCACTGAATTAGTGCCCATGAAACCCTGGGTAAGGGGAGGTGGAGTGCTGGTGCCACAAGTTTGTTCTGAGTTGTGGATTTGGATTCTGCAGGACCTGGTGGTGGACTCTCACTGGAGAAAACATGACACAAGAACATGCTTCTGCTGCTGCCACAACCTTAAAGGGCAGGAAAACAATAGCAAGCAGGAGCCCAAGCTGGCCTTGAAATGCTGAGTGGGGATTTTGGAAGGAAAGGAGAGGATGAGGTGATTGGATTGTTTAAACAGCTGCAATGAATCAGCAGCTCTCTTCCCCTGCCCTTCCCTTGCTGCACAGCAGCCCCCTCCATGCCAAGTAAAACAAAGTAATCCCAAAAAGTGCAATCTACCACAGTGCAGTCGAATTGCACTTCAGGACAGAACCAGCATACAAACTAGAGAGAGAGGAAAGCGATGTTTTCAGATGAGATATGAAGCTGATGTGTATAGGGGATTTCTTAACAAGAACTGCAAAGTATATTTGTACCGGCAGCAAAGGAGAACAGAAGAAAAAATTGAGAGGGAGACATAGAAAAGGGAAAGGTCCAAATTTTGCTTTGCTGTGAGCAGACCCAACTGAGCTAATCACGGTGAACGTTCCTTTCAGTTGCAGCAAGATGAGACGAGCTACTGCTGCCATCTGTAACTTGTGGTTCCTGCGTCAGCTGGTTACCCTGACCCGCTAACAAGCTGCTGTTAGATAATGCAGCAACTTCTTCATCCTGAGTCAGTAAACCTCTCTGGGAACTTACAGCCTCTGAAGCCGTACTCAAAACACAGCTGAAAATTTTGGAAGCTTGTAAGAATCACACAGATTAAAGAGAAAGCGTGGGGGCTGTTGTCCCATGTGGTGTTTTGAGGAGAACCCCAAATATGAGGATCCATAGGAAATCAGCACAAGAAACAGGTGAGGGAACATTGCTAATACTCAATGTACAGTAGCACTCAGCTCACTGCTGCAAGGCATCTACTCTTCACCCTTCCCCCCTTCCCAGCCGCTCAGCTCCGCTTTTTGTCTGGCTGCTGCACAATCTGTTAGGCCAGTGCCCACTTAAGGATAGTTATTGCAGGGAGTGCAGTGAGAGTCTTTGTAATTGCTCAGCTGATGGTGTAATGGTCTCTCTGAGGATTCAGCCCAACAACAGTAATGATACAGCTGGCCTGTCTTGCCTGATGGGATCATTTCCACTTTATTATAACTGTGATTTTCAGCTCAATAATTCCAGAGTATTTTTAGACCCTTTGAGACGAAAAAATGTGCTGAATTTGCAATGTTGGCTTTTTTGTTTTGTTTTCGTTCCCTCTTAACTGGTGACCAGGATAAAAATAAATTGCCAAGCAAAGTCAGGCAGGGATACCTCAGTTCAGCTTTCTCCCTGCACCCTTTCCAGAAGAGAAGGGAACTCCCAGCAAGCTGCTGAAAGAGGTCAGTGAAAGAGGTCAGTATGTTTCTGGGGCTGAACTGGGAGCTGAGGCATAAAATAATGTGAAGAGGAATTTCAGATGAGACCACCTTCCATTCTGTCATCTTATGGAAAAAATCTCCCACAGAGAGGTGAGGGGTGAGCTTCTCTTGTTCATTTAAAACCAGATGGTAAGAATCTCTCACTAGAAAACTGTAGGAAATAGCATAGTCCTCATCATCACTACCAGCAGCCATCCTTTTCAACCTCCAATTGCTAGAATCACCTCAAAAGCCCTGTCCTTCCTTCAAGTCATTTGTCTCCCATGAGTCCCAAAAAGAAAAAGCAAACAGTTGCCCCTTGGCAGCTCCCAAAAGGTTCTTCCTCCTTCTTCTGGCACATGAGAGAGCAGGACAGCTCTAACTTGTTTCTCTTGCACCTGTTTGACATGGGATAAAACCATGCTCTGCTACATCTAGGGGAGGGGGATGAAGCTGTGAAAGCTACTTCTCCTTTGTCATGTCAGCAAGGGAGACCCTGTCAATTGTCATTTCTATGTATGTCTGCTTCATGTTCTGGTATTAAAGCCCAGGGCCTCAGGCATCTATCGGATTTTGTTTAAATGCTTTATTGGATTTTATGAACCTCATACACACCAGACAGATCATAGGAGACATGTCCTGATGATATCCACAATAACCAATTAAAATCCCAGCCATGTTTTAACTCCATTTTCAATGAACTATGGAGACATAACCCTCTTCTCTATAGGGTGAGCAGAGATCTCATTAACTACATTTAATTGAGAGTGGCAGCTAGTGGATTTTATACATTAGGGAGCACTTCTGTAGATATTATATCTTTCAAATGCATACACTGAAAAATTATAATGAATCCCATGATCGATACAGAATCGTCTTTCTTGTTTCCAGTGTTGCTTCAGTTCCAAGGTTACTTGAATAGATGAGCTTCAGTTAATAAAATTCACATTGTCTTCACCCTATAATATTTTTTACAAACTGACTCATTTTTTATTTTCCCTTTCTTTTGGCATCATCTTTATCAATTGGTCCTTCAAAATAACATAAAAAATTATTTTTTCCCCTTGCTTTTTTTTGAGGATTCCAGGCTCTCAGGAGCTGCAGACAGTACTCTTTTAAGTGTATGCTATTGTTTCTATTTTAGAGAAGGAAATTAAGGGAAAGCGTGGTTAGGTGTTTCTCACACCCTGTGGCATCCAGGAAGGCAGTGATTAAGCTGTGAACTGAGCTCTGAAGCCTCAGGACTCTGAGCATAGCACTAATACTAAACCATCTTTCCTCCATAATTCATTAGAGATTTCAGGGAAGGTTGTGTGACCTCCTTCATGTCACTGAGTGAGAGAACCCACCAAGAATGTCATTTGAGGTCAGTAATCCACTGAATGCAATGAAAAGGTAGTGGGAAGAACAGCTGTATGGCATGCATGCTTATACACATACGCATACCCACATACACACATAGATATGCTATCCCATACCCTACTGCACCTGAGTCACTGTAATTCCTCACTTCACCTTCTCTTGAAAACTGTATGAATGGGAAAGTATATGAGAAGGCAGTATATTAGAGACTATTTAAGATGGTGACAGCCTTTCTTCAATGAATTGTGCTGACCCAGTTAATTCTACAAGAGTCAATCATTGCTTCGGTCATTTGGTACATAGTCTTTAGAGAATCATATTCATCATTGTAGGTCAGCTTCACCCTGCGGATTATCTCTTCGTATGGATGTTAATTCCCTTTTGAGCATGATAGCTTTGTAAAGGTAGTTACATACTTCCTTCAGGACTTTCTAAGCCCCATTTTGATGTATGTTCAGAGCTTTGAAAACATCTGCTTTCTGACTGAAATGCTTCAGGCTTGGTCTCTGTTTGAAGTTTAATTGTTTTGGAAAGTTTGAAGAAATTCTTTTCTTCTGTTCGTGTTTTTTGGGTCAGGAGAAAATGAATGTCTGCTTGAGAGTCTAGCAATAGTAATAACAATGTCCTACTGGGGACGTGCAGGTAGCAGATTCCCCCCTAGCAGGGGAAGGATTGGGAACCAGAAGGCCAAGTTGCCCCTCTGTCTCTCTTGCTGGTCCTCTGTGTCCTCACTATCTTGCCACCTCAGAGCAGTGACAGGAGGCACAGCTTGTGCTTATGAAGAGCTGGAGGTAGGGTGGCTCCCTGGCAGGAGAGAGGTGTGAGGCAGCTGCCAGGCTTTCATGCCATCAGGTCAGTGACTAATTGTTTGCATACCTTTGCCTTTCGTAGGGATCTTCTCCTGTGTCCTGTGTTCCTCATGTGGTTTCCATTAAGGTCAGGAGGGGGAAGGGAAGCATGTGAATTATTGCAGCATTTACTCTCACTTATCATGCCAAAGCTTGGAGTGCTCTGCTGCAAGCGGTGCACAAAGACGGTGTTTGAGTGCTGTTAACTGCACTCATTGAAGGACAGAAATCTCCCTCTCCCATCCCTTCACAAGACCCTGACCATCTCCTTTTCTTACTGCAAGCTGCACAATAAGGAACACAAAGCTGATTCAAAAGCATGTGAGAACTAGATCCTCCATCCAGCTGAAAAGAACAAGGCTGTTTGAACAAAGTGATAATCCATGGAGTGCAGCTAACATTTCCAAGTGGGATAGATTAGGACTGCCAGCAGACCTAGCATGAGCTCACATCCACAACAGGTTGAGGGACTGATCTCTTTCTCTGTCTCTCCTTCTTACTTTGTGTGTGCTCTGTGGCTGGCCTAAGGACCAAACTGCCTGGCTGACCTCTCCCTGAGATGCTTCTTCTCAGGCAATGAGTGAACCTCTCAGAGTATCTCTGTTGTCATCTGCTCCCTTTTGTTGCATAGAATCAACAAGATCTTTCAACCCTGCACATGTAAAATTACTTTCAGGCAGTCCAAGTAGGTTTTATTTCCCCCTCTTTTCCTTTTCTCCTTTCTGTGGGTGGGTATTCCTTGCCTTTAACAGCAGTGGTATGAGTAACTGGCAAAGCAAGTTGAGGTCTGGTACTACATGCCTGCAGATTGGTCTCTGCCTTTTACTGGAGATGCTTCAATTGCTGGAGTTGGGAGGACAGTCTTCTCTTAGGATGGGGTCTGGTGATCCTTTTCTTATACGTGGCTCCAAAGCGTGCACCTTTCCTGGTGTTTTCCATACTCTTCTGCTAAGTAGATTCCAGATTAGAAAGGGTACTGGATATAGATCAGAGACCCAGAGCAGCTTGATACTGATAGATGTTAAGAACACAAAAGCTTGAAAGGGAGACGCTTACAGCCTGACAGCTCCTGGCTGAGTTTCCCTAGACAAACTCCCCATCCTCCTCATGCTTAGTCTTTCCTTTGATGGATGAAAGGGCAACATTACATATATGGAGTAATTTTCTTTATGTTGCATGGATAGGTTTCTGTTCGGGGTTCAACAACTTGCGTGAAAGAAAAATCTGCCCAGAGTAAAGATGATAACAAGAAGGAAAAGTAGATCAAGTGAAAGCTCTCCCCTTTGAATGAGACACCTGAAGAAGGGGTCCTACACAGTCTTTGTGGGTATTGCAAACCTCTGTAACACAGGGGTTGTTCCTAAAGAGGAGGCTTTGTGTCTCCCTCCAGCTACCTCCAGGGATGGTTTACAATGGGACAATTTATAAACTCGCCTATCTCTGCACAGATGAGAAGAAGAAAGAAGGAAAATCAAGGAGTGGAAGGCAGAAAAGTTCAACTTCCAGTATCTGCACGGACTAGAAATTAATCATGAGGCAGGCACAGCTCCAGCAGCAGCCTACATATTGACTAATCTGTATCATGAACTGCACCTTGTGATGGCAGGAATACCCTGACATTTTCTTTGGAGGCCGAACTATTACGCAAGTCTTCACACTCCAAAGCTAGAGGGATGCAGTGCTCTGTGGACAAAGATTAACCTAGAAGCTATTCACAAAAGTGGCAGCAAGCTCAGAGGAAATTGGTGGTAGGGGTCTGGAGCGCATCTGGGCCTGGGCACACTTTTGTGTTGCGCAACAGTTGTGTGCCCAGGGTACAAGCGTAGGTGGGGTCACAAGACACATGCAGGTGCGTTGGTGGGGCTAGATTGTACTTGTAGGTGTCAAAGACAGCTGGAAGCTGCAACTAAGTACCAGCATTTTCAGCCTGTTCATGGTGTTGGCTTCCAACTGGACTGATTTCATGGTCTTAACTTTTTCAGCAGAACTGTGATCCTCAGTGCAATTCCACCCACATGCCATGTTATGCTTGGTAAAGATGAGTGTATGTGTAAAAGGCAACCTGATGTAAACAGCTTTAGCTGTAAAGGAGAGCAGGTGAGTCTCCAACAGGTAGAAGAGGCAGTGCAGAGTACTGGAAGGATAGTAGCCAGGATGCCTAGGTCCTAGTCTCAGATCTGATTGTGTGAAATTCCTTGGGTTTTTTTTCAAATAAAGATGCCTATACACTTCCCTAATAACCTAATAACATCAGTCATACAACATAAAAATAATTAATAAAAATATATAGGTCTGTGAAAATCTGGTTTTAGTTAACATTACAGTTCTGAAAAGCAATCTAATGAAACAAACTAATAGCCACGTTGGACTAGTGACGTCGGGCTTTCTACAATTCTCTCAATATTGACAGGGTTCTCTCATGTGTGATAAGATGTAAGTAGCTTTCAAAGATTTTCTTACAGTGGGAGCATTTATTACAATATGCTCTCCCATACTCTCTGGTATCTGCTAAGTCCCAAGCTCACACTGCATCTTTGCTTCAGCATGGGATGGGTGCACTTGGTAGGGTTTCTCTCCTATACACAGACAATGATTTTTTTCTAAACTTGTACAATCTGCATAGTTCGGGGCCAAAAACCCCTCTTCAAGTTGGTTTAAACTGGCCAGCAAGATCAAAGTTTTGGTGGTAAAGATGGTAAGATGGTAAAGAGACAGAAGGAGAACTGGGTTTCTTATGCCTTGTTTCCTTAGTAAACCAGGCTAAAAACAACTTTGAATGAAAAATTCCAACCAGCTCCAGTCGCTACTTGGCATACCATCAGAAATTGCTCCCTTGCTGTAGAGAAATTGGGCTTCATGGCTTCATGAAGCTTGAAGAATGGGCTATAACCTATACTGTTATATAGACTATATTGTCTCAGATTTCTATTTGTCAGGGTCACCAACAGTAGGTAAAAAGACAATAGCTGGTAACAGGACTTTCTGGGAATATTTCTGAGTCTGTATTACGGTGCTGGAGTGGAAGTGAGAGGGGATGAAGGGGGCAATTTTATGGATTTTCATCTTCCCTGATACATAGACACCTAGAATTTGTTAACAAGTCAGTAAAGGTGGACTGGCAGTTCTGACACTTGCAGGAAGGTTAAGAATGAAATCCTAACTAATCACACTCTGTGGGGAGGATGTGGTGATGGGTTGTCATGGACTGGGCCTGTGCCTTTCAGCATGAGATTCTGCAGCAACCTCAAATTCCAGCAGCTAAGCCTTGCATCTGTCTCACACATGATGCATTTCCCCCCTCCCACCTCCTGATGAAGATTTGCTTGGTAAGGGAGAATCTCAGAGATGAGACGTTTGCTTGCAGGTCCAAGCTTTCATAGGAAAGAACTCTCTGCACGTCATTAGTTTGCAGCAAGCTGAGTGAGCTAACCCTAATGGTATCCCAGTCCTTTTCCAGTAACCACTTGATACATAGATGGGATCGTCTTGCCATTCACCAAAGTTTCTTGTAAGTCTTCTTCTTGCAAATGGAAGCAGACTTGGTGCGTTTTAAGGGACAGTCCAGCATTGTCTCAAGACCAGGCTCCCTGACTAAATAGAGATTCTGCCAACAGGGCCCCTGGTGCAGAGGCAGCTGTTCTGGAGAGCGTGTCACCAGCCTCTTCCCAGTGCCTTCAAACGGCACCAGACAGGCAGACTGCAGGCTGCTGGGGGGGCTGTAATAGGGATGGAAGACCACTGGATTGCTGCAAATCAATTACATGCCAATATAGCTACCATTTCTAGATGCTAGGCATGCTTGAAGAGATCCTACGATGTACTCCTACTTCAGAAAGGTAAAAAAGCTTTATACTTAGGTGAGGCATTTTTTATTTAGTGATAGACCATTGATTTCTGAGGGAAACACTCCAGTTGTTTCTCACCAAATCTTTTGCCTTTTGTGGGTGCTGGAATTTTCAAAGATACTGAACATTTCAATGAATTTAGACATCATTATAAGACATAGATCTGTATAACATATTTTATCCAAGAAGATCTAAGGCAAATTTCTCACATCCCTACCTTCACTACTGCATGCTACACAGCATTTTGAGTAATTCTTGCTGGATGTTGAAAGTCGGATCAACTTCTCTGGATCATTTAAAGTTTGTCAGTATGTCAGTGAGTTTTAGTGGTAGTTTTTTAAGCCATTCTTTCCGTTTTCTAGAATTAGGAAATCTATCCACATTTTTTGTTAGAGGGACTCCTCCCTGTCCTTTTTAGCCAGTAGGACTCAGACTCACATTACCCTCAGGAAAGGCTAAGTATTCTATTCCTTCCTCTTGGAGCAATGCGCTGCCACTGGAATTCAGTCTATATGCAATTTCTCTGAATTCTAATTTGGGATTTTTCTTGTGCAAGGTTCTTGTGTTATAAGCTTGCTTTAAAAAGAAACATTGTGAGTTAAAGCAAAAACGACTTAAGCATCTACAGCCAGGGAGAATTAAAAGAGTTTGGATGGAGAAAAATATTAATTTTCTGTGAATCTCTAAAGCTTTCCTGAAAGCATTTCAAACCATTCAAATGCCACTTTAATCTGTCAGTCCTGGAGAAATACAACAATAGTAGTTTGGTGCAACAAGCTGCCTTATAAGTTGTTCAAAGCAGGGGAGAATCTGTGCTTCAGAGACACTCATGTCATCTCTCTCCCCTCTTCTCATTACAGCTGCATATGGGCTGAAACAGAGTCTGTGTATTCACCAGCCATCAGAAACAGAAGTTTTAAGCCTCCTGTTGCCAAACCCAAGATGTCGTGAAACGTTCAGCAGCTAGGGAGGCAGTGGAAGTGTGAAATAGCATTTCACCTCTGGAGCTTTGGGATTAGGTTTTGACAAGGTCGTGGCAAGAGAGTTTCTTCATCTGATCCTCTCAAAATGTCCTGCTGGTGCAGACTCCTCCACACACTTACTCATGCTGTTTTGCTACAGTCAGTAGCTTTTACTCCACTGAGGTTTTGGACTGGAACAGAAACAAGAGAGTTCAGGACTGAATCTCAAACAAGACGAGACAGGACTGGAATAGCAGGAGGGTCAGTCCCAGAGCAGAGTCAGTCTGCGTGCATTGGCTGAGCTGAGGCACTGGGCACAGGGGGTTGTGGGGCTCTGAATGAGAGTAGTGAAAGTTGTAAGGACCTGAAATGCTTAAGCTGACCTGCAGAACAGAACCAGGCATGATCAGTCTCTGATTCAGCTGGGCACCACATTGAAATCATCCTTCCCTTTCATTCACTTACAATAATCCAAGGGAGTCCAGGGTGCCCCAGCTCCTGGATTGATTTACAGCAGATGCTGGCTCAACTCTGCATGCAATTTACAGTTTTCTGGCCCAACAAACAAAGCCATTTTTCTGTTTGGATGCTAATCTGATGTTTTGGCCATCTGAGTGCTTCATGGGCAGTCTCCTGCAAGGCTCACAGCCTTTCATCTACGAGCACAGCCTGTGCAGCCACTGCCATCTTTCCTTGGTTGAGTACCCTGCCGCTCCCTCCGAGCCTCCCTCAGCAATCCGACTGTGGACACCACAAGCAATCTTATTGCTCCCAACCTGTTTCGTTGCAGCTCCCGTTAGCATAAATATTCTTCTGAAGGCACTTCCTTCAGAGGAGCCTTCTCTGCAGTTGCCCTCAGCACTTGCAAAGCCTCCCCTCCTCACGCATACTCGCAGGACTTCCTTTTCATTCATTTCCTTTAATTGGGGGAACAGCTGGAGAAGTCCAGCTGTTTCCCTCCACGAGCAGTTTCGGAAATGAGGTGATAACCTCAGCCCTTCTTGAGCCTTGAGGTTAGCTGGGGGAGGGTTGCAGATTAAATTAACAGGCTGCAAAATATTTGAGGTTAAGGGCAGAGAGGCTGAGAACCAGTGGAATTTTCCATCTTGCCTGGGCTGTATCCCTTTCACCCTTTGCTGTTTGTCAAGCCTCAAGGGCGCACAGCTTGCCTACTTTTTCCCAATTATTTTAATCCTTTGGTAGTTTTAAAATTGGGAGCCTTCTAATTAAATCTAGAGCCTTGCACATGAATTAACCCTTAAGGGCCAGCAGGATGCACTGTCAGAGGAGCAGCACTTTCTCAGGGGGTGGTTTACTGAGAAATTATTTTACTCAAGCACAACCCCTTTGGACTTCTCTTGGAGCACTGGTGCTGATGGAGGGATTTGCAGGGCTACTTGCAGTGGATGATATGCAGGTTAAAAGATATTTCTTTCCCTGTGTACGTCCAAACACCCAGCCATGGAAATGGCCAATGTGCCTCTGATCTACACTTAGAAAAGACAAAGAGCAGCCAAAACCCAATATTAAAGCATTGGACTTTCTGCTTTGACTCTTCTTTTGTATGCTAAGAGGTGGTGATTAGCAAGGTTCATAGAAAACCATGATAAGGATGAAATAAGTAGTTTTGGAAGATACCTTATATATATAGAAGAAGAAGAAGGTGGTTTACTATGTGTTTTGTAGTTTCTGACAGCTGTCATAAATACATTTCATCTTCTAGAGGTGTAAGAGATGGCATCATCTGTCAGGTGATGTCCTGCAGCTCTTCAATATACACTGTAGTTTCTGGAGTGGTGTGAGGTCTGGAAGCTGTTTTGTATGATCTAATGCTCTGCCCTCTCTTAAGGCCATGATCACTACAGTTGCTGTCAGGTGTCAGATGCTGCGGGAACATTTTATTATCCTTGATGCCTTGAGCGGTAGCCACCCCATCTGTCCAGGCTGTTCTGCTTTTGGGAGCCAGCCTCCAGATGACTAGCAATGGCAAGAATCTGCCCGGAGCTACTTCAGCCAAGCTGAAAGTAGCCTGCTTTTTTCCATGACTGTGGAGATGTGTGAAGGAGGTCTACTCTGGTTACTTAGCTGTCAAAAAAAGGTGTAACAGGTGGCAGCATCAACTGTCCTTCATGAGGGCAGTGAATGACTGGGCAGTGGTTTTCTTGTTGTCTGTGCATCATTGGATTGTCACTTTTAAGTGGTCAATGAAAGGTAACTAAGAAAGCAAGCCATCTGATTTATATTTGCTACATAGGGAAATTAGATAGCAAGCTGCAAACTAAAATATCCTTTTCTTCAGCTTTCTGAAATGTTCCTCAATAAACATTAAGTGGAGAACAGGTCTGTCTGCTATGTCATCCCTCTTACCCCATTTTTTGAGAATCTGGGATAAGCGTTTGTGTTCATACAGCAGAAGAGTGCAGGGTTTAAGAGTGGTGCCAACCGTGATCGTGTGGATCTGCAACACACTTCTGTTGAATGTCCCTGAAAGCGCTCTGAGGCAGTTTATTGAGAGTATGAATTGTTAGTGGCCCTATGACTAGGAACCTGAATTTGAGCTCAAACAGACATGGGAGAAGAAAGACCCAGGCTGGGGAATCCAGGCTCACAAAGAAAGAGACCAGAGGGATTTTTGCTGAATCATTGAGAAAAATCCTGCATTAATTGATGGCAATGCTTCTTTCAGGCCAGTATTACCATTACATGAGTTCAGTCTGATTCATATTTTTTGCCACTAATACAAGAATTTATTAATGAAGGTGATCAGCAGGAGGCAGGACAACAGAGGAGATTGGGAAGTCTTTATCTGTAACTTGCCGTTTCAAATCCAGTTCAGCTCACCACTGACTGATAGTTATTAGTGTCTGATATTTCTTGGTAGGCCCTGCATGAAATAAATTAGCAAATCTTTCATTCAGTTCCCCCTCAGAAAAACATCAACCATAACTGACGGTAATTAGAAGCCTCATTGGCAGTCTTGCAAGGAGATAGAGACCGTGCTCTCGTTTTTCCCCTGAGTTATCAACACGTTCAGAGAAAGGGTCCTTGCAGGTCAGGCTGGATGTATAATGGTGACCTGAGCAGGAGACTGGAAAAGCTTACCCTGATGTAGATTTAAATGAGATTTTGATACCCTGTGCTCTAGGGAGACTAGTATTGCTTGTAATACACCAAAGGTTTTGTTTGGCTAGAGAACTGGCAAGATATCCCACTGCAGCCACCTTCTACTGGTGCCAGCTCTCTGGGAGCCTGGGCTGTTATTCCAAGAGTAACTATGTAGATGATGAGCATCTGTTTCTTCTCCAGGAACCCAGCTGGCTCAGAGTCTCAGCCAGACCAAGGGACCAGTGAATATTTGTTCCATAGAAGACAGTCAGGCAGTTTCCAAAGGAGAAAAGGATTTCCTATCAGGGACCATGAGTACAGCCTCAGAGGCTGATAATAATTTTGGGGGGTTTTCTGTTCTTGAGGTGATTATTGATGAAACACAGGACAGTTCTTCACCTTATAACCAGAGAAAGTGGAAGTTTGGAATTATACCTACCAGCAAGTGAAGACCACTTCTTTTTCCTTACAGACATATTCCTCCTTCCACCCTAGCATGGTAGTCTGCTTATTTCTTTGGCACCTTTTTGGTGCAATTGTAGGACCCCTTGGAAAGTCTCCCACTTACACACCTTTTCCCCAGGACATGAGTCCCTGGGGGAGGCTTCCTGCATACTGTCTGCTTAGACACCTGTGCGCTATAATGTACGTCTAATTGAAATTGCATTAATGGTATGATTCCATTACAGGCGAGCAAGATGCTTGCTGCAAGAACACTCCCAGTGGGCCTTGAATCAGCTGCAATAGATAATTTATAAAGTACTGTGGATCTGCTCAAAGCTCCAGTGTTAAGTACAGGAGACACAGGGCTATTCATTATTAACAAGACATTATGCTTTTTGCTCAGCAAAAAGTGTGGGTCTGGGATGAGCTAAGCTCTATCAAAGGTGAGATTTGAGGCTGCTGGTTTGACTGAGCTATTCCTCAGACACTACCTCTAAGTCTGTGCCGGATTTTGAACTCTCTTTGAAAGATAAAGTTCACATCTCTGTTCTAACCTGGTGTTCCAAGAATTTTGTAGGTTCTCTTTGGATTTTCTTGCTTTGCCTTGTAAGTTTTATGAAAAAAATTGGAATGAAAAGAATGAACAGCTGCTCTGAGGTAGGCCTGTTGTAAGTCAGCAAGTCAAGCTTCTCTGAGCCCAGTCTTCTGTTATCGCAAACTTGGCTTTCTCTCCTCACTTCCACATTTCTGCACGTATTTCCTAGCCTGAGTCTTCCACAAGCTTTTATTGTCTCAGGAATAGGCTATCACTGTTCTGACAGGAAGAAAGGTGTGGAGAGAAGAATGGCTTTCTGGTGTGATGGTAAGGTAGAGAAAGGGTAGTCATCTTAGGAATGGATATCCAGACTAAACTGCAGTCCCACACCATAGAAGTGCCCACCTGGGAGGAGGTGGAAAGAAGACGCAAAAGAAAGAGGGTACCATCTCTTTCTGCATCTTCAGTTCCCAGTTCCTCTTGGTGTCGTCCTTCCCCAGAGCCTGCTGCCATACTTGCCTGGGCAACGCTGTTCTCTTCGGCAGCTCTCCTCTTTGAAGCAAAGCCCCAGCTTCTACCTTTGGGGGAAGTTCAACAATACAGACACGGGCAGCACTTACTGAAGAATCTGTGCCAGCAGAAAGCATGAAAGGAAGACATATACAAGGTAAAACTAGATGCAGATTTGGCTTTTCTTGAGTCTTGCCTCCCCTCTCTCTGGAACTCTGCAAGCGTGCCCGTTTCACTGTATTTTCTATCATTCGTGCTAGTGTCCTGTCTTCTTCTGTGGTCCAGAGGAGAGCCACGAGGATGATCCGAGGGCTGGAGCACCTCTCCCATGAGGAAAGGTTGAAAGAATTGGGGCTGTTCAGCCTGGAGAAGAGAAGGCCCTGGGGAGCCTTCATTGTGGCCTTCCAGTACATAAAGGGGGCCTACAGGAGAGCTGGGGAAGGACTTTTTACTGGGGCATGTAGTGATAGGATGAGGGGGATTCGCTTTAAACTGGAAGAGGGCAGGTTTAGATTAAACATTAGGAAGAAATTTTTCCCTCTGAGGGTGGCAAGGCACTGGAACAGGTTGCCCAGAGAGGTTGTTGAGGCCCCATCCCTGGAGATGTTCAAGGCCAGGCTGGATGGGGCTTTGAGCAACCTGGTCTAGTGGGAGGTATCCCTGTCTATGGCAGGGGGGTTGGAACTCGATGATCTTCAAGGTCCCTTCCAACCTAAACCATTCTATGATTCTATGATTCCTGCAACAGAGCTCCAACAGGGTAACTTATCCTTTCACTCTCAGCTTGACCTCCCGTGGGTGTTTTTTACTGAACTGTATAAAGGTGTAGATGTGGTGCTTAGGGACATGGTTTAGTGGTGGATTTGGCAGTGCTAGGTTAACTGTTAGGCTTGATGATCTTAAAGGTCTTTTCCAACCTAAATGATTCTACGATTCTACATTAGGAAGCAGAGCTGCTTCAATTTGGAAATTAAAGCAAAAATCAGTGAAAGCTGAAGACTTTCCAGAAAAGCTTTGCATGATATTGTGAGGATGCTCCAGATTATTTTTCCTCTTCTCAAAAGACTGTAGGAAACATTAGATGTTTTAATCTTCTAAAGAGAGCAAATATTTCTTTGCAAAATTCTCACCCTCTTGGCCTCTTTGTCATTAGCTCTACTAGCAAGTCATTAGCAATTGTTATTACAAAAAAATTTGAAGTCAGAGGTAGAGAATCAGTATGACTTTCTTATTCTTCACTCTTCTCCCTCCATTCCACTATACATATGTAGTCAGAGCTACCACCAATGTTTTTAGTAATATTTTATTTTTAACTGTGCATTTGAGAGGAAAGAATGGGACATTCTTTTGGCACTGAATCTTCCAAGTCTACGCAGAGCTTTGGGTGTCTTGGCAGGAAGACGTGCATTTTTAAGGGGTCACACATTGAAATTGTCAGTAGAAAGTTTGCCCTCTAAAAGAAGAAACTTAGGAAAACTTGTGGGTTTTTTAAAATTCTTTTTTTCTTTAAAAATAAAAGGAAAGTGCAGGCTTCAGAGTTTGAGAACCAAGATCAGACGCACACCAGGAAGTGTGGCCTTTTCAGTTATTTATTGGGTTACAATTTCATTTGTAGAGATTGATGGTTGATCTTTATAAACTCCTTCCTCTCCTCTCATTGTCTTTTCTTCATCTGTCCTTTACACAGCTTGAATACTTTGGGAAGCAGCTGGATTAACAGCTTTAGAGCCTTGCAGGGAGAAATGGACATCTGCATTTGATGGGTCTAGCAGATGACAGTCTGGTCTAGATTCTACCAAAAGTCATGGAAGAGAAGAAAGAATCAAAGTGGGGACGTAGGAACTGCAGTTGTGTACAGTGCCTATCAGGTCTATCCGGACATACAGCTGCACCCACAGAACCCATCTGCTGGCCTCCTGGCTCCCTAGAGAGATCACTAAAGAGTGTGGCTATATTATATTGGCTGTCTAATGTTGCATGCTGCTTAGCTTGCCAGTTTGCTGCTTACCACTTTGGATTTTTTTTAAGTAATTGGTGGCTTTTGACCTTCTGCTTTGGTTTTTCAAATAATCTATCAACACCAGTGGACCGAGCAATCTAAAGTCTTCAGTAATGTCAACATGGCCCTCCCTTACCACCTGTCCTTGAAAAAAAGCCCAGATGGGCTACTATCAGCACAAACATCTTCAGAGGCACTTTCTCTACTGCTGAACTGTTCTTGTTTCCTCCCTCATCTCCAGGTGTGAACATGAACCAACAGGGAATTCAAGACAGTAGGCTTGACGACAGATCTGTCTGCAGCCCACAACCACACCCTGGGAAGAATGGGACATTCTAAAAGCAAAACTGTTTGTCTTCTATAAGACCAAAAGCTGTAAATTCTAGTGGTTCAATTTGAAAAAACGCAATCCAAATGCCTTTCTTTGAGTCTTTTAAATGAAGCAGACTTGTCCGAATGGCTCAAAGTTGCCGTCACTTTCCTTTCAGGCTCACTACCACACAGCTGGGATCCTAGCAGTCCTGGTTGCCCTGGCTCAAACAGGGCTCCTTGGCTTCCAGGCTTTCTGCCAGGAAAATCTTTAGTATCCCAGCTGGAGCTAGATTTGCCAGGCTCTCATTTCTGCTCACTGATCAGGTACGCAGGAGAACCTGTGAGGAAATGGGCAGATTTCTGCCAGAAAATTCAATTAAGCAAGGACATTCCCATGAAGTAGTTTGATTCTGTTAAACTGACGTTTTTCAAATGGAAAACTCTTCTATCAGAAAGCTTAGGTCCAGCTCTGCTCATTAGTGCATCCATCCATGAACAAAAGGTAGGTTGTACCAGAGACCAGTAATTGAAATGCCTAAATCCCTTCCATCAAGAGCAGAGCACAGAGTAACACTTTGGTGTCTGGCTACATTTTAGCACTTTAATATTTTCTGCAGATATTAAATCTAGAAAACCTCTGTTATGTAGGGACTACTATCCCCATTAGCAGGTAGATACAGGGTTGAGATGGGGCAAGGAATAGCTTGGTCCTGTAGTGAGACAGTGGAAACTCTGTAAGAGCTTCCAGTCCTGACAGAGCTTTCTGCATCAACTATGCTAGCTTACAGAAACTCTTGCAAAAGCCAAATGGCTTTTGTATTGTACAGGGTTTGTGTTATAGGATACAGTTCAGGTTCAATTATAACACTTTCAGAACAAATTCATGCCTAATTTTAACCCCAAAATAACAGCATCAGAAGTCCACAGGGTAGCAGATAGCCTTACAAAACTTACTGACACCATCAACTTGAGCCATGTGACATCATTCTGCAGTCCAGCTAGCAAAAACTACTAGCAAGTGGCTGGGGAGGTTCTCAGCACTATATTTATTGTCTGTGCTGAATAGACAATAACACACGCTAACCATTTAACCATTGCTTTCCGTTTACAGCGTGCTTTCCTATGGTAAAAAACAAGTTTATTTAATCATTTGTTCTGATACCATTTCAGCCAATTTCAGTGAAATTTTTCAGAAGCAGCACTATCAGAGATTGTTAAGCTACTACAGATTTTCTTGGAAGTGGGACAGTTAGGAAGAGGTAAGTGTCCTTTCAAGGGGAATGGTAATATCAGTTCACCTGCTATTAGACATCCGAAAATCCATATGAAGGGAGAGAGGCAGAGAAATCAAACACCTTAATTAAAACTAACCATGTGACAAGCTTCAACTATATTTTGAACCTTAGACTTGAAAGCCAATCAACCCCAACTCACCATAGGTAGCCAAGCTTCTTCATTTCTGGTGCCAGTGGTGAAACGAAAATGCTGGCATGAAATAGTGGATATGAATCTTATGAAAGGCGGAGCTTCTATTAATAACAAGCATCTCTAGAACAAGAGCCCCTTTTCTTTGAAGGTTCTTCAGGAAGACTTCTCATGGCACTAACTAAGATAGGTTTTTTTGACAGTGGTATTCAGCGACAGTCTTGGCCTCACCCCCTTTACTGAGGGCTGAAATTGTCACAGACTTTCCATCCAAATCACATTTCCGTACTGACTCTCCTGCCTGCTCCTCTCAGCTGTCTCTGTCATTGTTTGCTGCCTTTACACCCTCCAGTGGAACTGGATCACAGACTCTCTTGTGATAGGTCCAGGGTGAGAATTTGAATAGGAAACAGGAAAGACTGAGCACGTAGTCCCTGCTGACGTCCCACTCAGCACTTTTTCTATCACTGGCTGATTTAAGTGCTTCTTGCTGGTAACCAGTGCCTTCCAGATAAGAACCTGGAGCGATTTCTTAGCCTATTCTCCCTTTCATGCTGATTGATGGAGCCTTGCAGCTGAAGTGGATGCAAGCCATGGGAGGAGGGGTTTGTGAAAAGGCCCTCAAACTAAATTGCATGTGTGTAAAGAAACTGGTTTTATTCTTCTACTCAGATTTTGTTCTGCACCAGGCAACAGTGGCATATGAATTCCTCACTGGTGCAGAGAACCGAGAGACTTTACTGTTAAAAGCACCAGGACCCAACAACATCAAAGATATAATTTAATGGGCTCAAAGGTAAAAGGTAAACTCTTAGCTGGGATTGCAAGCAGTGATGAGGAGTGGGACAGTTTCATTATTTAACACTTAGGGATTTTTACATTGATACAAACTGCTACCATTCTTATTTAGTATGATCTTACAGTCACTTTGCAACTGAGGTAAATGGCTGCTGGCAACTGATAGTTACACCATCCATCCAAGTATGAGATTAGTAAGAGCGTGGAGACAAGTAACAAAGGTTTCCCTTCATTTCCTCCTATCTGGAGAAGAGGAGAATAAGGACAGAGATCCTTGAGCTGAGAAAAAGAGTCATACCCACTGTATGCTAGGTGCTCTTTGAGGACAAAAATGAAAATGGGTTTTGCTTAGTGTGAGGTTGATAATTTCTAATTAAGATTTATTGGCTGCTTACCAACCTGCTGCTAGAAATCAAGACATTTAGTTTGGTACAATTGGATTTTAATTGGGCCATGTTGCATTTTTAAGTGGGCTTTAAGTGGTGTATAAGCCTTGAGTTAGTTTAAATTTCCTAAGTAGGATATATCAACTCAATACTTTTTAGCAACAAAGCAAAGTTCCTGTTTAGGGAACAGGGCTCCACAACATATTCATAAAGCTTTGTTATCCCTTCTACAGAGAAGGGATAACCTTCCTTCCCACTTGCTGGTGTTCTTGTACCAAAAGCTAGACAGAAATGTTTTGCCACTTTTTCCCGCTTTTCCCTTTTCCTGCTTATCTTCTAGGGAACTTGCTTTATAAACAATAATAGAATATGGCTGGGAGGCCTTCTACACACAGAGAAGTAGTCCCAGTGAAGACTGTCTCCTCCATATGGCAGCATATGTTTCTGTGCATTTTCTGATAGAGCAGCCATCTCCCTGTGGCATTTGGGCACAGTATAATTAGCTGTGTACAGAAGTAGAGTGTTGATAACATTTTGCTGGAAGAGTGCCATCAGCATGACTGTTCTTGGTATTTGTTGCCGTAAGTAACACTGTCTTTAGAGAACAGTCATTGGAAATCTGTGGGCTGCTCTTGCACACCCCAAGCTCTTTCGTGATTTTATCATTAGTGGTGCCTAGAGAATAGTCCTTTGAGTTTTAAATGTTTAACATGAGAGAGGTTCTGGCCTGTTTGTTTAGCTATGTATCTTCTTGATTGCACTTTGACAGGATTAATCCCAACTGCAGATTGGTATCACGACTGGATATACAGACTACTCCGTTCTGACATACTTGCTCCCCATTTTCTCCCAGCTTCTGTTGTCAGTACAGAACATGAACAAAAAAAGGGAAAAAAAAATCCAGGAATATCTTTTCTTAAAAAGCTCAGTCCCTTGCAGGGTCTCCTCCCTGCCTTCCCTATAATCAAATTTTCCTGCCTTTTCGCCATCCCATGCAGAAAGAATCCAGTGATTACAGTGGACCATGGAAAAACTACCCAGAGTGATATATGAAAAAATCATATACAGATATGAAAATAAGGCTGTCTCAGAGAGTACTCAATAGCAGAGCTTCAGAGAAAAGTGCAGAAAAAGTAGGGTCACCACTAATGAGTGGGACTGGGCAAGTTACATCTTCCTATAGGCAATTAGAGATTGGTTTATGGGATTATAACTTCTTTATCCTTTTACACTGTTTACAGTAACCTTACATGTCACATTATCCATGCAAGCATCCCTTAATCTTTTGAGTACTTTTAATCAGTTGACTTCTGTGGTAACTCTAGAAGTGAGTCCCAACAGTTAGCAATATGATGGTCAAAATATTTTCTGATCATAAGTGTACTGCTTTTGGCTTCCTCTTCCCCCCTTGTAAAAGCTCCTTCTGTGCTTACACAATGCTCTGTTTTCAGCAAAGCTGCTGAGGCATGTCTATAACATCTGTAGGAAAGAGGAGAAGAGCTAGTCCTGAGTTCTGAACCCATAAGTCTATGCAATGCAGCACAGCTCCATGATGGCTGCCCTGTTAATTTGCTCACCAATAGCACTGAGCGACGTGGCTATGATGTTCCTCCTGAACCCAAGCTAATTCACAGCTTTGATGCCTCAGCATGATGCACTCTAGTGCGTTCAGCTCCAAGAATGTCATGTAGGTATTGGCTTGGGGTCACAGCTCCCGCAGTGCATTTATATCCTGCTGGTGGCTACTCTGTGGCCATGGTGGGTGGCCAAACACAGCACCAGCTCCTCTAGCTGGATATTCTTTAGCAACACAAGTAATATCAGTTATTTTATTCTACAGATAGTAGGGCTGTATAATCTCCCACACAGTCAGAGCAGGCACCCTGCTTAACACACGTTGTTGTGTACTATGTCGTCATTGAATAATGCAGATGGATTTTTCAAAAGGAACAAAAGGAGCCAAAACTTTAGACTGGGAAAGGAGTTATCTGTATTTCTCTACCTTTGCTTGGGATATGTCAGGGTGTCCAGAAGAAAGCTAAAGACTCAAACTGGATGTTTCAACTCAGAAGGACTGACTGAGGTAGGAGAAAGGAAGGCTGAGTCCTTGAGGTGTGGTAAAGTGATACAGCCAAGAAGATTTTAGGCCACTGAGTCCTCAAATGTATTTTGCTGAGGTACTGCTGGCAAAGACAACAGCAACTCTTGCTTCTGTATGTGTACTGGAAGAGGCTTTCTTTTTCTGCTCAGTAGGTGTTTTTATGCCAGTTTAAAACAACCTGTGTATCACACCAGAGCTTGAAAGCCCAGATATTCTAGATTATGTATGGAAAGAGGGATTGGCAGGGAGCATATGCCTACTTTTCTGTATTTATCTGATTTGGGTCTGAAGTCTAATCCTTGGGGCAGCATTGATTTTGACACCTTGTTAGGTTTGAATTTGAAGAAGCTCTAAGGTCAAATTAATGGGTGCACTTCTAAAGTTTGCTCTCTGTTGCTTAACTCCTGACTGGGTCATCCCCCTGGAAGAGCAAAGCTTACCAAATAGTCTTTCCACGGCTGCAGGGAGATGCAGAGAAATTTGTCCTGACCTTTTGTGTTTCTGCAGTTTTAATAATGGTTTCTTTTTTGCTATGTGTGCAAATCTGCGTTTGGCTGCCTGTACGTTCTCTGTGGTAGGTTCATTTGCTGGTGTTGTGTGACAATCCTAGAGTTTGTGTAAATTTTTTCACTTTACTCCCCAGTCCTCTTGTAACTCTAGAAGCCAAGCAAATTAACTTTTGGAGAAGGTATAGCTGCAATCTCAGTAACAACAGAAAAAAAAAAGAAAAGTTGGAAAGTATAAAATACTTCATTTTCTCAGAGGTTGTCAGTTCGTCAAGAAAAAAACAGGGGCACATAAAATTCTCCCTCTTCCTAGCAAAATTGCTAGAGGGATGCCTGGGATTTGTGAAGCCAGAACAGAGAAAAACAATGTTTTGGGTTTGTCTGCTGGGACATTGTCTGGAAGGCTCAGGAAAAGCAAGGTCAAGTCCTCCATGTGTCCTGT
>NW_009647046.1:1456789-1481366 GCF_000708025.1 Charadrius vociferus
AGCAGCCTTTACCCCAGCTCCGACCCTCACCTGTGTTAGTCTGAACTACTGGTGAAAAACAGCCCTTTGTGCCCAGTGTACATATATGCTTATGGTATATTCTCTTCCCCACACGATGTCACACCAGAGTGCAGGGGCTGTTGGGCTCCATCTGAGTTACGTTTCTTGGTCAGAATTTGGCAGTCACAGAGGTACAAAGAGATTTCCGGCTTTTCTGACCTGCAATCTTGACAGGAAATCCAGTGGAGGGAAAGATAAAAACAAGAAGGGAGCAAATGAGGTTTTCTCAAGCCAGGGCTTCTCTGCCTTGAATTGGTGCGGATAGATGAATGGGAGGAAGCAGCCTTTGAGGGCTGCTTGAGAGGCAGGCTTCTATTAATAACCTTGTTTATGCGATCCCGAGGCATTGTTAGAGGAATTTCTGCAGACTGCAAGTTTCTTCTGGTGTTGCTTGGGATTTACCCACCTTAATGTTTTATTTTACTCTAAACGGAGAATTTTTAGAGAACACTTTTTTTTGGGGGGGGAGACTGCCTTTATACCCCCTTTCTCCCCCAACCATTGGTGTCTTCTAAAGAGGCATGAAAACCCTCACCTTGCCTCAGACTTAAAAGAGCCTCCCTTTTTAGCCACAGTCCCAGCTGAGGAGAAGATTCCCTCCTTTCCGCTGCAGAGCAAAGAATGTTGGCTTGTAATTGCAAAAGCCTTTCCGTGCCAGTTCTCCTCTCACCTGTGCTATTCTCAACTAATGTTTCCTTTAAGCTCTCCCTATTTGTTCCCACCATAGCAAACATTCAGAAAGGAATCGTGGTTGTTTGTTCCACATCCTCATGGACTACCATTGTTTGGAGCAGCAGTGGACAAAGGCTTGGACAGTTAAAAAAAGAACATTCAACAGTACTCTTTGGCAGTACGGTAGAGTTGGAAGGTATGCTTTTAGGCAGTGATGTATACTGGTAATGGTATATATTGTATATTGGTATATATTGTAACGTAATGAGTTAGGGCCCTCTTTAGCCCTCTCAAAACATGTCCTCTGTGATAAGCTATCCCGCTATCCCTTTACTTCCCTTTTCCTGCTCTTCCCCCTTCCCAGAACAGTGCTAGCTTCAGATATCTTCTGGTGATGATTACTCCATATGCAAAAAAAACTTTCAGTGATTCAAGGGGATGTTCTAAGCAAGTAACAGGGTGTCTCCAGGTCACAATTCCTGAGAGCCCGGGAGTGTCCTTTATATCTGCTGCGATCAGGCAAATGCTTCCACACCAAAACAAAAGGAGTTTTAACCCTTCCCAGTGAGAGCCTGAGGGGATGTGTAGGTGCACAGCAGCTCTTGAAATCGAGCATCTGAGCTTGGTAATAGGACTGCAATGTTCAAGCTGTTGCTGAAGAACTTTGAACACAGCTGGAGCAGATGGAAAAGACATTTACTTTGGTGCTGTTAGGAAGGGAGAGCTTTTCTGCAGGGTTGGTTTTTTTTTTTTAATCTTTGCTTTATATTTTATTGAGATACTTTCTATATTAAATTAAATGGGCAACTACATTAATTCAGGCATGCAGCTTCCAGCAGCAATCCCATAGTCACAGGGGTTTCTCTCTGCATTAACATATTTACGTTTAAAGCTAGACCATCTCACCAACTTATAGACCAATGTACTGTATAATTTAACAGAGAACAGAAATGGCACAAACCAAAGCACTATGGTATGTGAGAGAAGGGAAGGAATATCCCATAATATCCCATATCAAGAAAAGCCTCTAAAATATTACCTTGTCCCCAAAGTCTTCCAGAAGAAAAACCCATGAGCCCTACAGTCTCACAGCCCCCAACACCCAGCAACCATGTAAATCTGTGCAGCTTTGGGGTCCACTGGCATCAGCTTCCCTTCAGTTTTGAGAAATTGGGAATTCAAAGGCTGATACAGCTGGCTGAGATCTGAGGCAGAAGCACATGTACAAGGACAAACATGCTATATAAAGCACATCTGTATGGCCTGGTGACCAGGGTTGTTATCTATGGTTTGGTATAGTATGAAAGGTGAAGTCCATGTCATGTGAACTGAAGCCAGACCTACAAAGTTAAAATCATGTGGTAAAGCTTTTTTTTTTTTTTTTTTTTTGCCAGCTGCCTCCAGCTGCAGCCAATACAAAAGATTTTCAAAGGAAGATAAATATGTCTGAATGCTGCCCTTGACTCAGTGTAGTGGGTGGATGGCAGATATCTCAGGAATTCTTCCATGGTGATATTTAAGATTATTTTAGAGTGCACCTGTAGAGATCTGAGATATCAGAAGTCTCAGGTGTGTCCTCCCACGTGCCTTCTAGGAATCCCCCACCTCCTAAAGGAATTAGCTGGCTGAAAGATTTACAAAAGACCCCGTTCTGTATGGCCTCTGCTGTCCGCGGCCGCAGCAACAGTTCTGCTGATATTCTCTATGCCTGGGCCCACTGGTAACCTATAGGAACCCCCTGCCTTCCCCCAGCTAGTAATAAGTAAGTGCTAGAGGCACTTTCCTGTATGTATTGACACTATGCCTTTTGAAGCTGAAGCTCCCACAGTGTATAAAGGCTGTATCCCTCCCTTTGATGCCAAATGAGGGCTAGGGTCACTGTATTTGACCTCAGTAACTCAAGGTTTGAAATGGAACAAAAAAGAGTCAGTAACCACTAGAAGCGGCCCATGAGGGCTGATCTTGTGTAATACAATACTCCATGACAAGAGCTGCCACTGTTGCCAGAGTAAAAAAGAGTGTGACATACAGCATGGGCAACTTCAGTTCTTCACAACAGAGAGCTGGGGCAAGCACATCTGTAGATGGACTCAGATAAACATCTCCTCTTATCATATCGGTAAATCCCTTCAGTGTGATGAAATTGCTACTACTGGTCTAGTAACAGAATGTAGAAAACCATCTGGCGAAATTAAAATGAGTGGGATTTGCTTCTTTTTGCAAAGGAAATGTCCATGCACCAAACTCCGCAGTGTTTCTAATCTATTTTGGATGGGAGAGGCCTGTAAAGGCCTCCCTTCTCCAGCTTCTGGTGTAGTAACCCACAGTGCTGACTTTGAATCAATCATTCTCATCTGGGTGATGATACTTCCCTGGGCTGTGGCATTATGCCATCCCATTTTCCATAAGCCAGCGTGCAGACACAAAGAGTCTGGATTGCTGGCCAAGTGTTGAACAAGGAGAAAATCAGCAGGTCTAATGTTGAAATTATTGATATTGTTTTAAAGTGGCCTAGTAAATACAGTGGAATCAGCTCAGTTAGAGCAATCAAAGCAGTCATTAAAGCTTAATAAAGTTGAGTGATTCATCTTTTGTTGTAATATTTTCAAATAATTATCCTATTTAAGATTTAAGCTCCTTGAGAGTGCAAAGTCTAGGCAGAAGTGAGAAGGGCTGAGTCTGAATCCAATGCTACCTTCTTCCCCTAAACTTTGTACTTTTTATTCCTGGTATTTGCAGCACTGCTTTGCAGTACTGAGAGTTTCAAGTTCATTCTTGGTGAACACCGTAGATGTTCAAGCAGTTGCAAACCCCAGATGGAGACTTGGCCTAGATAGTCCAGGATCTTATCTCCAACGCACCCCCATCAAACCATGCATCCTTGTACCCTGCCGGTGGCAAATGTCCAATATCCAGTGCTTCTGGGGAATGTGACTGTCCCGTCATGCACACAGTGATGCACGGCACAATGCTGCACGGTGACATAAAGATGTGGAAGCTAGCCAAGTGCCACCTACAGTGTGGACTAATGCAGATCTTCTCATTTATTCTGTCTGGCAGGTGTTTACTTCCAAATGTTGATTAAAACTTGGAACAGCTTTCTGCCCAGAAGAGGATATAGCTGTGCACCTTGACTCTCTGGTAGAGCAGATGGTAACAGCAACTGTTGTGGTGTGTTCAATGGTTAGATGTTTCCAGAGCCTCAGGTTGCTGCTTTGCTTGGCTGAATCCCTCTTCATGAATATTCACTTTTGAAAGAGATTTATTTAGAAGGGGGAAAATATGGCACAGGTAACTGTGATCGCTGGAAGAAAGGAGCTTAAAGGCAGGCCCTTATTTCTACCTGCAAGGGCAAAAATAAGATGACTCAGCAGGTTAGCTATTATAATTGCATATTAAATAAAAGGTATTCACTGTAAGCAGAGAGTGTACGCAGTTACTTCAGTTCAGCTGATATACACTCATTAAGCTGTAGTAACTAATTTACTTGCGATTGTTTCTCCAGCCCTAAATCAGAACCTTTCAAACTGTGTTAATACCACACCTTCCTTTCCCTGGCACAGAAGGAAGGGCTAAGACACTGATTTATCTGAGGCAGGAAAAACAATCTTGGCTAAAACCTCAACAGTTAAAAAGTACACCTTAGATCACAGCTAGGCATTTCAGCTTTTTCTCAGCCCAAACAGGTATTGAGTTCATAAGAAATTTTAGCCATGGGGTCAAAATATACTTTCCAAGTTTTTGTTGCTGTGTCATGTGTTATCCTTGGTGATGGATCACTGGACAATGACGCTATATCTGTATCTATATCTATCTCACTTCCATGGAGACTTCCACCAGAAGGAATCATATGTGCTTTCTTTGTGCCCAGACTGAAACTGTATTTCTTGTAAGGAGTCTGTCAGTAAGATGAGCTAATTTAACAGTGAAAGTCTGCACAATGTTTACCAAGAAGTGGGACCAGGCGTCTTGATAAAGACCAGCCAACTTATCCGCTCCACAGTACCCCAGTGTGGGCAAGACCCAGGCATATCCCAGAATCACACAGAATCACAGAATGGTCAGGGTTGGACAGGACCTCTGGAGATCATCTAGTCCAACCCCCCTGCCAGAGCAGGTTCACCGACAGCAGGTTGGACAGGAACACATCCAGGTGGGTTTTGAATATCTTCAGAGAAGGAGACTCCACAACCTCTCTGGGCAGCCTGTTCCAGTGCTTTGTCATTTTCAAAGTAAAGAAGTTTTTCCTCACGTTGAGAAGGAATTTCCTGTGTTCCAGTTTGTGCCTGTTGCCCCTTGTCCCGTCACTGGGCACCACTGAAAATGTCCAGACCCTGGAGTACAAATCAGCATTGTAGTAGTACTAAGTCCAGCTACTTTGATACTTGTAACACACAAGGGCTAAGAGGTGACTGAAGAGCACATGGAGTGGCTTCTTCAGACCCCATCTCAGCCATTCTGCTGTCTGCTGTCACTGAGGCACCAGCCTGACTGGGTATTATTAACCACTTAAAGCTCTTTCCTTGCCCTGATGGGAAGTGATTCAGAGCTGTGTTGCTCTCCTCTGAGTGAAGCAGAGAAAGTATGTGGAGAAAACAGGCTCCGCCTTGTTCTATTTCCTGATGGCTCCACAAAAATTGAACTGCCTGTGAAAAATGTTCTGCTAAGAAGGAGAGAGGATTTGGCTTTAAATGACCCTGGTAAGGTGCTTTAAATCCCTAAACTAGGCAGTCAGATGTATCTCTCTTAACTGGGGCAATCAGAGACTCAAATATGAGGTATCTTCCTGTAGAGCTGTGCATCCGTTCTGCCATTCCATGATTATCTCATGTTTGTGGTATTAGACTGATAATGCAGAAAAACAGTGTTCTCTCACAGGGAGCGTGTACTTCTTGACCCTTAGCCAGAGAATCTTGCTTTTCACCAGGGAGACAGCATCTTTACGGGTAGGATGGAAAATCCCTTTCTGGCGAAAACTGGTGCCTAAAATTTCAAACCTTTATGCTAAGACAAAACTAAAATACATCCATTTAGTTCATACAGGAAATTAAGCAGCACTTAAATGAATGGTAGTTATCTAGCTTTCTGGCGATGAGTTATGTTCATTTTTTGGAAAGCACTGCATTCAGAGTGGAAGTCTCTTAAGCCAGCCTCGGAATGCATGCATTTCTGCATTTTCAGTGCCTAAATATTTGCCATTTCCCACTCGGGGATGCTGACATGGCATTAACTTTCTGCGAACATTCCCTGAAATGGCAGTCTGGGGACATTTAGCAAAAGGCTTAGTCTGGTTTATAAAACTGAGCATGCCTGTGCTCTGATGCCTGAATCAGCAAGAGAAAGGTTTAGGTCAATTGTGCCCACACAATTATTTTTTTTTTTACTTTGTACAGCATGTGACTCTGCCAACTAGTTGCAGAGTAAAAGCTGTTCTAGAGCAGTTTTAGGGTTTGCTCTTCATTTTCAAATGTAGGGAAAAGCAGCAAAAAGCAGCTGAAGATGGTAGTCCGAGATTAGAACTTAGGATCAACTTCTCAGTTCATATTCAATGAGGGGATTTGCGGGGTAGCTTGTGTCCTTGTACCTTGATTTTTCTCTGTATGATTGGAGGAACACCTAGCAGCTCCCATGGTTCTGACTTTGATGCTGTCCCAGCACATTTTGCTTTCTTTTCTCTCACCAGGAGACAGAACATCTTGTTAAATGGAGATAACGCTTTTGGTTTGTTTACCTCCAGTGGGAGGTGGGTAGAAAATGCAAAGTAGGGAGATTTAGTAGGAATAGCAGACACCAACCCCCTTCCTCCCTGGTAACCATCATGGAAGGGAAATAATCTTGACCCCATAGATGAGTGACTGCATCATGGAAAGTGCCTGAAAATCCTTGGCCAAGCAACAGCAGAAAGGGAGCACAGAAACCTGCTGTTCACTCAGAACTGCCCCCCACGAGTTCACCCGTTTTTTTCAAGAAGCAGAGACAGCTCTGTGTGATGCCAGAGAATTTACCCAGACAATTCCACAAGAACAGAGACAATCGTGCTAGGAATTGCAGTCCCAATATTTACATTCCAGGAAGAGATGAGAAGAGAGAGACCTTAGCAGTGCTCCTCATGCCTGCCTCTTCCTGTATCCTGAGCTTCCATACAGTGGTGTCTGTTTATTTGACACAATCTGGAAAATGTAAACAGTTAGTTTAAAATTAGATAGAAAACCTCTAGGGGAACGATGAAATAGAAACATTGTAGATGGCTGTGCTTACGGTATATGTTCACGTAGTAAAAGAGGCACAAAGATGAATGCGGTGGCTTGTTTGTCACTCACTAAGTCTATGTGAACCACTTGACGAAGTGACATGAGCATGAGGTACCACTTGCCAGCAGTCTACAGAGACTGCCCACTCCAGTATGCCATGAAAGCGGTTATTTTCACCTAAGGGGCATGTTGCACCCTGGATCATGTGGTCTACAAAAGCTATGCTTTTGTACTGTGATGGCTTGGCCTCAGCTAACAGCCAAACTGCCACCTAGCCGCTTGCTCACTCCCTTCCCCAACAGGACAAGGGGAGAAAATAGGAAGAACAGGAATGAGAAAGCTCATGGGTTGAAATACAGACAGGGAGATCGCTTACCAATTGCTGTGGTGGGCAAAACATATCTGACTTTCGGAAATTAATGTATTGCCAATTAAAATAAAAATGTAATTGCTAATCTGGGTAGTGAGAAACACAAACCCCCAAACACTAAAGCAACACCTTTCATCCCCTCTTGCCCAGGCTGAACTGCATTCCTTCATTCCACACTCCTCCACCCTCCTCTACCCCAGGCAGTGCAGGGGGACTGGAAGGTTATGGTCAGTATGGAGTGGTTTCTCTCTGCTGCTCATTTCCTTCTCATACTTTTCCTCTGCTCTGGTGTGGGTTCTCCATGGGCTGCAGTTCCTGTCAGGAAAATCTGCTCCTGCTCAGCTCATGTGTGGGCTCTCCCATGGGCTGCAGGGAGTATCTGCTCTGGTGCCATGGAGCACTTCCTCCTCATCCTCCTTCTCTGACCTTGGTGTTCCCTCTGATGTTTCTCACTCTTTTTGCTCCCTCCTCTCTCTCTGTGGCACTTTCTGCCCTTTCTTGAATACATTTTCACAGAGATGCCACCAATTTGGCTGATGGGCTCAGCTGTGTCCTGCAGTGGGTCTGTTGTGGAGCTGGCTGCAACTGGCTGTGTCCGGCATGGGGCAGCCCCTGACATCTCTTCCCACAGGGGCTACCCCTGTAGCCTTCTCCTGCCCCACTATCAAAATCTTGTTACGTACACCCAGTACCTGTATGATGGATATTTTAGATCTCCAGCCACTAGAAGTACCTTGATGGCTGTACAAGCCCCAGGAAAGGTGAGCTGCATTTGCCCTGGCACTCCCCTCTTTGCTGGGGAAAAATTCCTTCCCACCTCTAAGTTCTTTCGCAAGGTAGCGCATGAGAAAGAAAGACTCTGGAGCTGAGAAGCTGGCCTTGGGACTGAGATGAAGTCTTGGTCACAAGGTTTTTGTGTTGTGTTTTTTTTTTGTTTTTCTTTTGTTTCCTCCATACGTTAACATTAGCAGAACCCTCCTCGCTGGTTGCTAGGTGATATTTTCATCATGTGGAGTCATAATTTTGTGTGAGGAGTGACCTGAGCAGTGAACCTTTAAGAGAAAAAGCACAGGAAACTGTGCAAGAGATGATGAATCCAGTGGAGCTATGTAGGGTGGAGACGAGGAATATGCCAGTATCATGAAGGGAATGATGACTGGCAAGTGTTTTCCAAGTTGCCTGGTAGCAAATGTGGTAGGATGACCACAGGTGTTTGGATCTACTGGGCGAGAAACCTGAAGACTTACTGGCATTTGAACCTTGGGTCCCTGGTGGGTATATTTATCCTCTTACTCTTTTTCTTCAACCCCACTGCCTTTTAGCCGATTATCAATCCACATTTCCAAAGCTATCACATCCCTGCAACCACCGTGATTTCCTTGTCGTGCTGTATCATGCTCACCTCTTGACTGGTGCTTCAGCAGTAAGATCTTTGGAGTGAGGGGAAGTTGTTCTGATCAGTGTAATGCAGGGAAGGGGGTCTCAGTCCACAACTTAAGGCTTCTAGAGAATGCAACATTATAAGGAAGAGATTATTCCAAACTCCCTGTCACTCTGCATCCCCTTATCCACACACTGGGATCTACAACATTGGTCCCAAAGACTTTGTCACCTTTAACTGCAATTTCCTAAGAAGAGCAACCCAAATGTCATTTCTAATGCACATGGAAGAGCAACACCAGCAAGAGAAAGCAGCCTGTCATGCTGTAGCTGTGCAGGTAATGAGGGAAGTGAACCTGGTCCCTTTGGAACTCCCTAATGCTCTTCTCTCAACCCAAACCCCGCAAATGCAATGGCATGTTAGTGGCAAGGAAACAGTAAATCACTTTTTTTCCACCCTGAGCTACAAGCTGCGGCAATCAGACCCCTGGGAATTCAGTCGTCTTCTCCAGCTCAGCTGGAAGGATTAATGCAGCAGACTCGAGGGGGTTCCGCTTCAAATCCCAGCTCCCTTGCCTCCCTAATTACTTCCATGTGTATTTGTGCAAGGCTGCATGTTGTCTGGGGTCTGCAGGTGGCATAGTGACCTTTGGGCTATAGGGTGGGTTTTCCATGCTTCACCATATGTTACACGAATGAGCCAAGCAGTTAGAAGGCCATTGTAAGCACCCAAGGCCAAGCAATCTCTCTCTCTACAGTGACTGATGGATTCTGTTTCTCTACCCTCACTTCTCCCTTTATGCTTTCTCCAGCTGTGAAAGAAGAAGGAATTTCTGGCCTTAGTTTATAATGTTTAATTAAAAAGAAAAACCTTCTTGCAAAGATAGCTTGTTTCCACAGCTTTGATGTTGGTGCCTGTGGGAAACAGATGAGTTGGAAGTGCATTCTGGGTAACGAGATGTAAATGAGCAACTTCAAGCATTCTTGTGAGTTTCTCAAATCTCAAAATCAGTAGAGCCAGATCAATATGTTTTCCCAGTGAATTCTGTTTTGCTCAGTGCATTTGTACTGCTGATTGTACTGCTTGCTCCAGCTGCCTTAGAAGGCCTTTCCAGAAGTCTCCTCAGATATATTTTAGCTTGTTCTCAGTGAGGCAGCTGTGTTGTTGTACGGGTGCTCTGCAGGGAGTGTTGTGTTTGCAGGGAAAAAGAAACAGCAGTGGGTGCAAAAATCTGCCCATCAGTGCTCCTAGGGAGCACCCTGCCACTGGGGTAGAGTTGAGCTTTGCAACACCTGCTAATGGTTCTTCACTTTGATGTAATTGAGTAGTCCAACACAAATTCCTCTTTTTTTTTTTTCCCTTTATCTTTTTGGGTGGGTTTTTTTTTACAGAAAAAAAGAAATAAATGAGATCATGTCTGGTATTTTAGAGAATATGGAAAACCTGTCAAGGGCTTTTGGGGCAAAGGAAGTGGCTCAAAAGAATGGCTCATCTCAGAAGTTTGGAGTGATGGCTACTGGTTCCAGTGGGATAATTCACATCCACCGCTCAGGGATATGTATGTCCTGCTATTTCAGGCAGCCTGGAGTAGAAAACATGATAACTTCTAATTTATGTTCTTCAGCAGTTTCTTCAAATATGTTCTGCTAAGATCTCTGGTCTAGTTTCACAGAATTTCTTTTTTCACAGTCTTGTTAAAGTCACTTAAGACGTGTGTTATACACTGGAAAGAAATGTATAAAGTCTGTATAAAGGGAATAGATTCACTGTCTTTGAATCTTGCTGGAATGAATGCTTGCCACTGGCTCTTGCCTCCTTCCTGCTGTTAGATTGCCACCAGGCTTGAATGAGAAACCACTGCCCACTGTGGCAGGAGAGGCTAGCCTCAGTGGGCACTGCTCCAGGAGACTTGGCTTAAATGCCCTGCTGTCTGAATGATCACATGGAGGAAGCCTTTTGGGACGGGCTGTGCTGGGGAGGACTAATTTTGTTTAGTGGTGTCTTTGCAGCCCTGATGGCTACCCAGTCGTTTAGCCCTGGCTTGAAATTCCTGTATGTCTCACAGGTCCTTCCATGTACTTCTGGAACATGTCATCAGTGTACTACACAAGAACTATCTTCAGGCAAGGCACCATCCCTCCAGACCTTGTGGCTGTGTTGTTCAGAGATACTTGCACTATCTCTGATCCTCTTTTACCAGGCTTTTCTTGTGAACCCCCAGAAAGTCTACCTAAGATGTGCTGCCTGATTTATGCTGTGCTCCATCTTTGCCCCAAAGCAAAACGGAGACGGGGTTTTTGAGTGTTTGGCCTTTTCCACTGCTCCTCCAGCACATCTCTGCTGGGCCCTGTTGGGTAGGGCGACCCCCTCTGGCTTTCCTCCATCTCTGTCCCCTGTGTGTTGGCAGGAGTTGTGCCCAGTCTCTCCTGGTTAAGAGAAGATGTGGCATGAAAGATGTGTCTGAATAGATGTCAGGAGTGCCCAGCAATTTCTGACAACCCCGACTCACTGCTTGGCGCACAGTGTTAGAGGAGGGTTCCCAAACAAGGCTGTGCTGTCTATGACGGCAATCATAGATGCAGCATCTGTGCCAGCAAGATGGCTCCCTTCTTCTCATCTTCCTCCCAGGGAAGCTGTGGATGCCCCATCCCTGGAGGTGTTCAAGGCCAGGTTGGATGGGGCTTTGAGCAACCTGGTCTAGTGGGAGGTGTCCCTGCCCATGGCAGGGGGGTTGGAACTAGATGATCTTTAAGGTCCCTTCCAACTCTAACTGTTCTATGGTTCTGTGATCATAGCTGCGTTCTTCCTTTAGACAAGTCAGGTAGGGAATCCCCCTTTGACACGGGATTTCTTTTTGTCAGCATGCGTCCTAGGACAGATGTAGCTGATCAGTGAGCCCCATAAGTGGGAGTGCTGAAAACTTTCCTAAGGTATAAAGGAAAAATCTTCACATATGGAGTGGTTGAAGTGATTCAGAGCCCTTCAGGCAAGGTGCTGTGGTTTCTGCTGTGGCGGCTTACAGAAGTGCTTCAGCTAGTGTGGTTTGTCCAGACTGCATGTGATGGCACAGTGCATCACTGTGCATGGGGAAAATGGTATGAGTCAAGGTCACACAAGCTTTCTTCCCTAGGACTCCAACTGAGGCACTCTCCCACTTTCCCTAAGGGCTCAAGAGTGGAGACAGTCATAAAATTGGCCCAAAAAGCCCTGTCAAGGCACTGCAACGGTCCCTTTGATACAAGCCCCCATCACTGATACAGTCTGTTCTGCAGAACTACCCTCCGCTCTCGCAGACCAGATGGGATCCTGATGATTCCCTGATTGTATTTGTGGGTAGCCTGAATCAGAGGGAACATGTGCAGAGGACAGTGTCTGAGTAGATTAGGGCCGTTTCAATCTATTTGTTTTCAAATGCACCATGTTTGGTTTGGGCCATGTGGGGTTTGTTTGATAAAGGAAGAACCGTACTAATTGAATTCGCTGGGTCAATGGCAGTTCACCCGGGGGGTAGGGCAAGGACTCTGCCAGAGGGATCTGCTATGAGGCAGGAAACTGGAAGAGCTTGGCTTTTCATCCTGGCAAAACACACGGGTCCTGGTCCCCAATGAGCCTCATGTGACAGTGGGAAGCCCACTGCCTCAGAAACTCGCTGTCGTAAAGGCTTTTGCCTGATGCGGGAGGATGAAATGAGCTCGGGCTGTGTCCCTGAGCTGCTAGTCCAGCTTGGTGGTGGTGAGGGAAGGACCGAAGCTAGCTGAGGAAAGCTGCTTAACCATTTCAGAGCCAGTCCCTTCTCCTTACTAACCTTATCAAAAGGAGTCTGGTGAGCAGCAGCAGCTCTCCTTCCAGACTCCCTTAGCACAAAGGCTCTGTAGCCCTGTGCTAGTTGTGGAGAAAGTGAGCCGGTGAACAGAAAAAATCAGGCAAGTAGCGAAGATAAAAAACAAACGAGTGTCTCTATCGCAAACTGGAGATGACTATGACTAGAAGCAAGAGGTGATGCAAATAATTATAAAAAAAAATCAATGAGAATAGCAGCTTTCATTTATCTGCTGGAAATCGCCACAGGCTATGTTCATGGGCAAAATCTATAGCTCTGCATGTGCATTCTAGTGGGGAATATTCCATCTGCCCCAGTAACCTCTTTTAATAGTCCCCACCGTCTTCTGGGGAGGCTGGCAGTGTTGACTGAGCACAACTCTAGTCTGATGTGATTGCCCTACAAATGGGAGGCGAGTGGAGGAGCAACGGGGAGTCCCTAATTACTTCCACAGAATATAAATCCATGATGGCTTTGACAGCTTCTGGAGCTGAGAGCAGTATCCCACTGCCTGGCACACCTCATGTCAGAGAACAGCTGGCTGTAGTCCCACCTCCATCAACACCGCCATCAGCGCTCTGGGAGGAAAGGGAGAAGCAGAAACACGTGAACAGTGTGACAGTTGACGGAGAAATTGCCTATTAGCTATAGCAGGGCTGGCCTTACAGATCCTGAGGCTCTGACACTACCTGAATTTCAGTGAATAGCTATGCCTTTCCTCCTTGGCCTGTAATTTGTGCTCAGCACCCAATGCTCCCATAAAAGACGTGACCTTACATGTGTAGAGAGGATGTCGTGTTGTTGTAAAGGCACACTAGAATGTGAAGACGTTGGTCACCCATTCAGTGGGGACTCAGCCTCATTAAAGTAGTGGATTCAATTAATCTCCAGGATAAATCCTGGAAGATGGCAAGTCATAAGTCTGTGCTCTTTTTCCTCCTCTGTAATTGCCCTTTATAGTGATCCTGCTAAAGGAAGCAAGCTTTAATGAACATGCCTGATTGATGAGGAAACCCATTGTGAACAGAAAAACAGCAGTTCCTCCTGCCTATTTTGGGAGCTGTTCTATCTTCCTCGGGTACACTGGCATATTCCAGGGCAAATGGGAGGGAAGAATTGTTTTGGTGTAGTTTTTGGTGTAGTTTTATCTTGGGTTCAAGCAATATGTTATGACAAAGCATCTATATCACCTGATGGTGTCTGCAAGGCCTTGTTGGGGCAGAACTGCAACATGTGCAGCAAACCTTGGTGTAGATATGGCCCAGCAGCTATCATGATGAAAGATAGTGGAAACTGGCTGGTACCTGCTGTTTGGAGAGTACTTCAGTGCAATCTCTAGCAGTTGATTCCAGGTGATAAGATTAGTGGTTGCTGGAATCCGAGATCAGGGTGCTATAGGAAGAGGGTGTTGTTATTGTTCTGAAGGAATGATTTTAGTAACATCTGCTTTCCCGATACAGACAGGAATGCTCATGTTGTCCATGTATTTAACCAGTTTGTTGGGTTTTCCTACAATAAAGGATTATTGCTTATTTCACTGACTGATACTATTTCACTGACTGTAACTATTTGAAAGGACACTGTAGAGATGCTCATGTTGTCCATGTATTTAACCAGTTTGTTGGGTTTTCCTATAATAAAGGATTATTGCTTATTTCACTGACTGAAACTATTTCACTGACTGTAACTATTTAAAAGGACACTGTAGAGAGATGGTGCTGGTCTCTTCTCACAGGTAATTAATGACGGAACGAGAGGGAATGGCTTCAAGCTCCAACAGGGTAGATTTAGACTGAACATTAGGAAAATTTTTCACAGAAAGAGTGGTCGGGCATTGGAATAGGCTGCCCAGGGAGGTGGTTGAGTCACCAGCCCTGGATGTGTTTAAGAGACGTTTAGATGTGGTGTTGGGGGATATGGTGTAGGGGAGAACTTTGTAGAGTAGGGTAGATGGTTGGACTCGATGATCCCAAGGGTGTCTTCCAACCTAGACAATTCTATGATTCTATGAAATTAAACAAAACCACTGAATTCATGCAGCCTCTTGAATACATATATAAATCTCATTCTGAATCTCATGGTTTGGATGCATCTCTAATGTTGTGGAGTTACTTTAGTCTTTTCTGAAATGCAACTTCCTTTGAGTGAATCGCAGTAGACTGGCAAAGCGGTGTTAAATGACACTCTGGCAGGAAGTAAAGAGGATAATATTTCACTGAAGGAAAATTGCAGGAAGTCAGTAGAATGCCTGTTATCTTAGCTGGAGCTGGCATTTGGCCTGGTTACTAAAGATAACACCTTTTTTTCCCTCCAAGACTTGTCACTAGCTGCTTTATGACCATGTATCTTGATTTACATCTCACTCAGAACACCTCCAGCTGCAGAGCATCACCAGTGCCTGGGGGTGACTCAAGGCTTCTCAACAGCATAGACGAGGTTGAATTTTTCAGTCCCCAAGATGAGGGACTGGTGCGAGACTGCTTTTTCCACAGGCAAGGGAAGAGTAGCGGGAAGGGGTGCAGCTGTAATTGCAGGCTGAAAAGGAGAGCACCGGGGAACTGGGATTGCTGCAATTACTGCTGCCAGACACCTGAGAGAGATCAGGTAAGTGACTGCTGCATCTGTTCCGAATAACCCCGACTTCTGTCTGAGCAGCCCCAGCCACTGCCAGCCTGCCTCTCCAGAGCTCCCGCAGAGACTAAATGGGCAGCACGCTGTCCCTGAGCACACTGCTGTCCTCAGCAACTCTCTGTTTTTCTTATTTCGATGACTGGCATCGCACTGAAGCTGTGAATTCTCATCTGGACAAAAGAACAAAATCACATCTGACTCATAGCAATTGTTGAGATCTGGATTTATTTTCCAAGGCCCAGTCAATGCTAGAAGCTGCTTAATTTCCAGGATCTAATGGGACTGCTGCCCCCAAAAGATAATTGCAAAACGTGCACAATGATCAGTTGGGTGTTTCTGATAATTTTCAGCGGGAACAGGAAATAGAAATTTTAGAAATTGTTGGTTATGGATGGAGCTGTATTTTGTGAATTGCACACTGCCTGTCATGCTGAGCACTAAGGAAATACCACTCTCGCTTCATAAATGGTTGATGGCATTAGCAAGGAAAGTTACTTGTCAAGGGACATGCACTTACTCTACAGCCTGAAAAGTAAAAAGGTTATATCTCCAGCTGATATTCTTGTAAATCGATTTATGACTAAGTCCCTGCTGACTTTGACAGGCTGTGATGTGAGCTTACAACTTCTCTTGGTGGCTGAAGGAAGTTGCCTCATTTCTACCACAAAGATCTCTTGTGACCTTGACAGCAGCTCATCTTGGATGACTGATTACGAAGATATCAGAACTACATGTTTTGCTGCTTTGGTATTTTCGTTCACACTGCTCTTCTTCTGAACTCTTTTCCTAGTTTCCTTGAACTTCTTTCTTTCGGTGTTGCCAAAACGTCATGTGTGCATCTGGGAGGAATTCCAACTTCCAGTTGCAGAAGTGGGCCACTCCTCATACATGCACATTTACAGTCTTTTGCAGATGCCCAGGCTCTAAGCATAGCACTAGGAGAACGCACAAAGTGCTGTCATAGCCTGTTGCTTTCAAAGATTCACAGTATTGCCAGCCAGCATTAACTCTTATATTTGTTCTCTCTGACTGTCTGTCTACAAAAAGAGATCTTGTAATGATCGCTCAGCTAAGGATGAATTATTAATTTGAGATGCTGAAGGAGATTTGTGTCAGAGCCCGGCTTTGGATGGGTGACTTGCACAGAGCTTAAAAGCATCTCTAGCTCATCTCCCTGCCTCATTCTGCATTCTGTGCCATTTCTCTCACTGCCTCAGGGCAGAATGTTTCAGAAAGTTGGAGTGGGAATATTTTTATTCATCCTGTTACATGAAGTTAATCTCGTGTAGCAAAGCAGCTGTGTAATGTTTTGTATTAAATCTCATGTCTTCCCTTGGGTGTGATTAAAATTCAGGTGAAGGGTTTTTTTAATTTTATTTTATTTCCCCACTCCCAATGCTCTCAAGGGGCCATTAGGCTTCATTCTTAATAGCTTGCCATCCCCTTGCCTCTGCTGGTCCTGCTGCACACGCAACTGCACTTGTCTGACTGATGAAAGGTGAAGGCTCTTTACTGACTCGTGCACGTACTGCACATTAGTGAAACCATTTCTAGCTCAGGTGAAGGGACGGCTGCTCCCTGGCACATCGAATAAAACCGTGGTTGGCAAATTCTCTATTTGCCTGATTATAGCCCTGGAACACAGCGAATCCCAGTTGGAAGGAGACCAGCTGTTCTATCAATACCCTGGGCTTCCCAAAAACTATTGCTTCATTTCAGTGGCTGTTTCCAAGAAAGCCAGAGTTTCCATTCTCATCCTTTCTAGCATGCCATTGCTTCTGCTTACGACAGAGGTATTTGCCCCAGTTCTGTCAGGTTAAAGAGAAAAGCCCCTTCTATTTGTCTCTGAATCTCTTTTCCCTACTCACTGCTTTGTGTCTTTATCTGTGGAACTGAAATAAGATCACCTGGAAGACAACATAGAGACCTGATAGGGAGGGAGGGAGGGAGGGAGGGGTTATCACAGGGATACACGGGGGAAAGTAAAGAATTAGACTGAAAGTCCTACAGAGAACACAACAGGAGTGGAGAGAGTGAGAGAAAAATGAGCCTAGAGAAAAGAAGAGGAGATGAAAGCAGGAGGGAGGCTGTGAGACATGAGCTGAGGAGGAAGATGGAAATGTACAGACTGGACCACAGACTGCACAGAGAGAGCTAACCTGAGGGCTTGCACAGCTTCTTTCCCTCTGCACCTCTACTACAGCAATTGATACTGTCTTAAAAACAGTGCTGCAGAAGTGGTTTGGGCAAACCCCTATTCCCCTCTAAAATTCTTAGTCTTGACTCAGCTGTACTTTTCATGATTTCAGAAAAGTCCAGTTAATATTTTCTTCTTAATGTCTTTAACTTTCACAGCCACTTCTGCAATTTGTTATCACAGACAAGATCACAAGTGCCAAAATGTGTCATGAAAGGCTTCGTGCAAATGAGCTGGTTATGACAAGGGGCAGGAGTGGGAAGCTTCAGAGTCTTTTCCAGGCTTTCCATACTTCTCAGGTTTCAAGGGTTTGCTGGATTCAACCTTCCAGTAGACTGGAAGGGTGTCTTGGGGATCTTTCAAACAGAATCTACATTGTGGATCCTTTTCTGAGGGTAGCTCAGAAAAACAGGAAACAAGGAGATGCTTTTTTTTTTTTTCCTTTTCTCTTGCTTTGTAAGCTTTTGCGATGTATGTACAATAAGTTAATCTCAGTAGGTGGCTAAGGGCTACTTAGCTAAGGGAATGTGTCCTTGGCAATCAAATCAATCTAGTCAAACCAGGGGTAAAGTTGGCTCCAACCTCTTATAAATTCATAGTTTATCTCTTCCTGATAGGAAACAGCAGCTAGTAACTCACAATGTTGTTTTAAAAATTCACAGCAGTAATCAGTCAGATAAGGGACTCGCATAGTTCCAACCTGTGTTCCACAGTGGCCTACAAGAATCCCTATTTTTAAGCTGAAAAATAACCATATTTGTACAACAGTCATTCCGACTAACGAGTGTCCAGCCAGTGAAAGGGGTTTCATCTTCAGGTAAAGAAATCTCATGTCTGAAGTAGCTGATAGAGGGGCAATCGTGTGGTTTGATCACACGTTAGGAGTCCTAAATTCTAATCCTGATGCCAACTTGGGGAAATCACTGCATATTCCTGGCATTCATTTGCTCTCACTTGTAAAAATGGAAGGCTGATTAATTAGTGCCCGCTGAAGGGTTCACAAGGACCGTTCACTTTATTACTACATTTTTTAAAATAACTTATCTTAACCTAGCACCAAGTCTACCTCAATCCCACCGCGCAGCACTCAGCAATTTCACAGCTCCTATACCCAGCATGGATGCTCTATTCACTTACAAGTTCCCTTTTGTTGACAAAAGAGCAGGGCTGCCTCGCGCACGCATGCACAGAAGGACTCTTGAGACTGAGGGAAAAGAAGGAAAACTTGTGCAGTTTTGTTTCTGCCCCGACTGTGTGTATTCTTGGAAAGTGCGTGAAAGACAAGTGAAAAGAGGTCTGCAGAGAAGTACTATCTTTTATTAAAGGAAGCAGCGTAGCTGAGGAAAAAAAAACAGAGAAGCTTCTGGGAACAAAAGAAAGCTGTGTATTTTTTGACAGCTATCCCAAGGAGTTTATAGTAGCATCACCATCCAGTCATTGCTTCACGGACTTAGGATGCAACATCTCCATCTCTCACTGTGGATTGGTCCAGATGTTAAAAGCTACACTCCACTTAGGGCACTGAATTTGATAATGACGAATTCTGGGATCATGTGTGATGTCCAGCAACCTTTACGCCATGTAAACTGAGCGTCAGTCATAATGCTCCAAGTCAGTGGCACGGGTTGCATTATTTTTGCAACCACCTTCTTGCGGTGGTTTTACATAGCCATGAGTGTTTATCCCAGTGTTTAGACAGCAGACAGTCCAACTTTCTGGATTTAATAAAATTCTATTTTATGTGATACCAGGAAAAATTTTAGGTCGCTCCTTTAGGACATAATTTCAGCAATCTCCCAGCTAACCTGGTTGGGCCCATGTAAACCAACTCATGCAGAATGGGGAACAGTTTTGCCACAGGACACCCATGCTGTCTCCTTTCACCTGAGGGCCCAACAGTATGGCTGATTTGGAGTTCTGATGATGTGCTGTTTTTGTTTTCCTCCTTAACCATGTTACATGTGCTTCAGAAGATTTTGCTTGGATAGGACCTTCTCCCAGGTTCAAAGGGAGCAATCACCACTTTTCTGGCTTAGGTATCCCTTTCTACATATAGGCATTAGAATCCTTTGCTTCGCTTGGCTCTCTGGAGGGAGTTGTTTGGGGAGAAGGGAAGCAGTGAAATAGTTTGATGAATGGCATCAACTTACATCCCCCAGGAGGATTCCATATGTTTTTAGCAGATGTTTTACAAGTTATGGCAACACAACTGGCTGTGTTGAAACAAATTGCAGGGTGACCGTCTAAATGTTGTCAGAAGTGAAGTTTTCAACACTTCCATCTGCCCCCTGGCAGTTACTGCTTTTCTCTGTAAACTACGTACCGTATCGTTATCAGAAAGATCATGAACTCTAACTGTCCAATAAAGTGTTATTTAATTGGAACTTCTCAAGGAACAATAAACCCTGAAACTATGTTTGTTAGTTTTTTTTTAAAAAAAAAAAAAAGAGAGAAAGGTGCTTTGTAAAATCTTATGAAAATAAAAAAAGGCTTCAGGATTTTAGCGTCAGCCAGAGTTTTAAAAGTGCATTTGAGCCTCCTCCCTTTGTGTTATAAGAGAAGGGCAAATGCCAAGAAGCATCAAAACATTTGAGGATAGATATTTGGATGACTAAGGCACTTGTCCGGGATCCAGAATCTCCTAGCTCATGTCCTGGAGCTGCCACAGACTCTAGTACTTCTTCAGCATTCATTTTTGTGCCTCAATTTCCTCTTTGTAAATCGGGATGACTGTTCCTCTGTTGTCTCTCTTGTCATATTTAAACGTGTAGGGGAAAGGGATACTGCAGTGTTTCTGGTGAAACGGGACCCTCCATTTTGCTTGTCCTTAGTGAAAACTACTAAAAAAATTGTGGGAAACAAAGTTTGTTGCCGTGTAGGGTTCAAGAAGTACAGAAAAAGTACACCTGCAAATTTCAGAGGAAATATGAACATTCCTTCTCAGAGGATGGGCAGTTGGAAATCTTAGGGTTTTGGCATAAGCTCCATTTTAGGAAACTTAAGAAAAAAAAGCAAACAGTTGACAGGATATTTTCTGGGGTTTTTTTTTCAGTTCAGTAATACACAACTTTACCTGTTGCTAGCCATCTGCGGAGATGGCTATCATCTTAAATACGTTCATTTTGTTTTGAAAGCATCCCTTCAATGCTGAATATTAAAATGATTACAAAGAATTCTCTTAATTGAGATTTTTCTGGGCAGAGTCCAAGGGTTCATTCAATCAGTGCTTCTGGAGTTCTGGTTTTAGGCACCACTGCCAGTTCCTTTATGTAGTCTTGCGACTTCAAAACCAAGGAAGGAGGGAGGTGGGCAGGAAAGCATTTAGGAAAATTATGTCTACCTATTTGAGCATCTCAGTGAGCACCAAGTGCTGTTCGTGGATTGCATAATCTTAAGAAGAGGATGTCTTTTGCCCTAGAAGCCTGCTTCGAATCTTGTGGTCTGTGGGTCTGAGAGACATGAGAAGGTCGCATGTGAAATGATGACAAAACATGTTTTGTCGCTTCAGAAAAACATACATGTATGTTACCACGTGATCAAGTAAATGTGAAAACTAAGTTGGGAAAAATAAATCTGTAAATGAATATTCAAAATGCAGCTTAGTTCTTGATTAAAAAGAAAAAGAAAGAAAAAAACAAAACTACCTTGCCAAAGCGGCATGAGGGCCTGTGATATTTTTTTTTTTCTGCAAAATGTTAGTTGTTGCTTGGATGAAAATGATTGGGAAAAGCTGATATTGACAAAGAAACCAACTCATAAACAATTTAGCTTCGGTTTTCCCAGCTGAGCCTGGGAAAGCAAAACTGGGTTGAAAAATACACTGGCAAGGTTTTAATTATGATTTTAATAACGAAGCTTGAACAAACCTCTCGCTACCAGTACATCAACTGCCCCCTCATGCTGTTTTCCCAGGCCTGATGGAGGGGCCCTGGGAAGGCAGTCTGATAGCAGATGAGAGAGCATACTGATCCGTGTAACTTCAGTCAGCACTACAAGTGCTTGACATTTCAGAAAAACAAGATCGCTTACTTTGCTGTCTTTATCTGGGAGCAGGTGATCAGGTTCAGACAGTCAGTTTGTCATCTTAAGCTCTTTGTGGCTAAGACCTTGTTTGTTTTGCACTCTCAGAAGTGCCATTCAGTCTCGTGGCAGAGTTAATAACACTGCGTGATTTCTGCCGAGCACAGATTGCTGCTGGAATGTGCCATGGTTATCTGGAAACAGAGTGGTACTCAGGTTCCAGCATGCAGATGCCAGAGAGTTTCCTTCTGCCCGTCTGCCTAGGCAACGAGCTGGGCTGTGTGGCAGTCCAGCGCTGGAACCACAGCCAAGCTGGATCGTGGTTGGATTCCTGCTTTATCTGCCTTCACGGCAAATCGGGGAAGACGTTAGCAGCACTCCTGAGAGAGAATACTAGGAGAAGAAAGGGAGCAGTCTGAAGGCAGAGGAAGTGGGAGGAAAGGTGGGGAGGCCAAGGAAGGAAGCAACGGGGAAACTGTGAAGTTGAGAACTAAGATGTGAAGCACAGATAGGAAAGGGTTCCTAAGTAATGGGTTAGCTGTATGGAGTGAAATTCAATTCTCTCAAAATCCATCCAGTTACACCAGTGAGGAACATGCCCCGATTTGTTCACGGCCTCCCAACATTGCCGTTTCTGTTTCTGAAAACTCAAGCCTGTCAGAAGCGTAGCGGAGAGACTATTTGGATTACGATCCACATGATGTAACGTTGAAGGGGCAGACCCTTCAGACAGTGGGAGGGCTGCAGCTCCAGGCACTTCTGAAAGAGGAGAAAGTGGCTTCAGTGTTTTGGTCTAAACCATGGAACTGTTTCCTTGTTCTGATTTCATTTCAGTGATGTATTTATCAGAAAACAAGTAAACCAGCCCTCTCGCAAGCTTATCTGTGGCAAAACTGGTTTTATCCAAGGTTGCTATTACGCTGTAAGTTCACAGAGGATATACTATATCCTTTACACATAACAAAGAATGTAAACCCCAGCTTTAAATGCAAAACTCAATTCAGTGCTGGCTGGGATTCACAAAGCAGTTCCTTCATGACAGTGAAAGCACTATAAACTCGGGAAGCTCATTTTCAATAGCGGCCCCTTAAATTGCACGGTTGAGCATGTAAGAGCACTATTGTGTCTATGCGAGCATGTGGAAGATTTGAAAGCTGGGGTCACATATAGTTGACTTTTGTTCATTTACAAAACAGCTTCATAGAATCGGGATGGAAAACAGAAAACACATATAAGTCTTAGGATACATTGCCCTGGACTTTTTTCCAAAATATCAGAATAATGATGTCACTGGAGGAGGTGGGGGGGTGGGAGGGGGCAGTTGTTGGAAAAATGCCAGGCGCATCCCTGATGAGGAAGGGATCTTGCCTGTAGAATCTGGAGCTGTTTATGACTGTGGTGTTTTGGGCAGGAGTAAGCCGACTCAGTTTCCTAGAAACCCTCTGCATGAGATCTGTGCATTAGGCCACAAAACAGGGGTAGGAGTTGGACGGCTAGACAGATATGCACACATTTTTGTAGTTTATTCACCAGGGAGACAGCAAAATTGCCTGGAGTATGGGGTCCTGAAATGGTAATTTGCAGGGGTAAATGTGTGATTGTTATGAGGGAGTGCAGAGGGGGGACCAACGGAGCCCAGTTTGACAGGTCTGCAGAGCACAAATATAATCTCGGCCTGAAAGAACCATGATCTGCTGCTCGAGGGGTATGACAAGCCAGCCTCCTGGAAAATAGCGCTCTGAGTCCTTTGCAAAGGAATCAAATGAGGAACAAGGCTATTACCTCGTGTCAAACTGTGTCTAATAAAGAAATGGAAATCCCCTACTCTGCCACAAAGACCAAGGAGAGGTAGGCTCATGCTGTGACACAAATAAATGAATAGTGAAACAGAAATGGAAAAACACAGGCCCAGACATCACAAGAAAATATCAGACCTTGAAATGATTGCCTGTCTTAAGCAATAGACTATAACAAAACATACGTTGCAAATATGATCCGGTTGCGTAATCTAGTTTTGCTGTTACACAGAAATGGATTTGGGACCATAACTGTTAAATTCTATGTGTATGTCCTCATTTTTATATCACATTAGGAAAAAAAGAAAACCAATGCCAACCAATATCTGCACCTGGGGAGCCTTGTAACTGTTCTTTACCAGATATATGAGGCATTAGCAGAGATATTTATACAGAGATGCTGGCGCATCTTTTTTTCCTTTGCACTGCACTGCTAGACATTTGTGCTGTCTCTTGTTCTGCTGATAAGCTTTGAGGGTCCAGATCTGCAGCCCCCGTCTTTTGGACCATCATGAAAGAAACAGGACTTCTTATCAGCACAAGGACCCCTCTGCATAGGACCACTTGCAGGGTTTGGCCCGTGCAGGATTGCAAATTCTTTGGTGCTGTCTCTGTTGTTACATGTGAGAGGGATGTCCAATTTCTAACGCCCTTGCTCTTGAGCTATTGATTGTTACTGACAGTAACAGTGTTACTTCTGCATGCTTTTTCCTCCCTCAATTTCTTTCCCTCCAACCTACCAAGTACTTTGTGAGCATCAGGACCAGTGAAGTGTGATTTCCCTAAGGAATAGTGGAGTTGAACTCTCCTGTGGATTCCCTGATGTCTGTTGGACTCGGGATACAGTCGTCCCATGTGCAAGAACAGTGAAAGAGATTACCTCTTCCATACAGTTACCTATTTTTTTCTGAAACTTGTGGTTGTCAGCTTAATTAGAATTGTTTAACTGTCTCAGAAGTGACTGGCATGCACACGGAACACAACTGCACAAGCCGTATTTCCTTAGGAAACCAAGCTTAGGAGGCTCGGCTTTTCCCATGTCACAAACATGGGCTCTTTATTTGGTTTGGGATGCATTTTTTGACAGGCTTTCCAATCCCGCAGTGTCGTTCTTTGTTTGAAGTTTCTCTGCCAGATCTCCAAACGCATTTAGGCAGCTCTTCTCTCTAAAATACTGGTCAACAAGTCACCTCCCGCCTTCCTGGTCTCTTTCTTTCGCATCCCGGGGATCACCCCGGGGGTCACATCAGAAGCCCATCGGGCGTTCCGAGGGGCACCCTGGGGACGGGGGGGTAGGCACCTCTCCTCCCTCCGCTGCCTCCTGCGAGCTCGGCGGGCTCCGGACTTACCCCCCGGCGGAGGAGGGCAGCTTGGGGAAG
>NW_009647046.1:1481857-1483581 GCF_000708025.1 Charadrius vociferus
GGGGGATGCCCGGCCGGGGGCACCCGGGGGAGGGGGTTCGGCTCCCCCCGCCACCGCCTTGTTTCCCCCGGGGGACACGGGGGAGGGGACGGGAGCGCCGTGGCTCCCCGGGGTGGTGGGCGTGCAAGTTTTTGGGGGCTCAGATGCCATCCCGCCCGGCAGCAACGCCGGTAAGGGAGCCGGCGGGGAGGCTCCCGGGCAGCCCGAGCCAGCTGAACTCGCCCCCGCTGGTAACACCGCGCCGGGGTCGGTAGTCGGTTGGTACTCGGGAGCGTCTCCGGAGGCTCGGAGCCTGCCTTCAGCATTTCGGGATTTTAATTCCCCCTACGCCTCAGCCCCCAACCCCGCTCCGGCAAGCGGAGGAAGAGCTGGGCATCCGGAGGCTGTGCCTGGGGGGCTCTGCCCGTGCTGTCGTAGCGTTTTGGGGGTGTGCCGCCACCCCTGAAGTTTGGGTGAGGAAGGTAGAAGAGTTACCCGTGTTTCTGACTTCAGCCCGGGTCGGGAGGAATTTTCTCTTTCACGCTTCGCTGGTGGGCAAACTGCGGTCACGCCACCCTGGGTCAGTCCCCGTTTTCTAATAGAGATTTATAGCCGCAACAACGCGTTAGTGAGGTACCACCCCACAGAGATGCGTGGGGTTTATAAACTCTACAGCCGGGCACTTAAAAGTTTTATCATAACTTTTGTATTTAAATGTTGGAGTGAGCGAGTAGGCAGTGTTTTCACATGCATTGTACTTGGGTGGTTTTCTGTGAAGTCTGGTAATTGTAATTTTTTTTTTTTTTCTCTAGCACTCCTCTCAGCAATTAGTAAGCTCAGCCTGATTACTGCTTGTATTTCTATAATAAGAGAAAATTTGAACACAATTAATAGACTCTAGGCACGTATTTCACTGAATAGCCAGTGGCTACCAAAGCTACTTGGGCAGAAGTGTGCTGGAGATGGCTGTGTGCCTGGCTGGGTACACGCAAATTGTGAGCAAGGTCTTGCCCTGGATTTTTACTAGTGGGTAAAAAGTGTGTGGAGTTATTAAAGAGTTGTCTTAATGCAACAGGATGTGTCCAAGTGTTTGATAGGTTCGACCAGTAAAATGATTACTTTGGTATTCAGTGCTTTTGTAAGGAGTGGCAGTTGTTCTGTCACAAAAGTATACAAAGTGAGAGCATATGTTAGGGGTGTCATTGGGAGAAATAGGTGCGTTCTTTGTCTTTTTCATAATTTGGGGGGAATCTTCTGAATTTGACTATGTAGCATAATGTGCAGATGCACTTCTTTATCATCTGCTTTCACTGAAATATTTGTATAGTATGTTAAAATGATTCAAATGTTTGATCCTCCCGGGAAGGCAGTTAACGTTTCTGTATTTGTTGTGGCCGAGGTACAGCTTTTGTTGGCGTAAGCTAAAATACCACGCAACACAGTTGCCATGAAATTAGGCAGGTTGGGGGGCGGGGGGGGGAGAAGAGGAAAGGAAGAGCTTTAACTTTTCTGAGATATTCTGGACTGCCAGCAAAATCAAGATAAAATTCCTACCGATTGTCCCACCCTTTCTGCAAAGCAGACCTTTCCCACAAGTCGCTTAACCTCCCCGAGTTGCGGTGGCCTTAAACCCCTGAGAGATGCAGGTGAACGGGCGGTTGTTATTCTTTGAGAGAGGGACAGACGGAGGTGAACCATAGGTGCTCAGCCCCGAGGGTGGGGGGGGGCGGCGGGAGCCGGGGGGG
>NW_009647046.1:1483597-1561108 GCF_000708025.1 Charadrius vociferus
CCCGCCCCCCCCCCGGGCCGGGGAGGGCTCGGGTGGGTGATGCTGGCGGTTTCCACGAGAGGGCTTTCTTGCTGTGCGGTGTCAGAGCGGCTCTTCCAGCAGAGCCTCCGCTTTGCTCCTAGGTACGGAGGAGCGAAATGAACTTGGGGGTGGCTTTCGCTCACAGGGTGTTTCAGATTTCCTTTGTAAATTAGGGGGAAATCCCTTCACTCCCCCCGGGGTGTAAGGATAAGACATCCTGGGAAGAACAGCAGTCTTCCGTTTCCAGGCTCGGTTCAAACTTAGAACGGATCCCAGCAACTTAATTTCCCCACAGTGGAAAGCAAGAAGAGGCTGAGTGTGTTTTGTCACGAAAGAGAAATGGGGTCCGAGTGTTTGCATCCTTGCCTCAACTGATGGCTACGAATGACTCTATCCTGGCGTGATCTCATTTTTGGCTGCTTTAGCGTGTATTATACTTCTCAGGGTGGGGCTGGGCAAAAGGGAAACGGGAATCATTGTGTGCGTATGAAAATGCTGAGCTATCCTTAAGTGCTTTGCCAAGTTGCCTGTGTGGTGTTTAATTCAAATAATTTCATACACCCAGCATTGCAGGTCTGTTTTAAAATGCAGAAACTGTATCTGTAATCGGGAATAATACTGCAGTTCGTAAAACATGAGTAACATCTGTTACTGTGACTTCAATTTGTTTCTCTCTTCTTGGAATAACCAAGTTGACAGCTCAGACGGTCAGGTTTAATGTCCTGTGCTAAACCTTTGGTCCTGCATCCCATGGCTAATTGTGACTCACAGAATCAATAAACCCAGCTCCTGCTCCGCTGCAGCGGCTCGACGGGGGAGCGGGAAGGGCTTCAAACCGCCTCACTGTGTGGAGCTGGTTCCCGACAGCAGATGATGGTGGACAAATTGGGGTTTCTGTAAAACTAGGTCCATCACGTGCGCTTGCCGCTTTCAGCGTGGCAGAGCTGCCTGGGATCTTGGCGTTCCCTCAGCATCAGGGCTGAGGAAGTGAGAGAGTGGGTCTGCGCTGCTGTAGGGGTAGTATTTTCCCTCCTAGCACCTTTTATCTAGTCTTAATCTATCCCAGGTTGAATACTGTAGGCAGTTGAAGCACAGCCATCTCATGCTTTGATGTGTGTTTATTGGCTCTAGCATCTCATTCTCTTGCCTTTTTTTTTTTTTCTCCTTTTAAGTTGGGTTGCTCCCTTCCAACTCCACCTCCCCAAACAAAAAGAATTAGAGCAAAGGAGGAAAAAAGTGAATTAAGTGACTTCGTATTTTTGTGAATGGGTTTTCCTGCTTTGCCCCTGCCTCCCTTGCTGCCTTCTGTAAGATCCTTCATAATTAAAATATTATGACTATCCTTATGGTAGCCCTTCACTTGTGGCAAGGATCCTAATTTGACATCAATGCAAAAATACAAGTTTCTGGCATAAGGGTAGATGACATTTCATCGGCTAGTGCATGCCCGTTTTTTTTTTTTTTAAACCACAGTGCTAAGACCATATGGGCAGATAATGAGTTTAAGCTGATAAACAGCTTACAGATTTGCCCAAATAAAGGACTTTCTTCCTAGAAGACACGTTTTCTTTTAAAATAAATAATGCAGTTCCTGTGTTTTTATTTAATTATCTTGAGTCCTGTCTGTTCTCACCAGGCTGCAGGAAAACAGACACAACTGCTCTGGGAACAGAAGCTACTGGATTTATGGGGCTGTGGGTCTTGCATGAGGAAGGACTTGAGAAGTTTGGATGCTACAAAATTGAGGCTTAAGGGGTGTATAAATAAGCAGATAGTGGTCCAAGTTGTGTTTGGAGAGTTTTGTGAGGTACTGCATAGTTCTTGACATCTTGAAGATGAGTCATTGCACGAGGTGGTAGTAGGTCCGAGGTCTGTTGGGGAGCTATAATTAAACCAGATGAGTATCTATACTCCTTGTTAAGCCTGTGAGGCTGCTGAAGCAGCCCTTGTTTAAAGGTATTGTTGCAAGATAAACTCTACTTTTGCTTTTTCAAGAGTATTTGACTAATGTTAATATGATTTTTTTTTCCTGTTTGTTTCTTTTTGTTTGTTTAAAAAAATATCTTAAACTGACATCAATAAAATGTGGGGGAAAGATTTTTGGATCCATTTTTTTCTTGTTGGTTTCTGAGAAAAAACCCACAAATAGTACAGTGAGGGCTTGAAAGTAACTTGCTCTGGGAAGTGGTGGTCTTGGTTTTGTGTCGCTATTTTAAAATAACAAACAAAGTAATGTATTTGCATGAGAGGGAAAAGCCTGTGTATTTCTCCCCTAAGATGCAAAGGAATGAACTGTTTGGTATCTGAAACTGCTCATTCCCTTTTAAGCTATTTCTTAGGAGGGTTTTTTTTTGGTTTTTTTTTAATTATTATTCTTGGAAATGATTGCTAACCTTAATTCAAAGTAGCAAATGAAGGAAGAAAATGGTTGTACAGAGAAATCAGTCAAGACAACTCCATTCTTTCTCATGATGTTTATTCCTTCTAAAACTTCCTTAAGTATTTTGTGTTGTCTATTTCTTCCCTTCCCACCACTTCTGAGCCCTGGAAAGGCTGCTGGACTTTAATTGTATTTCATATGAGGATATTTTCCAGATGTCTAGAGCTTTGCTTTCTGATGGTCACTGCTATCTCATTTGTAACTGATATGACAGCAGAGTTGCATTTGGTCCTACCATTGCTTATGAGTACACAGGTCAGCATTCCTCTCGTGTCTGTTCCTTCCCCTACACCAAAGTTTCTTATTTTCTTTTCACTGCTCTCTGCAGTCCTGAGTTTCCAAAATGGGGAATAAGTTATCCTATCCCTTCGTTCCAAAGGATTTGTGTGAATTCAGTGCCCACCAAATAGTTGACAGGAGTTTTTTCTTTTTTTTTCTTTTTTTTTTTTTTTCCCCTCCAACTTCTTGCCTTGGAGTATTAGCAGCTGCTTTGCTGTTTATCATTTCTGCATTGGTAAAGATCTGTCATGGGCTAATTTAGTATAAATTGTCTGAGACTGAAAGAAGTGGCCATAGTAAGGCAGTGCATTGATCTTACTTTTGTTAACAGCACCAGCTGCTAAAACAGTTTGTCAGCATGTTTTTATTTATTTTTGCACCGATAAGAGGGAATTTGCTTCTGCACCTCTGCCACCTTCTGTTCTCTAGGAATAGGCTTGAAAGATTTCCATTTTCCCAAAGTTTACAGGCAGCAGCACGTGCTCTCCAGTACAGTGCAGCTGTGCTGGAGGTACTGTCCTTCATTGGTCTTCCTCAGAGCTGGAGGCAGAGAGGCTCAGTATCCCGGTGAGTTGTGTATGTGTGATTTTTTTTGGATCTGGATTGCCTCTCCAGGTGCCTTCATACAGGAAGCCTCAGATGACTACATGCCTAATGTGGATGCTTCATATTTAGTGGACGGAGACGAGACTCACAATATGCAGTGGATATTACATGACAATTGAGGGTATTCCTGTGGTGTCATTTTGCCCTCACTCAGTTCAGTTAAAAGAAAACCAAAACCAGCATCTTGTCATTGTCTTCTGAGATGATGGAGGTGGGTTTCCGACCATCGCAGGTTTTTAGTACAGGTCTTGTTTCTGCACAGGATCCCTCATGCTTATGTAGTCCCTCCAACATGGATTCCAAAGAATGGTAAGTCGTTGGGGGGTCTTGTCATTTAGGGCTTTTTTTGGCCATCAGGATGTTCCCTGATATTTACTAAATAAACCTGTTCTAAAATGGAAGTTTCCAGCTACTTGAGAAATAAATTGAACGGTCACTGTAACGGAAGAGTGAATTACCAAACCCCGAAGTTCAGATTTTTTTTAGACCAGTGTATCACTTCAGGAAGAAACAGAGGCTGCTTTTGATGAAATAAACAGTCCTAAAACTGAATCTCGTCCATGCGTGTGATATTACATGGTTCTGTGATTATTAAAGGGGCTGCGTGATTTTGTGAATTAGGGCTTAAGTCTGAGCTTGCTCAGCTTAGCTGTTGATTGTGTTTAATTAGTTCATCACTGTTCCTGCCCTTCTCTCTCATTTAGCTGTAGCATAGCCAGCGTGGACTTTCCTGGGGTGTCTGTGGTGGTGCCTAGTGTCATCTGGAGTTTGCCCTTGTTAGTCTTCAGAAAGCAGTGTGACAAGCATCCTCTTCACCCCCAATTTCTGTGATGTTAGCGTCAGGGAAAAATCTTACAGCAGTTGTTGATCCTGGGGAAGTGGAACTGAACCAAGCTGCTAATGTGAAAAGTCATGTAGTATAGCAGAGATAATAATAGCTCTTATATTCTTTCAAACTTCTCACTTGAGTCATAAACAACTTTAAATACTTTTTATGCTGCTCCAGATGTCTGGAAAGCCAACAAGACAGATGAGCGAAATGGGGTATGGGACCATATGGTGACTTGTTGACTGTGGGTCAGTGGCACAGCCTGGCAGGGGATCAGGAGCTTAGAGCTGTGTATATTGTGCATGATTACAGCAGTGACTGTTTCTGCAGCTCGGTGCCTCTCATAAGGCTCAGCGCTGAAACCGTAATGCTAGCAGCTTTTTTCATGGCCCCGTGCCCAGTTTGATGAAGGGTGATTTTGGTCATGTGGCTAGACATACGTATTTATGGCCCCGTTTCATCTGTTGAATTTAATCTGTTGGGGTATTTTTAACGTTATTATGGAAACAGTTACTATATTTACTCCTTATGAAAAGCTCAGTGTATGACAGTCTACGAGGAGGGAGTTTTCAGAGTAATAAAGATTGCACTAAATGATGGTGTCCACACTTCTTCAGGAAAAAATGGACTAAATGAACTGACTGGCAGTTTGCCTGTTCCTGAGACATGGACCTCACAGGGCACTGAACTGGAACACACTATGCTGGGAAAGCAACAACAGGGTTTGTTCTTGGCTCACTTGACGGCACATCTCATTTTCTTGGGGAGCGAAGAGAACCAGATCTTGTACAGAGAGAGCTTATGCCTATAATGGGCTGGTTTCTCAGGCCCACCGAGAACCTGTTTCTTATGGAAGTCTCTGGGACGTGTGGGTACCTTTCAGATGAACTTCTTAAAACCTGCTGCTAGGTTAAATGAGATAGCAGTATTGAAATTCAGAGGATTTTGGAATGGGAGTCACTGTCACTGCTGTCGATGTACTTTATTTCTGTAATCATTTGAAAACAGAATGCTTTTTGATGTCAGTCTTGCTGATAATAATTGGTGGAGCTTAATAGTGATAATAATGTGGTAGGTCCACAATGGACATGTATGAGAAGTAATTGAGAATACAGTATTGAACGTCTCAAAATGTTCTTAAGAGGGGTGGACTTTGGATCTGATGTATTTTTTTAACTGCTCACCAGCCTTTGGCCCTGTTAATGTCAGAGGGGATTCTTGGAGCTGCTTAGAATGAGGCACTTATTTTGTGTTGATCAACAAAGCTTTTGCTTCCGATGGGAATATGGCTGAAGCACAGACACATGACGGGGATCTTCTAGAGTTGCATCAAGCTGTTTTTCAGAATAAGACACAGGAAAAGCTGAGAGCTAGTTCTGGAAATGCTTGAGGCACAGTGCTGGAAGCACCAATAGATCTCTTTGACCTATGTTTTTCTTTGGCAGCCTGAGAACCGATGTGATGAATGACTCTGGCTTCACAGTCTTGAAAAAAGACCTTCCAAACTGATAAGGATTTCAACTTACAGTGATGTTTTGCCAATTAAAAACTGATTCTCTTCTTTTAAATGTCAAGGGAACATCAGTCAGGAACAACAGTCTGATGACATTAAGAACAGAGCTTCTCAGACACTGGCTGGATTGAGAAGTGTTGGGGTTTTTTTTGGTCTTGTTTTTTGTCTTTTTTTTTTTTTTTTTTCCCTTTTCACTGTGCTGAAAGGAGCAGAAGGTTTCATGCTTTGCATTCGGTGTGTTCATATTTTGATACTGCAGTGTGGAGGGCTTGGCAGGAGAAGAATCAGAGTTTAGTTTAAAAACATCCATTTTCTTTGTTAATGCCGCTGCAGATAGTTCCAAGTTTCAGTCGGTAGTGGATTTTTGGGAGTATTTCTGTAACGTGATGCTCTTTGGGAACAGCTTTGAAGCTCTGCACCAGCCTTGGGGAGCAGAGGGCATTGGGAGGGGGGTTGGAATCTCACTCTTAAGTCCCATCACTGATGTTACTGCTCAGAACTGAGAGGTGCAAATGCCAGCATCACTAACATCGGCCTGCTGTAGAGCCTCTTTGGCTCTGGGAAAGTTGCATTGCTTTTCTGAGCATCTGTTTCACCAGCTGTGAAAATGAAGACAGTACCCTCAGCGTGTGGGTTTGATGAACATTCTTGTTAGCTAATCTCGGCAAAGTGCATTGGAACTGTGAAGCGTCACGGGTGGTTGTTTGGAAGTGTGAAGGTTTAAAGTGGTGTAAGCCACAAGCTCGCACCTTTGTTAGGGAAGAGAAGTACTAACTGGGGGGCCCTCTGGGGCAACAGGGGCAAAGGCTTTGTGGGAAAGAAGAGGAATTTGCCTATGATGGAGGACCTGAGTGAAAATTATGCCTCATTCTAACTTTTTACACAAGGTCTAAATAGATTTACGTGGAGCTTTTTAAAGCATCTGTCCAGGGCTGGATTTTGCCCTCATACCACAGGGTGATGCAGTTGCATTTCCTTTTGTTGTTTTTCCAGGCCCCCCCCCCCCGCACACACTTGCTTTTTATGATCAAAGCTCCATTCTTTAAAGATATGCCAATGCCTTGTAATAATGCTCAGAGGATCCTCTATGGGGAACACTTCTGATTAGACACTGAGGAATTATTTAATTCTCTTCATACTTCTTACTATTTGGAACATCTTGTTGATAAAAGGTGTGGCTTTTTTCCCTTGCTGTTACTACTTCTTTGGCTCTCCTCCTCCCCAGACACTATACTCGTTCTTTATGCTCTCCCGTTGTCTCATCTTATATAAACTTGGTTCCTTGGTTCTTGCTTTCAGTTCATTCTTTTATCTTCTATAGCACTCAATGAATGCTTGAAAATAATAAATATTAATAATAGGGCTCTTTGAACCAGCAGGTTCTTTGCTGCTTAAACTCACCTTTTCCTGCTGCTTATCCCCTATTAAAAGTTGCTATAATCTGCAGATTGTAGCTGTAATAACTTCTGCAGTAGCAGCTGGGTTTGTGACAAGCGTAGGATTAGAGCTCCGGGTGGGGAAGTGGCAGCGGGAGCAGAGATCCTCAAAGGCACAAAGATGTTGTTTCAATTGAAATATTCTTAGCAATAAAGAAAGACAAGCCAAAAAAAAATTAGTGTGGGAATAGAGCTATTTCTCTAAATGGCCCTTCTTACACAGGTTTCCATGGAGTGTCAGTGACCTATATAGGACAATCCTGTATTGCCCATAAAATCTTACAGAGTCGTTTAGGTTGGAAGGGACCTTAAAGATCATCTAGTTGCAACCCCCTTGCCACGGGCAACGACACCTTCCACTAGACCAGGTTAATTTTAGAACGGGGAAAGCATTCTTTCTGGAGAACATAGTTTAAGAAGGCTGTACTTTTGGAGATGCTTTCAAGCCAATTTACAAGAAGTGTCTCAAAGCAGCAAGACGAACTGAGATACATCTGTAATATTACTGTATGTTTTCTTTTAGTTCCCTCTGCAGACAGGTTTACCTCTCCTTAGAGCTACAGATAAAAAAAAAAGATACCGTCTGCCCCAGTGTGTAAAGTTGTCCACATAATGTCTGGGCCAGGCTCCAAAGCTTTTACCACACACGTACGTACACGCACGTACTCTCTTGGACATCGGCAACATTTTTAGTGTCTCAAATCACACGGACTAAGGAACGAATATAGTAAACGGGAACGGAGTGTGTGAGGTTTTCCTACCACACCTCCTTCCCTCTGTTTAACAACACAAGCTACTGGTTTAGGAGAAGAAGAGAGAATCCTGAGGTGTCAGGGTAAACTTTGGGATACCTTATTTGTTTCTTCTTCCTAGTGTTGGCTTGCCCCTGCTTAGGGGAGGTGAGCTGTTCCTAAGCAGAACCTCTGTTGGGTGGGTTGCTTCCAGGCTTATGTCTTCAGCAGAAACCACACTAGTTACTACTTGAGGCTGGGACTGGCTGGGAGTTTGTCAAGGAAACAATTTGCCTGCAGAAAGTGCTGATTTATTGAAACCAGTGCTGCTTTGTGGGAAAGGGCTGGTCTCCACTTAGTTCTCCTTGGGTGAATTTCTTGCGTTTGGGATAGAATTTCTTAGTCAAAACAGAGATGCTGGTTAGGAGTTGAGTGGTTTGGGTTTTTCACCTATGCTGTCACAAATCCAAAACAGCCTCTTGAAAGTAGGTTTCCTACATGCCAGAAATGCATGTCCTAACCACAGGACTGCTCTTTGAGAGCACGTGGGGTTTTGCATGAAGGATTGCAAGGTGGATTCCAAACCTTCATCCTTATGTAAAATGAAAAAAATATTTTGAGTCTCAAAAAATGTGGTGAGATGAGAAAGTAAGTCCCCATCCAGGTGTCCTTGTGTGTCTTGCAGTGGCCTTGCTTGTCTTTCCACACAGGTTTGTTGCTCCTGTCTGTGCTTTTCACAGAGTGGAGCAAAGAATCTTGGGAGATTCTGGCAAAACAACCAGCGTGTCAGTCTCAGGAGGAGAATGACTGACCCTGAAGCACTGCTGATGTATTTTGGCAGGGTCAAGGCTATACAAGGCTATATAGCTCCTACCCCTCTGCTTTCTCTGAGGAATATTATTAGAAAAGCACCCTTAAGCAGCCAAGGAAAATATAGCTGAACACTGCTGATATGTTTGTGCCTGGGCCATTATTGTCAGGCAGGGTATGAAAAATAATCCTTTGGGCAAGAGAGGAGCTTCTTGGAACAGGATGAAACACTCTCCTGCTGGTTTGATTGCAGTGAGCTCAGCAAGGGCAGGGCTAACACATGGTTTCAGTAATGGGCCTCTTTCTTCCAATTTCGCTTCTCCCCCTGTTTTGTGGAGAGGAAAGTGGTCCTCTCTTCATCCTTTCTTAATTCTCATTGGAGAGTGAGGAGATCACAGAATGGTCAGGGTTGGAAGGGACCTCTGGAGATCATCTAGTCCACCCCCTCACCAGAGCAGGGTCACCTACAACAGGTTGCACAGGACAGCTGTTAAGACTGAACTTCCTATGTTTAAGTTTGTGCCCATTACCTCTTGTCCTATCACTGGGCACCACTGAAAAAAGCCTGTTCCCATCGCCCTGGCACCTTCCCTTTACGTATTTATAAGCGTTGATAAGATCCCCCCTCAGTCGTCTTTTCTCCAGACTAAAAAGACCCAAGTCCCTCAGCCTTTCCTCATAAGAAAGATGCTCCAATACCCTAATCATCTTTGTAGCCCTCTGCTGGACTCTCTCCAGCAGTTCCCTGTCCTTCTTGAACTGGGGAGCCCAGAACTGGACACAGTACTCCAGATGCGGCCTCATAGGGCAGAGTAGAGGGGGAGGATGACGTCCCTCGACCTGCTGGCCACACTCTTCTTGATGTACCCCAGGATGCCATTCGCCTTCTTGGCCGCCAGGGCACATTGCTGGCTCATGGTCATCCTGTTGTACACAAGGACTCCCAGGTCCCTTTCCACAGAGTTGCTCTCCAGGAGGTCAGCCCCCAACCTGTACTGATGCATGGGGTTATTCCTCCCCAGGTGCAGTACCCTACACTTGTCCTTGTTGAACTTCATAAGATAACAAGAAGAAGGCCAGGAAGGGATCTCAGGTAAGCTAGGTGTGTGCTTAGCCAGGGCGTTTGTTCTCTGTGGTTGTTCTCTGCAACATTGAAGGCCCTGGATCTGTTTTTTCCAGGGCAGCTCAGCCACTTGAATCCTTATGTGCTCACTGCTTCGCCACTGAGGGGAGCTTTCAGGGGCTTCCTCTGTTTTAAAAGGTGGGATTGCAAAACTGAGGTGCACACCTTTACTTGATGTTTTATTCCTCCTCCTTTTGAAAAAGGGGCAGGGGGTGGGGGGGAAGGCAGGGTGTGTGTGTGTGTGTGTGTGAAGCTTGATCAAGAAGCAAAGACAAAACACTCCTCTTAAGGCAAAACATTCTGGGCCCTTGCTGTGTATTTGAGGTTTAAATAACAGGAGTTTCCTGTTTCCAAACATCCTCAGATGGTCTCTGCTAACCTGTTTTAAGATGACTGTTACTCATGCTGTGGTAGATGAGGAGTCTGAGCTTGCCTTTTGGGTTTTACCCCTCCTTCTCCTTCAAGTCAAAGTAGGAGGCATAAGGTGTGTTTATAGCACAGAGAAGCATGGGGCAGCAGAAGGCCTGAGCTAGTGGAAACCAGAACCAGGATCTCCGTACAGCTCTGTTGGGTTGCAGCACAGAGGAATCCACAACACACAGTCAGCTGTGGAACATCTATAATGTCAAAGCACTCCTGGATGGGAGATGAGAGATGCAGATGCCAGATACAGAGTGTTTGAAAGAACAAATAAAAACAGCCAAAGCCTTGCTTCTATGGTGGGGTCTTCTGGCGATAAATGGGCAATACTTCTTTTCAAATATTGGATGACAATCATATCTTAATATTTTTTTTCACATGAAATTGATCTAAGAAAACATACTCAAATTAATCAAGCCTGAGTCTACCATCTTTGATTGAAATATCAGCAGGTTTCTGCCTCTTGTTTCTTCTGGTTACAGTCATTGAAGGAACCTCTAAAGGAGCCTCTAAGAGGCTGATTGCTAAGGTTCTGTAAATCCCCAGGAGGATGAAGGTGTTGCTTTTCTTCAGAGGCTTAGACTGTGCTGTTAATGATAGCTGGCATTTGGGAATTATATAAGACCTTTTTAAGGACTAGACTGTTTGCCCACAGAAGTCAGTTTACATCTTCTAATCAGTGAATGGTGAGACTTCTCTGCATCCATTTCATGTCCGTATTCTGCGCATTTGTTAAATATATTTAAATTATCAAGAAAAGCAAACTATTGATCTAAAGACTTCATTCTTTTCTTCTTCGGAATCAGCGATGGAGAACTGAAAAAAAATAAAAAATAAATCAGGTTAGTGTGAAAAAAGTTCCTGTAAGTTTAGAACTTACATGTATGGTTGAGCTGCATTGCAAATTTGTCCTGTTGAAATGACAGAAGGACAGACTGCACTAGGATAGTGGTGTGGAGGGTTTGCCAGAACCCAGATCAGGGCTGTGTGACCCAGTTGTTCCCTGAGATTGACTTGCAAAATCCTTGCTGTGGCCAGAGTCGTATTCCTGTGGGGTTCCGTGTTGCAGTCTAGGACTGGTCATTTAAAGCTGAAGGAGTCTGAAAGGAGCCGTGTAGTGGATCTGTGTCCCTCGTACCTGTAGACTGTCCTTTAACATGAAGCTGCAATCTCCAGCTGTAGTCTTTGATTCTTTACGAAGTGCAACACTATGGAGTGAGCCCAAACATTGATTTATTTTTTGTTTAAATGAAATATGATTAAATGTAAGAATGCCTGAGTCTGTCTATCTTGCAGCTTTGTAGGTAACTCTGTATGGACAAGATTTATCACTTCCTTCCCCTTTCCTGCTCTACCGTCCCTGAGCTTTTTTCCTTGAGATGAATTCACTATGGTTTTAGCAAGGAGGTGATAAAACAGATGCAGTTGTTGAAACTGATGATAAGGTAATTTTCTCACCCTTCCAATAACTGTAAATGCATTCAAAAGAGGATTTGCATTGCTAGTAGCATTTGTTATTGTGTGTATACTTCTAGACATAACTCAGAGATTGACTGGTGGATAATGAAACAGTGCAGCGTGCCTGAGTGAACAGATTGGGCAGGCATCTCCACTATCCATGCACTAGCCCACCAGAATGTGTCTGTTGCTCAGAATTTTTCTGGCAGATGTAGCCTCCCCATGTTGTGTCACAGTGATTATCTATCACTTGTTTATTGAGTTTCTGTGTGGTCCACATGATCTAAACATCTGAGAGTTGCAATGGATTGTATCTTTGTAGCACCTTTTTGAGGCAGAGAATCCTGTTTACCAATTCCCATTTTACTGATGTAAGTGAAATCTCAATGCCATGCTGAAGGTGTCCCAGGAAACTTGTAACAGACTAGAAAACAGGAAATCTTGCTTTTAAGGAAGAGCCGGAGTCACTCTTTCTTCCTTCATAGCACCTATCCAAATTTTGCTCCTAGACAAGATATTTCAGGTTTAAAGTATGGGGAGGGAATATTTCCTGTATTATAGGAAGATTTTTTCCCAGCTATATAAATGGCTTTCTTTGCTGTTCTCTTGCAACCAAATGTCCCATCTAGCTCAGTGATATGTTGTTAAGGCCTTCTCTTCTTTTGACTGTGTCAGTTGTGCATTTACTAAATTTGAATAGGACACCTTTTTCTCTGTAGATGAAGCTCCGGTTAGTTGGGTTGTTTGTTTTGGAGAGTGGGGGGAAGGGGCTTGGTTGATTGTTTCTCTATGAGAAATAAAGATTTTCTGAAGTTTTGGAAGGACTTGGGGGGGTGGGGTGGGATTCTTACCTCAGCCAAGATAGTCAATATTTTGTGGTTTGGGATATGCATTAGAGTGTGGGAGACTATAGAGGTCATGGCCTTGGGATCTGAACCTCCTTTTTCCTTATCCTGCTTCAGTGCACTCACTGCTACTCTTGCCTTCTTTTGAATGCCAACTTTTGACCTGTTGAAATTTCTTAGAAGTGTGCACAAGTTCATAACAAGCATTTTCCTTTGAACAGACTGGCTTTTTCAGACTGTTTACCCCCCCAAAAAAAGTGTTTGTGGAGAGGATCTAATCAGGCCTAATAGTCCTTAACAAGTTAGTGAGTCCTTGAGTCCATTTAGTGGTGTCTGGGAGTGATGTAGTCCTGAAGCATCCACTTGTTTTCACTGCAGCAATCCTAATGAAAGCCACGAAGTGACATGGCTGCTTTCTCTGCCCTGAGGCACTCCTGGGTGCTTCCTTGAGAAAGTGATTTACTTTGGAGTTGTTAAAAAGGCACGGTGTAAAAAAAAAAAAAAAACCAAAAAACCAAACCAACAAACAACTTCCCAGGTACAGGTGTGGAGCTGCTGAGTATTAACGCCAATTGTGCAGTTCAAAATCGCAGCTTTGTTCTTCCTGAGACTGTAATAGTGTTAAAAAATTCAGCCTTGATCTTGATGAGAGCTCAAGTCCCTGATCATGTGTGGAATCAGGGTCAAGGTTTTTAATTTGCTCATTCTTCAGAGATGCTGAGTACCTTCTGTGGCAGCTGCAATTAATGGGGGCTGTGTGCGCCCAGCGTTTTTGAAGGAAAACAGTGTGTGCATGTGTTGTGAGCTGCAACGTGCAGAAGCCAGGATCTCTAGGGGGGTTGCATCTAAGATGATGCCCCTATAGTTGTTTCTTAATTAAACCCCAGACACTTTACATGGCTTCTCTTGAACTTCAGGACTCTGCTTTTCTTGAGCATATTTGAGCCTTCTAGCCTGGCAGCTCCTTGGAGCTTTCTATTAAGGTATTAAGGGGAGGAAAACCAGTTGGTTGCCTCAAGCTGAGGAGGAAATGCTAGACTTGAAGGATTATCTCAGTGCAATGAATTTTAAAGACTTTTTGCCATACATGTGTGGAAAGCTATCAAAATGCTAATGGTTCTGCTGTCTTTTTTAACCCTTTCAACATACGGAGCTGTTGGAGGGGAGGTGAGAATGATTTTATTCAACTTCAAAAGGACAGTCCAGCCAGAAATTAAGTTTTAAGTAGCTTTTTGTCTGTTACCCACAACTTCATTGATAAGAATGGTGCACCCATCATTTGGACAGCTCAATTCTGTATGCTTAGTTGAGGCAATCTGCAGGTGTGGTGTAGGTCAGGTACTTCCTGCAACCAACATCCTACAGGAAAGATGAGCACAGGGCTGAGGAACTCCCTCCCCCCTCAAAAAAGAAAAAAAGTGAAGTTGGAACTAAGTTGCTGCGGCTGGAAGAATCCTGCAGCCCCTTCCTGGGGTGTCTCAAGGAGCAGGCTGGAGGCTTGGTGCTTCCCCACCTGGTTTTTGGGACTCACACCCTGCCTGCAGTGTCATGGATGCCTCTGTTGTGCGAGAGGTCTGTGTGGCTGCCAGGGCATGAGGAGTTCTGCCACCGCCAGAGCAACTCATCTGCTCAAGTATGTACCTGAGGGGCCCTGGGATGGGATGGATCATCCTACCTCTGGCAGGTCGAACACAAGTCTCCCACAGTAGTGCAAGCCTGTCCTCTGTTTGCTTACTCTAGTGTTTCACAAAGGAGACTCTGATTCCCCTGGCTATCTTGCCTCACCATCCTAACCATGGGAAGACGTGGACTGCAGGTGGACACGCAGCTCAGAGCATTGTGTGTTTGCTACGTGGCAGCTGTGACCTGGGCAGCGAGGCTCGTCTCGGATGCTGAGCAGATATTGTATGTGCTGAGGTGGCTGCCCTGCTGCTGCTGCCCAAAGCAGCCGGGCTGGTTCAGTCTGCGCAGAAGGCAAGCAGGCATCCTCCTCCGGGGGCACTATCTGTGTCCGTGAGGAACTTCTGTTCCATTTATTTAGGTTTTTGGCTGAGGTTTTTGACATGTTAGGAATATCTCATTCACCTCTACAGAGATTCTGCTAACGTTCTGCTTTGGAGCCACGTAAATAGTTGGATAACTGGCAATATAAATAACTGAAATTGTGAGTGTCATTAAACCCATGAGACTCAGTCATTCCTTTAGCTGTTTCTGAAATATCTTAGAGCAATGGGTCTGTCTGTGCTTATCTCTTTAACCAGGACTAGCCAGGCAATTTCACCCCCCAGGAGAGCCTGAATCACTGAGCTGCAGGGTTATCTTTGCCATTAAGGTTGTGGCTTTCAGGTTTCAATGAACTTTCAATATTTTTTGTTGGTTGGTTGTTTTTTGTTTTTTTTTTTTTACGGCATATTTACTGTTAAATATTAGCTGCCAGCTTATTTCACATCTTCAAAGCATCAGTGTGTTCCATTTCGCAGCTGAAGAGTAGGTTGCCAACACATACCACCTGGGGGCAGGAGCAAGGGCAGGCAGTATAAAAAGGATTGCTGCAGGGCTCTGTTTGGGCTTGGTACTGGGAGGACACCAGGTGAAGCAAGGTAAAGGGACTGGACAGCAGTGAGAGACTGTGGAGTAAGCTTTTCCTTTCTCATTCAGCATGAGTATGATAAGGTATTGCTTTGCTTGGGGCATCCTAAGACGGATTGGATAGGACACTGGGGAAATCAACTGTAGGGGAAACTGTTTTGATTTAGATTGTTCTAAATGATATGAAGATATGGCTGGTGCGTACCCAAGCACTGGGCTACTTGTGACATCTAGTATGTGTGCTGACCATGATTTCCTGTGTAGCTTTTAGCAAATTTATTGTTTTGAGACAGTGTGTGTATTTATATATTTGGGAAAAGGAATAGATATTCTCCCTCCCTCCCACTCTGCTTTGTATTTCTCCCAGCAGGGACAGTTACAATCTGCTTGTCAATCTCCTGTATACTTAAAGGCTGTTTTCAGTGGACTCTGTCTCTGATTCTTATGTTTTTCAATGGGTGGCTTTAGGTACTGTAAACAATACCTTTTAATAAGAAGTGATTCTCCCTAAAGTGTTTGTGATCACTGGAAAAATGTCTCGTTACCTTTTTCTGACTTAGAGTTACTTGATTTGTTGCACAAAGTATATTTTGCCTAATCTCGAAAATTTAAGATTGCATACATAAAAAGATGGCTCTTATTGTGTCCATAGCTGTTTTGCAGACAAAAATCTTAAACTGTGCAACTGTTACTGTTAAGTCAGCAGAAACAAAAACCTTCTAAGGCTCAATTTGAAGTTTTAGAAAGCAGGCACTTCTTTATTGCAGTGCTGGATGCACAGGGGATCACTCCACCTAGTGTGTGTGCTGAGTTGCTCCGCTACAAAAATTATATATTTATATACAAACAAAATACACGTATTCATCATTTTTCTGAGAAACAATTAACATATTCATACAATTTTCCAGAACTCAGTAATATATGTAAATGTCTGTGACACGTGCCTTCAGGTACACTGGTGGTCGTCCAAGACTCTCTGGTGGTTGTCGATAGTCTTCCTCATTGTGTCCGCTTTGCACACGCTCAGCTTGGTCGCAAAATTCCATTCCCCCTTTAATCTTGGAACCTCCAGAAGATTTTCTCAGTGTACTAACCAGGCCTACAACATCACTTTCTTGACAGGTATATGAAAGCTACATTGTTTAGCAGTTAACTTATAATTAAATCATAGATAGATCATACCTAGTTACCATTACACAAATTATTTATTGCAAAATACATATAATGATTTTAATTTTAATTGTTTGGTCTCTTGATTATACAATACTATCAATATCTGTATTCAAATAATCACTAGTTGTTGTTTCTATTAATATCTATTGATTGGTTCTTCATATTTAAATCAAGATGGGAAGGGTAAGGGGGTTTCCAAGCATCATCACTGGTGCATAACAAGTTTCTATACTTACAGGACTCAAACAAAAATTCTTTATTCAATTCTTCATTGTTTCATCCTGTTCCTATTAGTTTCTTGATACCAAACAGTAGCTACCTAGTGAGGGTCTTATGGTTATGAGTTTCAAAACACACAACATTCTAACATTCTATTTCTACTATAATCAAATTTGGTGATTTTACAACACAGCTGCTTTGCAGTTTCCATTTGGGTTTTTTTGTGTGTGTGAAGAGAAGGGAGCCTGAGCTACATTCTTCCACTGCAACCCCCTCTTCCATGCTAGAAGATGAAGGTATTTGCAGCAGGAAAAGTAGGATTTACAGAAGCGTGTATGTACATAACATGTCAGCCTCACTTCTGTGATTAAGTATGCAGTTAATCTCTGCAGATTAAACACGAAATACAAATGCAAAACCAAATCCTCTACTGTTTCTGAAGAAACATCCCATTTTGAGTTGGGCTTTTGGATGAGCCTGTGAAGCAAGTTGCTGGGCTGGTCAGAGGGGTAGTGGAATGTGCAGGCATGGTCTGTGAAGGGTGTTTATTGGAAGGGAATGGGTAACTTTTTTTGATAGAGAGCAGTGCAGGTGTTCATTTTATTTAGGTTTGCCTTGGGAGAGTAATTCTTGCACAGAATAGAATAGGAATCTCTGGCTTCTTCCTTTTTTTTTTTTAATTGCCTGCATAATTTAAAAGCCCAATTCTCCTTTCTGTTGCCTGAATGAGGAAAGAAGGGGTGCTGAAATGCTGATTGTCAGAAACCACAGTCTAAAACTCGCAATTTGCCATCCCACAGCTGTTGGCCTCGTTTGCATGTACTAGTCTCTGTTTTTGAGACTGGAAGGGTTGTAGGAGATCCAGCCCATGCCAATAAACAGTGAAAGTTCCCTGTTTGCTCAGCCTGTACATATCTGTGCTCTCCTATCAGAGAAATAGAGGTTTGGCATATTGGAGTTGTTATGCTCTGAGAGATTTCAATCTTCATTGTAGCAGTAATTATTTCCACCAAGAAGCTTTGTATTTCCATATTCCCAAGACTAAAGACATCTTGCCCAAGGATATGTACCAGCATGATGGGCAGGACATCTCCTGGGAAGGGGAGACTGCTTGGTTCAAATACTGGCTTGAAGTTAGGCAAAAAGTATATGTCAACCAGTCTGCAGTATTCCAGAAGCTGGGCACTCAGTCAAATTACCAGCTGTTGAATGAGCTGTGGTTGTCCATGTGTGTGGTCTTAGCCCATGGCAAATGAAAGGTAATGCAATTTAGCCAAACTTTATCATTGCTAAATTAAATTACCTCATATCAGCTGCAGGGGATGAGCACACACAGGGAGAGCTACCACAGCTCAGTTGATGTACAACCTGTTATTCCAGTGTACCATAACTTTTTTGGGGCATCCACTTGAGTGTCCTGGTGACCAAGCAATAAATAAAGGCCAGTTGCAAGGAGAAGGAAGGTCTAGTTGTGCCTCCAGTTAGAGAATATTGTCCCTAAATCTCATAATGTTTTTAGTTTGGGAAGTTTAGGCTGCTGAGTTTGGGCTTGATGGAAATAGAGATTCTCACCAATTATTGTACCTGTGTGTTTTTTGTATTTGTTTTTTTTTTTAAAAAAGTTTGTCTTTTCCAGCAAATGATGACTCCCTTGCCAGTAGGGAGGTTCTCTTGCCTGTAACAGGCACTGGCACCAAACACACTTCTGTTCTCTTGGGAATGTGTTTCCTGAAAGGTTCCTTTCATCTGCAGGGAATTTTTCTGCTTTAAACACAGGAAACATTACTGGGTTTTTTCCAAATATCTGTGGAAACTTTTTTTTAACTGAATTAAGATTGTCCCATTTGACAGTAGACCAAGCAGCAGTCTGTTCTCATCTTCAGTTCCTTTGTCTCTAGGATTGGTACCTTGCCTAGGAGTGCCAGGAGGTACTGATCTTACCCATGGACGACTCAACAAGCCTTGGTAGCCTGCACCCATGCCCACTTTGGCTGCCATAACGGGATTTGAAAGGGAACTGGTGTAAAGTCATGTTGGAAAGGACATTGGATGGCGCTTTGGCTCCCCTGCATTCACAATAGGAAGAGGTAGCTGTTAGCTAAAGCTTCTGTAGCGAGCCTGTGTCAGGGTCATTTGAAGAGACCAAGAATTGCAGGAGGTGCCTTTGCTCTGGTGGGCAGTGGGATGGTCTTGCCTTGGTCTGATCCAATCCCCAGGAGCTCAGCAGCTGGGGGTGGCGAGGTGGGCCATGCTGGCTTCAGAACTTCTAGGAGGAGAGGGGAGCAAGGGCTTGCTCGGGGGGAATGTTGAACCTTTTGCCCCCAAAAACTTATCTTGGTAGACTGAGTGTGACCATGGAGATGGGCAGTGCTTTGTGCAGTCCCAGTGGTTGTGATCTGAGCTGTTTGGTGCTGGTGATGTGACACTGGCAGCGCCACTGCAGCGTTATGGGGTCAGGGTCACAGATGCTTCTACGTCCTTGTGATTTGGCTATGCATCCTGTTTTCCTCCAAGCCAGGGCTGAAATATCCTGTTATTGGCTGCTAAAAGATTTTTGGGTTGGAAATTGTCCCATTCCTATCATCTCCCAGAAATCATTCCAGCTTGGCCCACTCTTTTCCCCAGTTCCAGTGTTTCTCATTTACTGGGATTTTCTGGAAACCAAGGTCAGAATGTATTTCCTAAACATACAGGAGGTTTAGCATCTGTTGTTTGTGACACAGATCATTGCACGTGGCAGAGTGCATGTGCAAGTTCATGCACAGCCAGCTTTCACTGCACAGTGAAGATGTGGTTAAATGGGAATTAGGATTAATACTGGATTTAAGATGCTCGTAGTTGGCTGGTAATAACCTAATCTCCTCAAAGGCTGCAGGCAGGCTGGCAGCATTCAGCTCAAGGCCGTTGTTGTTTGCGAAACCTGAAAGAAATTGAATTTTGATACTAAGAGAGCTTTAATCAGAGCCTTTCAAGATAGTATATGCTCTTCCCATCCCTATCGCAAATGCAGCCTTTTAATTTCTTTAATGTATGACAGTCACCTAGGCTTCTAGGTTTGATGGGCATTTGACAGTAATATTTTTCATTTCCTTTTGTAAGAGCTTAGGGGTTCTGATTGATTTTAGAAATGTATAAATTGCATTCTGAAAGTTGATATACCAAAGTCTCTGTATAGGCAGACTGGGATATGTCTGTGTAGGGCAGCAAGCACTCCCCGGTTTAAAGTGTTTAGAGTGCTAAATGTCCTTCAGGTACGAAGGCTCAAGGGACCACAGAAGTGTGGGGCTCCTCCCTGTGATGTGGTCAGTTCAGTCTCGCCTAGTTCGATTGTTGCTGTGGTAGAGATGACCTGCGAGAAATGCATCGGTGAGTCTATGCAGGTCATAAGATGAATCACTGCATTTGACATTAATTAAGGCCCGCGTTGGAGGACAACAGGTTTTAAGATGAATTGTTCTTGCTTCTCCTGTTTACTGGGGCTGCAATGCAATTTTCTGTGTACCCTGTCTCTACTGAAAGTCAGACATTTAGTTATCTAAATAACTTGTATCTTCAGTTAAGTCTTGATTAAGGTAGAGTTTATGCAGGCTTAGCCCTGCATCCTCAAATGGGACAGAGGTGTAAAGTTTATCTATATATATCTACTTTTGATTCCTTGCTTCCAGCCTTCTCCTGGACAGCAGTTCTTTCTGATTGATTCTGCCCAAGCTTTGAGAGCTGTCCTTCACAAAATGCTTCTCTATCTGCATCACTGCTAGTGGTAACCTGACAAAATGACGTGCTTACTCTGTCTGCTTTTCCCTTGTTTTAAATCAACAGCACATCCTGTGGATGGGTCTCCTTTGCAGAGGGTGTCAAAGGTCTCTACAGTATGATGATGTACGCCACTGTCAGTCAAAGTCTCCCTATCTGAGCCACTGGAAGGAGCAGAGATGGATCGACGAGATCTGAGTGCAAAGCTTGTTCTGATGCTGCTGATACAATTCAATATCCACGTTGCCAAAAAGAAAATGACTCATTTGCAGAGGTGCTGATGAAGTGCCTTCATCAAGACCCGAATCGAATCGGTGTATCAATTTGTTTTTTCTTAAGCCTACTTATTCAACCCTCACCTTGATGAATTTTATTTGATTGTTTTCCTGCTGCTTTTGTGTTGGTCCACCTTGCTAAGGTTGCCTTTCCTCTCGCTGTTGCCTTGTGCAGTGTTATCAACTAATCCTATTCATCCTCTTAGATTATCTTTAACAAACTTCAGGCAGGACACTTTTTCTGAGGTATAAAGTGTGCTCGCATACCTTAAGGCTCTCAGGATGTGAAATTGAGAAATGCACTGAAGTTTTGCCTTCCCAAGGCTCAGGGAAGGGCTCATGACTTGATTAAGATTTGAAAGACAGTGACTTTAATTTATTATTTCAACTGTCTCCATCTCTATTGTTCTTGGAGAATAGGACAGTGTCAGAAACATTAGGTCAATTGGAATTCAGATCTCTGCAGGGGCTTACAAGTCCCTTAAAGCACAAGTCTGAGGGCAGGTTAATGAGAAAGTTTCTGGTTTAGTTTTTGTCGTGTTTTTAAAAACCAAAAGCCAGGCAAATCTTTGGCCTTTCAGCTCCATTTCTTCTTTTCTTCTACAGTGGATAGAGAGGGAACTCGGACGAGACCGGCACCCAGCAGCAAAGGTTAGTAGAGAGATGTATGAACTGTACCAGCACAAGAAGGTTTATTTTCGTTAGTTAAAAGCATCCAGCTTTCACTGACTCTGAGGCCTTAGCCCTCTGCAGGAGCCAACCAGCTTGGTTTAAGGCATGCGACAATCCAGGGAAGTGCCTTGTGAGCATCTTAAAGTTGTTGCTTTGTTCAGTATTACAGCTGGTTGGAGGTGGTCTGTGGCTTTTCTGGTGCGTAGTGGGAGGTGGCAACGACTGCTTAGACCAACACTCTGTAATGAGACAGCGCTGTGCTGGGTGAGGCCTGGGGGGTGTGCGAAGCTCAGTTGATTTCTAAGCCTGTAAAAATCCAGGAGAGCACGTGTTAATGCTATTGCTTGCTGTTCCAGCCTCTAGCAAGCAGATAGGGAGCTATTAAACCCCTCTGAACAGAATTAAGGATGAGGGGGAATATCTGTGTAACTTCAGCTTGTATTAGTTGTATTTGGAGAAGAACAAGCACAGAGATAGTGTTTAAAAAAAAAAAAAAAAAGGAACAAACAAACAAAAATAACAAACAGTGACAACAAAACCCCTCTCGCACATCAGCAGGATGTGTCTACCTCAAACGTGAGACTTCAAGAAGACTCAGGTTCTCATGCTGGCTGGTTTGAACTTAAGGGGGGGAAAAGGAGTGGCATGCTGACCTGGGCATTAGCCAGTAGGTGCTCCCACTTAGGTTAAGCACTCCTTGAAGTCGAGGAATTTCTGACGGCTGGTTCGGCCAAAGCCTTGTTATTACAAAAAAGCAATTGTGCCATGTCTCTTTTGTAATAGCTGGTAGAGATGTACGGCTGTGAGTAAACTGCTGTCTTGCCTATAGTACCTTAGAGAGCCCAGAGTGATGGAAAAATGTGCCTTATGAGTGCTCAGTGGCAATTCCTTATTCTTTCTTCAACTGAGTCAGCCCTGTGCTCAGCAGTGAGAGGGAAAGGGCTGACAGACTCTTCACCAGCACTTGAGGCTGTACCTCAAAGCTAACTCTGCTTGGAGCAGATCTAACTGATGATGCTGTGCTTTTCCGAGCATTTGCAGTCTTGCCTGTGGAAGGCCAGCCAACGTCACCACAGCTAGTACAGCTCCACCGACACTTTTTCTTTCAAGATTGCCCAACTGCAGCTAGGAACGCATGGCCCCTGTGCTCCGCTGTGCCCTGGCCAGCTCTGTGTTTTGATGCAGATGAATGTGGTGGGATGATCTGTAAACACCGCTATGCGTTCCGATGGTGAATGTATACAAGCTGCTTGCACAGTGTTACTCATTTATCCCCCCCTGCAAGCTCAGCTGCCGCGTTATCACTCCTGATAAGCTGGTGTGTGATCTGAGGCAGAGCCATCAGCCAGCGCTGAAGGCAGGCAGGAGTCCCACGTGCATAGTTTGGGGGCAGCTTGGTTTCTTTTCTGATAAGCCCGTGCCTCTTGCGGCAGTACAGTGCACACTCCTTTTAAACCGTAATCATAATCCTCTTTGCAGCCGGCGCTGCTATCCCCACAGGAAGCATTAGCAATATCACGAAGTGCGGAGACTTCATTGTTTTCCCCTAATCTGCAAAGGGAGCTGAGGCAAGGCAGAGGAAACTTTTAACCTATTCCGTGCCTCGGTGGTAAATAATTAGTTTTTCACCGGGTGGGAGAACGGGGGAAGCCTCTTACTTAAGATAAAGTAAGCGCAAGGCTCACAGGCTTATCTTGCTCTGTGGAATTCAGGAAAGGCCGTGTCCTTGAATTCGCCTGCCTGGCGTGCCCTGTTTTTGTGTTTGGGAGAAATGAGCCTATTGGAGCTGCCCTAAGTGACTGCTGGCTATAAGGCACCTCTTGCCAGGAAACGCGGGAGCTATGCTTTTGTTTAAGGACCTTGAACAAAAGGCTCTGGATGTTTAATAATGTGCAAATTTGAGTGGGTGGGATATGGAGAAGGTTAATAGGGCAGACTAACAGAGGAGGAGCTGAGCTTGGGAGAGGAGGAGAGGAATGCTGAGGACATGGCAGCAGACAGAGGGAAATGAAACAGGAAAAGCGGCCCCTTTTTCCCCCATGTTAAAGTTAACTTAGTCACCACTGGCAGTTTTGGGGTAAGTGCAAGCCGTGTCTGCTGAAATAACGGGATTTCCACCCACGGCAGCGTGAGAGACCAGAGCACGACTCCGAGGGGTGTTGGTGTGCAGGTCTGCACGCTGTCTAGAGCCCAGCCCATCGCAGGGGGGGACTTGCTGCGGCAGTGCTTGGTGCTTGTGGGTGGGAATTCGCTTCGGGTCAAGGCTTTACATTCGCAAAACTTCTCTTTGCAGGCTGCCGGCTGTAAAATCTTTGTCACACTTGGTTGTGCAGCTGCGGCTGTGCTGCGCTGTCCCTGGGCAGGTCTGGGACTGAAGCTAGGGGATGGGGTGGGGGCTGCCCCGTCCTGGCACGGGGGGCACGAATCCGGTACGGTGAATGGTGCGCTTGCACGTGTGCCGTGTCTTTGGAAGTCCTTTAATCCAAAACATGACAAGAGCAAAGGAGCAAAACAAAAGCCTCTCAAAAATAGCATGAGATAAGGATCTGGAGAATTTGCTTTTTATTCCTCTCAAGAGTCCCTGGAGACTTCTTCTTTTAAGGGAAGAAATGTAGCTTTCAAGGTCGAGCCTTCCCCCCTCCTCCCCTTTTCTTCAGACTTCAAAGGCAGTCAGCTGAGAGCTTCTTAGGAATGTTACATCTGTTCAGAGTAAACGTGGATCGGAGGGAAGGCGCTTCTTCCAAAGTGCCTGAAATTTGTACACAAATTTTCCTGAGAGTGCGGTAAACAAGACGCGACCTCAGTGGGGATGGATGGCGGGCGGTAGCAAAGGTTGGAAAGCCAGCAAGTGGGAGGAGGTTTCTGCAGAGACATTTAGTTTACACACAAGTTTTATTTTCCTGATGCTTTAATAGAAAACATCTTAATGCCTGTGCCTTTATATAAAATTAGTTTGGAAATTGAAACTGAACAAATGAACTGAAATGTGAACTGCTAATGCCTGCCTGTGCCTCCTCAAACTCTTAGCTTGTGCTAGCTTTGTACCTGCTGACACAGTCTTTTCTTCTTATTAAATAGCTTGTCCTTTTGCTTTCAATCTTAATCTGTTTGCTACATGTAGTTTTGCTTTGACTGTAACACTTGCCTACTGTTCCGTCACCATCTGGTCCAAAGCCTATTGGCAGTGGAGGGGCTTTGGACTTGACATGCCACCGAAAAAATGGCACTGCAAGCTTGGGGGATACAGCAGATGGGCTCAGGAGTTGGACATAGTTTAACACCGCTCTGCCTATAACGGGTGGGAATTATTGCTGCTTTTGATGAAAGCTGATGTGTGGCATTGCTGAGAGCATTTGGAAATCCTCTCCGCAGTGACTTGGGGACACGATCGCATCTCAGATGGCCTTGTGCATAACTGCCTCTTCACATCTCAAAAGTGTAACGGAACTGCAAATGGTTTTCACACCAATTATTTCCCTCTTGCTTTTGAATAGAACCGGGAGGGGGGTGGTTTATCCCATTTCCCTGGTGCAGCTGAAATTCAGAGCAGCACGCTTGTGCTGAAGCCGTTGTTTCCTCTGTGCATTTTCCATAAGGAGGCCAAGGAGTGCGAGATTTGTGATTCAGTGTGTGGCTTTGTCACACGCGTACCCAGGCTGAAGATGATAGAAATCTTGGTGCTGTCTCACTTTGGGTTGGGTAAGTATGTTTCATTTGTTGCTTTTGTGGGTTTTTCTTTTAAACTAGGCCTCTTAAATGAAGAAGAGCAACACTTAAGCTTCTGAGTAAATAAGCAGAGAACCCTGGCTTCATCTTGACTAATCTGTTTAACCTTCATCAGCCCAAATATTTACTCTAGGCATTGAATATCCAGGCACTGTAATTCTGATGCTAAAATACATGCACTGAGAATGCTGTAGATTGACTAATCCTGCAGAATTCCAGAAATCCCTGTCTGTATAAATAAACTTCCTATACGAAGGATTATAACTAAATAAGTGCTGTGAATTCAGATCAGCAAAGCAGAAGTATAGCAGTTGGCAGTCTTCTTGTGCTGCTTACTTATGTATTTTTATAAGGATATTCGTCTTAGTCTAAATAGATGTGTAAAGAAAACTGCAAATACTGAAGCACCATGCTGTCACGTACTGCAGGAAGAAAGTTTACCTCTCTGCTTTTTTGCTAGCAACTTTCTTTTATCAGTTTTCAAATTATCATCAGCTTGATTTACTCAGGCTGTTGAAATTGTTTTGGTTTTTGGTGTGGCATTTCTGGTGAATCTGTGTTTTTGTAGGTCTTTGCCCAGTTGCAGGAAGGGGACAATGTAAACGCTTAATGAAATTGCTGTTTTGGAGATACCAAATTTGTAGCTTGGATGCTGAAGACTCCCCCTGCCTCCCTATACACATACGTTCACCCAGCTACAGATGCCTCTAGCATCCGGATTTACCAGCAACAAAGTCGGCGCCTTGAGAAGTCTGGTCTGTTGCAGGGAATACTTACAAGCTCCCAGCGTGTAAACCTGTTGGTATAGGTATGGTGTAAGCAACCTCCTGAGCAGTTTGGCTTCTGTCCCATTACTATATTAATTATCCTGTCTTTGAGATTTAAGTGCAGACTTATCTGGGATCCTTATCTCAGAGAAGCTTTGTTAATACCCCTTGATGTTGGCCTATCTGTTACTGGAGATTGTTCCAGAGACATGAAGGCTGTAAACAGCCAGGGGAGAGGGGTTAGTTTGGCTATTATAAAGGGAATAACTAAAAAGAATGGGATCAAGTTAGAGAAGTAAAATCAAAACTGTTTGAGGAGGACTTCCCAACAGCATTGTTCACTAGGTTCATAGAAAGCTAATGTGTGCCCTGCCATCTGAGAATTTTGAGAGTAGACTGCAAAAATGAAATAGGAAGGACAACGGTAGAGTTGTTCCCTGCAGAGGGGGAAGGGTCCCAGCCAATCTTGCTCACTGCTTTTTGCTTGTAGGATTCTGTGTAACAGTAGAAAACTAGAAGGAATAAATTGCTCAGCTGCTGCATTGTCAGGAAGATGTCTAGCCAGGAACCTGTGCTGTTCATGACCCCTTGGTTCTAACAGATAATTCTCCCTTCTTGAAAGGGACCAATAGGGGAAGAATTGCACCTTGCTTTACTTGCCAACATGCTCCGTAGGGAAATTCCTTCTCTGTCCCATGCTGCCTTAGTCAGTCCTTTTAACACTATATCTGAGAAAGAATCACTGCAGCTAGGCAGCTAATCTCATTTCTGTCCTCAGATAAGATTGTTATCAGAGTAATTGTCTGTTTGCTCCCCCTCCTGAGTCTAATCAGAGTGGATTGTGCCAGTACCTCCTGGGGCAGAGGAACTCGGATGCTGATTGCCCTCAAAAGAAGGAGAAAATCCTCAGTGTATATTTAACGTAAACTTCAGTTTTGTTAGATGTTCACAGGAAAATCGTCTGGAAATAACTTGCTCAGGCATGTCTTGCACATTTCACAGTAATATATTTGTTCTGGTTTAAAATCTAAGTTCGGGCAGGCAGGTTCCTGTAGTGCATGCCGTGGTGAGGCTTTCAAAAGATAGTGCTGCACACCAGTGGAACAGGTACTTTCCCGAGCCCTGGGACAGAGTAAGTTCGCGTATGCAGAGAATGCATACTCTTAGATGTTAGTGTTTCAGCCAGCAAATAATTCTGAACAATTAGTGCTTTTTCCCTTATTTCAAAGCAAATTACAGGGTGGGAGGTTTGCTGATGGGGATGAAGGAGGCTCAGAGATATTAATTTTTCGTATATCCTTCAAGTTGGGACTAGAGCTTGTCTCTTGATGTGTTTACCCGAGGAAGTGGACCGTTTGGTCTCTTTCTAGCGGTGAGCAAACCATAGGTAATGCAGCACTCCAGTGTGATACAGAAATGCTGTGTGCTCCCCCTGTTATATGGATGAGAAAGCTGAGACACAGAGGCACCACAGGCTGCCATGGGAGTTGCCAGAGTTGCATAGATAAGAGGTCTGTGCCACAGGCAGTATCACTAGCGGCTGCTCCTGATTCCTGGTCTGGGCTACCATCTCCTGGCTCCAACAGCCAGCCCAGGATGAAAAGCAAAACGTGATCCTGCCCCTGCTGCTGTAGGGATGTTGTCTGGCTCGAGCAGACCTGTATCCCTGGCTAGCTTAAAGAAGCTCTATAGCTTTTGAATGTGATACCTGAAGCAAGCTTAAAGGGCAAGAGCATACCACTGAAGAGAATGCTCATAGCTGCTGAACTTGCATGCCTCCTATGTGAGAACTGCTGAGACTGTCTGATTCAATCAGGCTTAAAAGGTGTTGAATGAAGCAGGTTCTTTCAGGTATATGTAAAAGTCATCTTGGGGACCTTGAAATTCGTATGGCCGCAGCTGCTTCTAGCCTAATGTGCGCTTGGTGTGCTTAGTGTGGATATTCTCTAAAACTTTTATTGCATAGTTTGCTGCTTCCCGCTCCATTAGACTTCAAATCACTGATTGTAGTGGTAGCTTCATGGCTGTAGTGTCCCTTTCAGAAGGAACCATAACCACTTTACACTTGCTGGATGACTTAACTGATGTTGCTCTTGTCTTTACAAAAAGAGACACAGAACTACAAAAAGAGGAGGAAGAGAAACATAAAGAGGTGTAAAAGCCATTTTTACCCGTGACTATACTGCACTGAAGAGATGCCGGAGATAGCATTTAGAAAAGTGCTTCTGGAATTGGAAGTAATACAACTACATCAGTACAACTAGTAAAAGGAATCTTAAACTGGTAGGATGCAATGTCCCCAGTGCTGCTGGAACTGGAGCTTGAACACAGTGCTATGACGTCACCTTATTCAGATCTAGCTGTGGTGTGTTTGATTTGGCCCCGCTGCACGTGCTGCAGATGTGAGTGTCCAGCAGTAGAGCTCGTGGTCCTGAAGGCCCCTTTTTATGGTTTGTGGGCTCATGCACATGATTTTTTTTTTTTTTTCCACCCCCTCCATTGCATGTGTGGCTTCATGTGGTATTTGTGGTGGTTGTGTTTTGCTTTTTTCACTTGAAGTGTATTTTTTGGCAGCCTGTGTCCTTTAATGGGCGCTCATGCTATCAGGCACCACAGCTATACATATATTAAAGGGGCTTTGCTATCTGGATTACACTATGGTGTTCGCTTTCTTTGTGAGCAATTCATATTTCAGAAAATTGTGTCCAGCTGTTCTTTTTTTGTAATGGCACCGAGGACAGTGTTTTAATTTACTTTGCTACTTCTGCTGGCATAGCACTTTGGAGCCATCCCTGACTGGGTGCATCACTCCCCATGTTGTGGTGTTGATGGTGAGGTTGTACATTAAGGAGATGTTGGCTGATTTATGAAAAAAGTGGTATTGGAAGCTGGGAGCAAATTTTTCTGGAGGGGCTAATAAGCTGTAGTCCCTGCCTGCTCCCCTTCCCCAGCGTTAACCCCTGCAGCACACCATGTGTGTGTTCCCTTACCTCATTCAGCTTATGGCTGCATCTGTCATGTTTGATGCTGCCCTCCTGTCACCCATGGTAGTGCTTGTTCAGTGCATAATAACTATTTTGAAGCCATGACTTAAATATCTGTCTAGTAGTCCCTTCATGCTGTATCTTGGACTGACCCACCAGTTTACAGAATGGCGAATCATAGTTACTCCTTAGCAGAATCACCAGGTAGGTCTTTGAATCCTTAAAGATAGCTGTCTTGGTCTAATCTGAGCGTACCCTGGTGAGGTGGTCTGACTTGAAAACTTATGAAAGTACGCCATTAAACCAAATGCTAGCAAAGTAAGTGTAGCATGAACGTATCTCAAGTTACTAGTATTGCTTCTGCCAGCTACCATAAAAAGCTTTTCTAGACTCTATTAGCAAGTGAACAGAAGGGATGTCATGGAGCTGTCAGGCCCAGACTGTCAGCCTGGTCTCTCCACACTCAGGAGTACATGACATGACTGAGGCATTCCGGTATCGGAGTTGATGTAAGGACAGGTCTCTCCCTTGCCACCTGGAATGCCTTCTTTCAGTAGCAGTTGGAGATGTTGGGATAATTGAGTATTCTCCATAAAGTAGTTCTACTCAGCCATAAGAATGGTCATGCATAGGGCGCACAGAGGTAACCAGTCTTGCTAAATGGTAGTTTTAAGAGAGACTATATAGAGACGTTTACAGTTGAGGCCAACAGCCAAAGCATGTGGGAAGCATGGTGTCAAATAGCAGAAAATAAAAGAATAAGAAGAAATATTTTACTTGCAACTTCTTAGGCATGTTGCAAGATTTGCCTCGTTTTTATGGGTCTTCAGTTGTCTGTGACAACAATCTTTATTTGGTTGGATTAATCCACAGAGGTTCGCTGCAATCTATGGAAAAACTTTAGATATATACACCATTTCAGTTAAGATGGCTCCAGCTTGGAACTTAATAGAAGAAACCCAGCTGATTTCAGTGAGAGCTGAGCAAGGCATTAGCCTGCTTTTGAAAGAAAACTTAAACAGAAACTATTCTGTGTAGATGGGGACTTGAGTCCTGCAAGACACTTCCATCGCAGAAGCTGCCTCTTGCCTATAAGGCATAAAAGTCAGGAGAAAGGAAAGAATTATTTAACTAACTGCAAGGAGGCATCAACGGCTCATGGGAAAGCACAGGGAATAAACTGCTCAGGTGATCTGGGGAGTCATGATCTCTTTGAAGTGAAGCCAAATGGGATCAGTGTGAACTTTCTGGTTACAGTGTGTCATGGCCTTTCTAGGGTAGAGGGCTTATTTCTAGCCTTGCTTTCTATTAAGCACATCGTATTGTGTACATTTAAGTCTGGCTTGCGCCTTTGGGTGTTTCTCAGATGGCAGATCCCAAAGAACCTGCCTTTCTTCTGTTGAATTCGAGGAAGGGACCCATCTTCTCTTGTTTTTCCAGATTTATTTGTCTTCCATTGCTTCCAGTAGTTCAGGTCTGTCAGTAGTATCACACTGGTGGGGAATCCCAACAACAGCAATATTTTAAGCACTCTAGTTCACAGCTTGTTCATAGTGAAAGTCCTGTCCACTTGCACTCTGTTCCAAGAGACTTGTGGTAGAGAAAGTCTAGACAGAGGCCTGTGTTCCTACCTATACCCTTTTGCATGTGGGAGCGTGATGGGTTATATTTATTATAGTTAGTACCGGGGTCTCTGTAAGTTAGAACACAAATCTAAATGCCTCAAGTTTAAGCTCTGGCTAGGGCTGGGACAGTCCCCACAGGTGGTCCTAGATTGCTGAAAGTGCTGTCACATCATTGGGGGTGTCACAGGAGGTGGGGAGTAGCCCTGTCTCATGGGTTAGGGAGTGCTGCTTGTGCTGTAGCTATGTACCTTCCAGAGACAGTAGTGGTAAGTAAATGTGGCTGTGGCTCCCAGAAGTATCCAGCCTTGCCTTGGACACAGCTTCTAGAAGAATTCTTTGGTAGGGGGGGAGGAAGGGAGAAAACTGATGCTCTTCTAGCCCTTTGAACGCTGGACTAGAAATTTTCTGAGAACCTTTCAGTAAGGACCCTGGTCAGTCCTGGTTCTTCCTGGAAGAAACAAACAGACCCTGGTTCTTCCACTTTTGTTGTGGTCTGTCTTCAGCTGTCACCGCCTTTGGGATTTGTACCTGAACAAGGACTTTGGTCGCCCTATTCAATAGTGAAAATTGAAAGCTAGTTTCCTGATGGCTTTTTGCTTCATATTTGCTGCTGCTTCCCATCATTGATAGCAGTAAAGTGGCATGGGGTGAAAATCGGCACTAATTTGGGAGCTTGATTGCCTGTGTAATAAGCTTCTCTGTTATCCTTTGGCAGGAGCAACAGCTAATATAAATTTTTTGCTGTCACTTCTGCATGGGCCATGTACCAGCGTCGAAGTTAATCCCTCAAAATTATGTTCCATTATAAATCTCTCTTCACAGATGAAGTGGGTGCAATTAGGCAGAGAGGTCCAGGAAAAAAAAAGAAAGCTCTGAAGGACAAAAGCAGTCTGCCTGTGCATCACAAAGTGGTGTAGCATCTTGCCAGTCACTTCCAGGGAACAGAAGCTCCTTGGCCACAGTGTTCTTGGGGCTTGTTTGGCAATGACAATATGTTCTGAGTTGATCAAGCTGAAGTTCCACCTCTTTGTAAGTACGAGGTGTAGGACCTTAGGAGTAATTTGAAGCTGTGTGTGTCGGTTCTCCCTTATTTCTTTTCTTCCAATTACACACAGAATGTTTAATGTCGTTATTCCTGCCTGAGCCTTGGGAAATCAGAAAAGATCATCAAGACCCTGGTAACAGGCTGACAAAATCCCCAGCATATTTAATTAGAGATTATTCTTTTGATGTTTGGGTTGATTTTGATGCTTGTTTTTTATCAGGTTACTCTTGGGTAACCTTCTGTATACTGAACAACTTCCTTGCTTTCATGAGTGTCAAAGACCCTCAAGGTTTAAATGTACTAGTGTGGTTAAATTACTCTCATTTTTTAAGTTTAGTTATAAATTCTTTTTGGCTAGGGAAAATAGAAATACTAGCTCTTCTGTAACAGGCTGTACAATGACTGACTTTCTACACCCAATTTAGTAACCCGGCTTAAAACTGGTGCCTGCTGAAAGCTCATTCTTGCCCTTTTCTAGAAGGGGATGATAATTCTTGGAGGTGGGGTTTTGTTTGTTTGTTTTTTCTTTTCTGGAATAAACCTGAACTATATGAAACTAAGGCACATTTCTGGTTTTATGGAAGACAAGCTCTTTTTTCATCCCTGCCCCTTGCCTTTTTCTTTGGGATGCTGAGCAAATGCTGTCAAGTCTACATCAAGAATGGCGTGGACTATGCAGAGAAGTGAAAAGTTTGTTTCGACCCAATGAGCAGTAGGGTGATTCTCCTATTAAAAGTCCCATTAAAGATATGTGTGCGACTACAAATATTGAGTTCTACCTACCTGTTTCTGAGCTTTAGAGATGTTTGAAATCCATACTAAAGTCCTCATCAACTAAACTTTACTCAGGTTAGACTTTTTTGATCAAAGGTGGTGATAAGATTTTGATTTATTTTCTGTTCACTGTCTGCAAACATTCTGAAAGGTTTTACTTTCAGAAATATTTAGTATTCAGCATTTCAGCTTGAATTGGATAAATTCATTTAAGAAAATCTGGAAAAATGTCGCATTAAATGTCTCTTTGCTTACGTGGCGGTCAAACGTGAGTTACAACCACAAGGACAGGGATGTGGTGAACATGAGAAGCTATGTCCAGTTTTTATCACAAAAAAGCTCAACATGGCAGTACGGTTTGCCATAGAGCCACTTTATTTTGTTCAGATCTGGCCTGTTGAGCAAAGGGGGAAAAATAAATCTGTAAATGAGAGCTGCCAGCCCACGAATTACTGCTATTCTGCACATTGATCATTTGTTGCCTTGTTAAATTCAACTGTCCTACAGAGAAATGGCTACCTGGTGTGCTGCTGGCTCTATTCCATCCTCCTCCCTGACAAAAGGATATGCGTGTTCTCCTCTAACTTACGTAAACTTCAGTGAGCTTGGGTCTCCTTCAGGGTGCTGTGTTCTCTGAACTGTGCAAGCAGTCATCACTTATTGCTGGTAGACCCAACGTATCTGATTTTTCGTGAGAATTTAGTCACTGCTGACTCCAAAGGAGCCTCCTAGACTGGTCTTGCTGTGTTTTGCCAAGTACCAGGGGGAGCTTACAGCACTTGGTTGCAGGCTGTATGTGTTGTTCTCCAGTTTTCCTATGTGTTTTCTCAAAGTGTATACTCCAAGCATACTAAAATGTCTGAGAAAAGGGTCAAAGTGCTTTATATGTTAGAGTAAAACAGGGCTGAGGTCACCACCCAGTTCTTACTATTGTCAATAATGAGTTATTGTGTTATTCGTCAGCTACATGTGAGAGAAGGGTAGGGAAACAAACTGAGGTTTTTGTAGATGATAGAATCTCCAACTGTGGCACTGAACCACGGAGCACAACGCAGACTAACAATGCAGTGACGTCAGGCTATCTTGATGTGACCGTAAGAGCTTTTTGTCTGTGAATACAAATACTGGAATAAATCATTAACTGGGTTTTAATAAGCATGCTGGTATTGGCCTGGTTTCTGAACTTGGAGATAGACAAAATGCAACACAGCATCTCATATTCAAATGTGTGACCAACCAGCAACAGGGTCCTACACGTGCTGGAGTCTACTGAGAGAGAAGCCTTGATGAGCTCCAAACCAATGAATTAGTTGATAGCTGATGCTGGAATGTGGGCCACGTTAACCAGAGGAACAGTTTCCTCCTCCTGCTCTACCAAAGCAACTTCAGGCTGCTGTTTGAGGTGGCAGAGACAATTTAGCTGCTTTGCACGCCAGATGGCTTGAGCGGTGAATAGCTATCGTACGCGGAATCCATCGTCTCTCGTGAGGGATGTGACTGTGAAGTAGCTGACTTCTGAAAACAAGCTTTCTGCAGATACTTTTTCCCACCCAACAACAAAGGTCTTGTTTGGGAATGCTTTTTGGCTGCAGTCCTCGTGACCCTCCTGGGAAATGCACTGTGCATTTGACTTGCACTCACCAAAGGAAAAAGCGAAAGTAACACAGCTGTAGTGATTTACTACGAAGTTTTGAGGCTAATTGCCTCATATGTTTAATTAATAACTGACACATTCTGTCCCTCAAAGAGCTTGGAGACCTTCCATCTGGACCCCTAGTGATTACAGCCTGGAAGCCATCCCTGTAATTAAGGAGCAGGCTCTAGGAGGCCTGTTCCCATTATGGGCAATTATTGTGCTTGCTACTTTTTCCCTCCTTTCTTATGAAAGGACTGAGAAAATAGGGCTCCAAGACTAATTTGACAAAAAAACCTGACTAAAGAGGTGCTTTTGTGCTACACGATGGTAGAATGATGGGGTTACATGTTAGTGCCAGCACTCTTTCTTTCAACAGGCTCTCGGCAGGTTCTCCGAACACCAAAATGTATCTTGCACCAAATTGAAGTGTTTGTTGGTCAATATTAATTGCCAATGCAAGAAGTGGATTTTTGAGAAGAACTCGGCAACTGAATGTTTCTACTGTTACTTCTCTATCTGTCCCTCCCAATTTCAGACTTTCACTAGGGTTGACAGCTGCTCATCTGCGAAGACTCTGGCTGGCTCAGAAGCCCTCAGTGCAGAGGATGCTGTGTCTTTAAGCCTTCCATACAGTGCTGAAATGTTATGACAGAGCATCTCACAGGGGGATGCGGTTTCCATGGCAACCCCACACTGTAAGATAAGCAAACTGGATTTTTTTTATTTTTTTTTTTCCTGAGAGGTTCAAGAGCAAGGAAGGAATGAGGCGATCTGTCAGCGGGCGAGACTTGAAAAGAGGAAACCATGTCCATTAATCCTGCAGCTCTGGCTGCTTTGTGTTTTAATTAGCGAATGTTATTATGGCAGAGAGCACAGGCTCCTCACCCTGTTGTGGGGTTTTGAGGGCTTTTTTTGTTTGTTTCTCTTTTTATATCTCCAATTAAAAAAAAAAAAGAGGCTGGGGGGTTGGGAAGAAGCTTTACTAGAGCTTTAAATGAAGGTCTGAAATAAAGAGCCTCAGGATCTCTGTTCCAGAGCTTGTATCCCAAGCCAGGGATGTGAAGTGTAGCTTGCCTAGTGGGAATGAATCTGCCATTCTCAAATTGAGAGTAGGTCGTAAATTTATTTTGTCTGATGTTCAGCAAAAATGGAAATCCCCCCTACCCTTGCATCCTACATGTGTGCCCATGGTGATGTGAAGTAAAGCAGGGGAGTTGTGACTTCCTTTCGTCCTCCCCAGCTTGCCCAGAGGCATTACATGTTACATAGCTATACTACCTTCCCTTGCCATTGTTTTGGGGTAGTTGATACCTTTGGGATCAGTAATTACCCTTATGTGAGAAATCCTCCAAATGCCACCACTTGTGAGAATGCAGGACACTGTGCATGCTATGAGAGTCAACAACAGAAAGAACAAGGAGGGGGAATGCTTCAGCCTGCAGTGAGAAGGCAAGCTCCCACCCAAGCTGAGATGGCATCTTAGTAATCAGAGAATCTCTTGGTAGCAGCTAGTGCACCAGCTGGGTAGGAAACTGTGCTGGTCTTGTAAATGTGCCGTGTGTAGGAGTTTATTATGGAAAATATTTTGACAACCTTTATTATTTCCAAACACTTCTATGTGTCACCAGAAAATTAGAGTTAAAGTAAATGTTATCCCTACAGCAGTCTTGTCTGCATAGTTTCCATGTCCATCCTGTATGGAGTGCTGCCCGCTCCTTTGCGGGGAATTAAAGCCCACTGTAAATCTTCGTGTGGAATGAAAAGAAAATTATTCTAATCCTTAGAGAAAGGAACATACCAAACGTGTTCTTCAGTACTTTTCTATAAGCAGCAGTATCTCAGCCTCTTTTTCAGGGGCTGGTGCTTACAAGGAATTCTCTTAAATGTAGCTCCTCTTACTTTCCTGCCAATATCTTCTTCAATGCCTTTCCACCATTTGTCTCTTTTGTGCTGTGGTTTGTGGGGTTTTTTTGGTTGTTGTTGTTTGTTTGTAGGTCCCTGTCCCCCCATCTCCCCATTAGTGAGCAAAGTCAAAATGCAATAGTGAGCATGTGCTCCTTTGCTAGTGTGAATTTCTTCCACAGTGCATGGGATGCAGAATGAACTTTCTGCTCCTGCACTAGGTATGAGGGTTTTTTAAGGGGGAAGGGAGATAACTGTGTCCCTTTCACCGTCTAGCCTCTCACCCCTCAAATACTACATTTTTTTTGGCCTTATCTCTTTGTTTGCACATGTCCTGCTCTACCATTAGGTTTTTCTGGGGATTTCACAATTTCACATGCCCAGTAGATAGCATGGAGTTGCTATGCTTTATTAGGTACATAGAAAGGTTTGGGGATTTTGGTTTTGCCCCTGTTGTTCCCTCCCATTTCTCTCATCTTTTGCCCAGGACAAAGCAGATGCCAGTATATTGCATAAGCCAGGAGATAAGTTTCATAGCTAAATACTGATGTTCTGTGAAGAGTGTTTTTAATCATCACTAGGGTATCTTACAAATGGAAGGGCATCAATAGAAAGGTTTGAAAGTCAGCAGCATCAGCTGGAGCAAGGCAGTGCTTGTACTAACATACCTTACAATCAAGAATCCTGGGCTGCATCAGAAGTGTGGCCAGCAGGTCAAGGGAGGGGATTTTCCCCTCTACTCTGCTCTGGTGAGACCCCATCTGAAGTACTGCATCCGGCTCTGGAGCCCCCAACATAAGAAGGACATGGACCTGTTGGAATGGATCCAGAGGAGGGCCACAAAGATGATCCGAGGGCTGGAGCACCTCTCCTATGAGGACAGGCTGAGAGAGTTGGGGTTGTTCAGCCTGGAGTAGAGAAGGCTCTGGGGAGACCTTATTGTGGCCTTCCAGTACCTAACGGGGGCCTACAGGAGAGCTGGGGAAGGACTTTTTACTAGGGCATGTAGTGATAGGATGAGGGGTAACAGTTTTAAACTGGAAGAGGGTAGATTTAGGTTAGATATTAGGAAGAAATTTTTCCCTCTGAGGGTGGTGAAGCACTGGAACAGGTTGCCCAGAGAAGTTGTGGAAGCTCCATCCCTGGAGGCGTTTAAGGCTGGGTTGGAGGCGTTTAAGGCTGGGTTGGATGGGGCTTTGAGCAACTGGGTCTAGTGGGAGGTGTCCCTGCCTATGGCAGGGGGGTTGGGACTAGGTGATCTTTAAGGTCCCTTCCAACCTCAACCATTCTATGATTCTATAAGTTTGGGGCTTGCACTCTCTTTGTGAAAGCTGTGCTTTCACATGCTTTTACTACCAGTAATTCTGGTATTCTGGGAAAAAAATCTGACCAACGAGGGAGTAAATGATGGAAGACACCGTTGGTAACATGTTCCTGTGTGTGGGAGCTCTTCCATCAGGTTCAGTTTGGATAGCCTCCATCTTTTTTCATGCTCCATCGCCCACCCTAGTTTTCAGTTTAGCCATGCAACACTTGGTGGGGTTTGCAAGCCTGCTTGCAGCAGGGCAGGGACTTTATCCCCAGATAGGAAGAAGCAGCCCAGGGAGGTGACTTATCCAAATAACTCAGGAAATCTGTGGTGAAATAAAAAAAATCTACTCTTGCCCACAAACTGCTGGACTCATTCTGTGCACTAACACAAACATCGTGTACTAATGCAGATCAGCGAGAACTAATATTGCAGGAAAGGGAAACCCTCTCATATTGAGGTATTGCATGGTACTGCAAACTGATTCCTACAAAGTGCTTCACAAATCTCTCCGGTTCTGTTTGAGGTTGCTGTAGAAAGAACGTTCTTCTCAGCTCCAAGCATCTAGTCACCCAAGCCCAGCAGAGCTTTGTTGCACTGATTCCCAGCAAATACAAGCAGTGTTCACATCACAGGGTGAATTAGGGAATGAAGAGCCCAGGAGTAGCTGCGTGTATCATTTGGTCTGTTTTTCACAGGAGGGAGTGGTTAATGGTTCAGTGAGCAGGAAGACTCCTGTGTCTGCCCTGGCCTCTTTGGTTAGAGTTGATGCCCCTGAGCATCAACTGGTGGGTGGAAAAGAGCAGCTGGAGAGTATTATGCTCTGCTCTAATTATGATTTCCAGAGGACCAGGGCTCCCAGCTAAAGCTAGATGTTTTAACTGGTTACTTGCTGACGCATCACTTCACGTGGCTTCTTTACCACACCATTTTTAACCCCCACCCTTCTTCCTGGAAGTAATGAGTTACTTGTGCATCTGAGTAGTTTATTCTTAGATAACTCTTTTAGCCATTGCTGTTTCACTCTTACTGCTTTCACTGGTTTGTCAGTTGTGCCCAGCACCCACGCACTAGTTGAATTTCTCACCATGAAGCCACTGAAATACAAAGACTTCTAAATCAACTAATGTCATCCATCTGAAATTCTCCTTTCCTCACCTGCTTACCAGCCAAACTTCCTTAAACAAACCCGGGGGGGGGGAAGCAGGTCATTAGGTTCTTAAGCTCTCCTTCTGTTGTGTTGGTGACCCAGAATTGAGTCTGTGTATCCGCACACACTAAGGAGCATAGTGCTGATTTGGAGGAATTTTGCTTGCTACTACAGTTGCACGCTAGCGTAGCCTGGAAATCATTTAGACTTAAACACACAGAGATGTGCTGCTATTAGTGAAGAGCTGCCTCCGAGATGCTTGTTAGCGGGGTTGCTGGCAGGCACTGCCCTGGTGCCAGGGTCCAAGTGTGCGGAGCTTGGTTGCACCCTGCAGAGTCCAGCACGAGTGGAAGCTCATGGATTTCTGGGCAGCCAGATGCTTCTCAGAGCTCCGTCTCACTCTGTAGCATCTAGACTTTCCCTGGCTCATAAAAGCATTGCGAGGAGAAAGTACACGGAAGACACCATAGAAGCATTTTAGTTGGAAGAGACCTTTAAGATCATAAAGTCCAACCGTTAACCTAGCACTACCATTGAACCATGTCCCTCAGCACTACATCTGCACATCTTTTAAATACCTCTAAGGGTGGCGACTCAACCACTTCCCTGAGCAGGCTGTTCCAATGCTTGATAACCCTTTCAGTGAAGAAATTTTTCCATGATACTCTAGTTGCAAGGGAGTTCACAATCTTGAAGGAAAATTCTCTTTCATTTATCTTTGTATTTAATTTGCTGGTTCAGCACAGACCATACTGGTGCATCCTGTTTACATTCATCTCTGTTTTAGACATCCAGCATAATTCAAGAACACTGTAACTATGAATGTTTGCAATAAAAACCATTTTCATTCTGTGTGCAGAATGTTTTGAAAAAGAAAAAAGGGCTGGGAGCTGTATTTATGTTCTACAAGTCCTAATAATAAAGTAGTATTAATTTCTGTTAAACCTCTCCAAGCAATTTGCCCCAAAATGTCTGTCCAAAATTGTTTGCTGAAGCATGTGCGAATGTATGTATGTTCTTTATCAAAATACTGAAGAAATATTTTGGTGCTATGACAAGCCAGGACCACAAATTAAATTGGATTAAGAAACTAGGTTGATATGTTTCATGACATAAATGAAAGATGCTTTGGAAAAAACAGAAAGAGGAGCCAGTATTCTAGATAAGGCCCCGGCGTGAAAACACAAACAGCAAATGAGTTTATTATTGAAGCCACGTATATCAAAGCCAAGTTGACTGAGAAGCTCTCTGGCCTAACCTACAGCTGTTGTCTTTGCTATTATTAAATGTCATGTGGTGGTGTGCAGCTACGAGACTGGGATATTTTTCCCATCTAGAGTTTTATAAACCTAATGAGAATGGTCTTGGCTTCACAAACCCCTTGAACTTTGCGTTAAGCCTGTATGACTTAAGTGAGCCACAGACCCTGAGCTGGCCTCTGTCTGGTATGACTTTCACTCTTCCACAGCGACGGTGCAAAGCCACAGAAAGCGGGGAGGCACCAGCTTGAGTAGAAGATGACCTCGGGGTCTTTGGTTTCTAGATCAGAGAAAAAGGAATGGAACATTTCTCTAAGGCAAATATTGTCTTTTGAGTATTCCAGTTGATGTTATTTGTTGGGGGGAAAGGCTTTTTTTCAGAAAGAGCAGAGACCAAGCATATGTCTCCGTTGTCTTCTAACTTGCATTAGACCATGAAAGTCCTTGAGGAAAGCTAATCGCTGAAATAGGGGGAAAAAAAAAAAAAGTTTGAGGAACTGATCTTGATTTCCCTGCTGCTAAGACTTGGCTAGAGCCAGGACAAAGTTTTTAAATTTAGAAAAAAATCAGAGACCTTTCTTTTCCCAAGATCTGTTCAACTTGAATTTCTATTTCTTTGGGAGGTGGGGTGAGGAAGGGAGCCTGCCCAGTTTCATGCACGTTCATTGATTGCAGCGCTGCAGTGCTCAGCTCTTCCCAGACCTCTAAAATCATTGTAAGTAATTGGGTTAAAGTCAGCATTTATCATACTTAGTTAGCCTAGATCTAATCGTTCTTTCCAGAATTGTTTGCTGAATTGCTTGGCATGTCTAACCTTATCGGCCCCGTTAACGTCTTATCCCCATTTGACAAATCTAATCTCTATCTTTCTTTCTACAAGGAGAGAGACAGGCATCCTGAGAGGCTTCTGTTACTGGCTGTGCAGCTAGTCAACAGGCAGCCCAGAAGCTTTCAGAAGGATGCTTGCAGCTGCTAGAGAAGATTTGAAAAGGTTTCAGGTTTATCGGGTATGGGAAGTTAGGGTTTACTGTCAGGATGGTTTGCTCAATTACTCAGTTTTATCTGTTGTAGGGACTTGAATTTTGCTGTTTTAAAAACAAAATAGGAAAATCTGCTCAAGTTAACAGATGTCGGCAGTCAGAGATTGCTACAATGAGCTCAGGGCAAAGAGTATATATGGTGTTTTGTGCCTTTCGCAACCCACGCTGTGGTGTCTTGCTTCAGACACTTTTCTCTAGGCTTACAAAATCCCTCTTGGCTCTAGTTATTTTCTGAGAGTATGACTGAACCACTTTACCAGAAAACACTTACAGCGTGGTGTCTGAGTTGCACACTGGGGACCTGATTTTTCCCTCCCTCATAAACCAGGAGTGACACCACTGAAGCAAATGGAGTCACAGGGTTGTGAAACTGAAGTCAGCAAGGAGAAAATCCAGCCTATATTCTGTATCACATGCTCATTTAAGGCTGTCTTTGCCATGAGAAGTTTTCATGAAAAGGAGGGCAGGGGGAGATACTCTCTCTGGCCTTGCATATCCCTTCCTTTGGGGATTTCAGGGAGTTTGCAGGCACACACAGAAGAGCTGACGTCTGCCACAATTGGGAGAAGTTGCACCCCCGCCCCCTGCATCCGCATGCATAATTTTACATAATTCATGTTCTGATGCATAACGCTGTCATTCGCTACACTGACTTCCAGTGTGCTTGGCACAACTCGGTGAGTTGGAGGTTTTTTTGTTACCCTCAGATGGAAAGCAGGCTCATCCTCTGTGCACACTTTGTGCAGGGACCTTTAGAGGGTACAATGATCGAGAAGTGATTTATCTGCTCTACTGGCAGTCGGGGCTTTAAATTTTTGTGTGCTTCAGTCCGTTCAGAAAGGCAAAGGCTTATTTATTTATTAATTTATTTGATTTTCAAAAGGGATGTTTGCTTGGATGTGAGCATTTCCCCCGAGATCGCTTGTTCACAATGGGACTCTGCGTCAGAGCCGGGGTTTGAGGTCCCAGGGAGGGAGCCTGGCCAGCGATGCTCATCCCTTCCCTCCCGTCGCCTCCAGCTCTCTCTGCAGTACTTGGAAGTCCAGTCACTATGTGCGCATGCGGTCCAGAATGCACGTACCCAAATGTAAGCCTTAAATCACAATTTGAAGGTAAATGTCACATTTTAGACCTTATCTTTAAGGCCTTAAATTCAACTCTGTGCTGGGTTGATGACTCTGCTGATGTCTGTCTCTGACTCGCTGCAGCTGGGCTGGGGCAGAGCCAGAGGTGTTTCCTCTGCGAAGGTACATAAGGGGAAGAGGGCCAAAAGTCTCTTCTTTTGCTGCCTGGAGGAGGGCAAAAACAGGGTATCCAGTGTGTACCTGCCCAGCTACCGCCTAGCTCCCCTTTGGAAGCTGGCTGCCTCTGTGGAGCATGCCAGGGCTGGGCTGTCCTCTTTTTACCTTTTTTAATTGGCAAATCCTGTTGGCTGGAGGCCAGACTGACGTTGTGTGATGTCCATATGGCTGTCCACGGCAGTCAGCTGCCCAGAGGGTCTGAAGGGCAGACTCCTCTTCCAGGAGATGCTGGTGGGGGCAGCAGCAGCTCCTCCCCAGGGCAACAGCCGCTCTTCCCCCCCTCCTTAAAGTGCCTGACAGCACGCCCGACATGTGTGCTAGGGAGGAGAGGCACCAAGCTCAACTCAAGCTGACTAGGGTGAAGTGGCATAAAACTGCAGGAGGGGTCAGGCAGCCTTTCAAAACCAGTGGCAACATACGGGATGAAAGAGATGAGGGAAAGGAGAAACTGCCCATTGAGTAAATCCAGCATTTTGTGAGAAAGTAAAAACTCCAGACTTTTCAGTGGACTTCATTCAGATCTGTGTCTCCCTTTTCTTTGATCTGGACTCTCCTTCATACCAGGTATCTGAATGAAGACCAAAGAGCGATAGAAGTCTCCTTACATTGCAAGATGCTCTCCTTTTAGTTACCCTGCTATCCCTTTCTGCTCTTTTCTCAATGAAATAAAAGCATTATATGTCATGCCTTCGAAACTGAGGAATTAAAATATGCGGGGTTTACAGCGATGTTGATTTAGCATAGTTGTTAGTTACACCTGAATAATTCCCAGAGGATGGGAGAAAGAGCTGGAGAAAAGAGACGTTGTGTTCAGGGGCAACAAGAGGTTGTTTGCATTCTACCAGCCCCAATATTAATGGATGTTTGTAGCTGTAGCCTGGGCATCCACAAGTTACGTGCACAAAGGGCAGATCTGACTGTTAGACCCAGAGAGGCTTTGGAGAAAATTGTAGCAATGTAGTTTGCTGCTGTGGCTGCTTACAGGGATGGATCTCTGCTTCCTCCAGCTCCCTTCAGTGGGAATTGAGGCAGGTTTCCTTCCAGCAATGCTTAAAGCACTTCCTTGGGTGGAGATTCCTCCCCTGTTTTCCTTCTGGTGTGCAGTGGGAGCGGCACATTATTTCAGATCTAACAGCTTGGGAAAATCCCAGGCCCATTCATTCCTGTCTACTGTATCAGACGAAGGCTTTAGCTCATCTTCATCTGTGGCCAAGAGGTGTGAAGTTTGCTTTTGCAGGATGGCTTGGCACTAGCGTGGCCAACAAAGCAGCGCGAGTCACTGCAATTGCGAGCTACCATACAGGACGGATCTAGCAGGTGGGGATCAACTGGATATGAGGCTGCTCTATTGCATGACACAGGCCGAGCACATAAAAGTCACTACCCTGTCTACGTCAGTGCAAAGTCCCTTTCCATTTGCCTGATCCTATCCTAGCAAACTTAAGATATGTTTGCTACTAGATCTCCCAAGTTTGGAGTGGCTGGTGGCATCCCCGCAGAGGTGTTCCTATCTCTACTTTTGGGGCAATCACAATAAAACCAGCACCACCTTACCAAGGGAGAATCAGAATGCTTCAAGCTCTGCTAGTTCCTCAGAAGCTGTGCTCTGTTAGCTCCAAATAGTCTTTGAACGCTATCTTCTTCAAAGCTGCTTTTCAAGTAGAGTGATTTGAAAACCAGGAGAGATTACCATGGCATGTTTTTTTTTTTTTTTTCTCTCTCATTTTGGTTGAGAAAGTTTGAATTCAAAATGTTTTGACCAGCTTTGTTTTCAGAAAAGAGTCACCAAATATAGCTGTGTTCTCTGTAGTATAAGAAAGGTAAAAAGGATGCAGTGCTTTGACAGCAATCCATCTGCTGATTGCCATGTGTACCAGGTGTCAGTATGAGATTGATGGCCTTAGAATATAAATCCACCGAGGCAGGAAGGGTGCCTTCCTTTTGCTTTTTTTACAGTGATAAGTGCGTGTATTGTCTGTGCTGAGCCAGTGATGAATAACGATGAGTGACCGTAGTTATTAGCCTCTGAGCTGGGGGAAGCCAGGCCTCGCCGGCCAGCCTGGGCTTAGCAGCGCTCGTGATTATTCAGCTCAGTTTGAGCCAGTGACATGCATTTTGCCGAAATGCCTTAGTCTCTTCTTCCCGATTATTTTGAGGTTTGGGATGATACACTCTTTTTCTGTGGAATTTCTATGAAGTGGATATTTTTAAATCTAAAACCTGTAAGATTTCAGCTTTAATGTTTTGGGTTGTTTTTAATCTGAGAAGTTTTGGCTAGGAAATATGAATTAGGCTTGTTTTTTTGGGGAAAAAAATATCACTAAAACAAGCAAATGACCTCTCCTCCTTCCAATTTGCTTTGTTTTGAAGAGGATGAAGTGTGACAGGATTTTGACTCTGTTCAACATCTGAAAATCAGAAAATGAAGGGTTCTTGTAAAGCCTTGTTCCCTACGTACAAAAAGTACGCCTGGATTTTCCCCAGTCCATCTGAGTCCTGCTGTTGTGCCTGTGTCAGACAACAGTGCTTATCTGGTCCATCTCGGGGATGGGAGTGAATTTGCAGCCTGTCACCTGCGGAGGTGACCAGGGTAAGGAAGTTCTAATTCCACCTCTCGGGTTAGATCTCATTTTAGACTTCCTTGAAAATGATCTGTGGCACGTGACTGGAGTGGATGGAGGAAAAGGATTACGGATTCTGCCTAATCCAGCTCAAAACTCTTGACAGCACCCAATAGAAATGACTCCCTGGCTGCTTCTGCAGTCTGTTCCTTAGTCAAAGCAAGGATTTGTCCCTGGCAGCTACTATCAAGTAGGGAGCTGGAAGTCTGACTTTATATCGCTGTGTTTCATGGGTATTTGGAGTTTTGTTTATTATCAGCTGTGTTTCATTTTGGAAACACGATTGAATCCCTGAGATACAAGGCTCCTGTTTCCTTTGGGGAGGAGAGATCGCAACTGTACATGTGATGGCAGGTGGTTTCTGGCAGCGTGTTCTCCTTTCACATGTTTATGATTTTGACCAGGTTCACAGCTGCTATTTGTAAAATCCTCTTCTCATTAGGCTGAAGCGCTTGAGAATTTCAGGACCTGCTGCCTTTTTGTGTTTCCCCATATTTCTTTTTCCTCCCCAGCCACCTCCTGTGTTCTCAGCCCTGTGCCGAACGAGCCCGGTTGCTCTTGCCTGCACCTGGTTGTTGCACATGCTATTAGCACAAAAGCCTCTCCGCAGAGCAGCCCTCGGGAGAACAAGCTGTATCAAAGTGGTGATGGGGATGATGTTTTGCCGGGCGACCGCCCTGGGTCGCTTAGCTTTGCCTGGGGGGAGCAAGGTGGCAATTTCTCCTTCGCTGCCTTGCTGATACCCCAAGAGAATTTTGGCTGCTTTGGTTCACAGGGGAGGATGCTGCCTTAAGGGTTTCCTGACTTGGGCAGAACAGGCCGTGCTTGCACATCTGTTGGGTGCTGCTTTCAGTAAGGAAATGCAGGAGAGAGAAAACACCTTCCTTTTGTTAAGAATACAAAGTCATATTTAGAGCTCACTCTTCCATCTTGCGTGGAGGATTTTATGAGTTTAGAGGAGTCTGGGTGCCTGTTGAAGTTTGAAAATATGGTATTTTGTTCTGAAAATATGGTATTTTGTTCTAAAGGCAATGTGGATAAAACGCAGTACTCGGGAATAAACTTTTGAGAGCTGAATTTCTTAACGGAAATGAATTATTCTCTCTTCCTTGCTTGTTACTGTTTCTGCTGGACTAGGAAAACAAATTAAAGTGAGACTAGACCACTAGAGTTGCAGTGTGAGGAAACGAGAAGGCTCTCTTTGATCCCAAATGCCCAATCAAGAAGCATTTGCCAGCAATTCCAAATGGGATTTATTTGTCAAGTCCTAGACAGAGGCCAGCAGGGCCTGGAACCAAACAAAAGGAGGAGGTACCATACTATAAACGTGGATTCAACATATTCACTGTTAATCTTCTTTTACCTACATGATATGAAGGTTATTAACCCGACTGCAAAAGGACCTACCGGGGAGTTAAGCGTCACATGGAGGGGATTATTACGTTTTGAAAAGAATTTGTGCTGGTGACTGTAACATAGTAAATGTATTAGGTGCCTCTTTAGATCTTCTCTGAGTGGTAAAGAAGCATTGATCACCCGGTGTGATGGGGGTTGGGGAGCTTGTTTTTGATGTTTTAATACCAAGTCAAAAATGAGAGCTCAGAGTTGTTAATGAAAGGAGCACATACATTTATTATTATTATTATTATTATTATTCATTTTTCTGCCTTAAAGAGACCAAGAGGGAGTTGGTGCAGAGGGGTGAGAAATAAATCATTAGCATCTTCACATTTGCACTGCAGATTAATCTGGGGAAATGAGGCTGGTAGTTTTTAAGCCTCTTGCATATTTGCCCAGGTGAACTTTTTAACTTGATCCCTCCTTTTACTTTTTTCTAACCAAAAAGCTTTCCACTTATGGATTTAAAAGGTCACAAGGTTAAGCAGAAACCAGAAGCTGATTTATTGTATAAGTACTCTTAGCAGGCGTTTTGGCCAATGCTATATGAAAGTTATTTTAAAGTTATTCTATTTTTTTTCTTCCACTGAGCCTCTGAAGAGATGTGATTTTTTAAATTTTTTTTTTTTTATATGCCCGCTCCGCTTGCCTCATGCTCACTTTGCTGAACCACACAAGGTTCTCAGAGCAAGAATGATTTTCTGATTGTTTCCAAGTAAACGTCCAGCTCAAGGGGCTGGGGGTGGCAATTCCGACATTATTTTATGCTGACCTCGATACTCACTTTTTGTTTCTCCTGCTGGTCAGTGCATAGCAGGGAAATCTTATGGTTATCAGGAGGGGATGGCAGATCTGAGCAAGGCTGTGTTGTGCGAGGGAAAGGAAAACGATGGCTGTTGCAATACAACACGGAGTAAGGGCTCTGGCTGAGGGAGCTGTGTTAGGTATTTAGAAATGCATCTTTAGTGGAGACACAAAACAGAGATCCTGACTGCTTATGAACACTAGAGATCCCCTAACACGCGTTGTAACGGCAAGCGCCTTAGCCAGTGTATCTGGGGTAATTAGTCAGTCTGCCTGCATTCCTCCTGCAGCCTCAATTAATTATGAGGCTCTCTTTAACTTCTGGTCAAAATCGTTCTGTAGTGGTGTTATAGGATGTTAACCAGCTGCCACCTACTGCTTCCATCGATACTTTATAAATACTCTACAAAGCACTTGAAAGCAAGGTCTCTGGCTTGTGAGGGCAAGCTCTGCTCCTGCTGATCTCTTCCTCCCTGAGGTCTAAGGAAGGGATGACACGATCCTGCCCGTACTGGAAGCAGATACAAATGCCACAGTAAGCAACTGCCTTAGTATGCTGCAAGGGGAAAGCTGTTGCTTTTACTGTTTCATCCTTTATCAACTGAAATATGAACACAGGCAGGGAAAGTGACAGATAAGCAGATAGATCGCCACTCCCGTTTTAAAGAGACAGATAAGCAGATTCAGTGGGAAGAGCTGTACTGAAATACATCTAGCGGTGGCAGTTTCTTGGGGAAGGTTGACAGGGAAAGTAGGTTGTATCTTTTATTAAGCCTATTGATATTGTTGGGGGAGGTAACCTTTTAAACATGCAACTGTGGCTTCTCATGTCTGAAATAGAAGCATCAGCCTTCAAAACTAAATAAATACATGTTGAGAACACTTTCCCTGAGTTTAACAAAGTTATGTTAATCACTTAGACCATCTGTTGGAGAAAATGTAGTTGTGAAGCAAGGATAGGTTAGGGGTATGTTAGTGAGAGAAGAGGTAATAAAGTTGTTTGTCTCTTTAGGACAGAGTCAGAGTGACCATTGTGAAACTCTTTGGGAACTGAGTTTTAATTGCTTGTTTTTCCTGGTGATGTTATAGCCCCTTTTTAAAAGTAAGCAAGATTTTTTTAATTCTTTTTTTAAAGATACATTTTCTGTGAGGCCCAAAAAATGTGACGTGTTGGCTCGGTATCCTCATCACAGTGAAGTTCCTCAGCGTATAAAGCAGATGAGGCTTGGAGCTTCCTTGCCTGTCTGAGCTGGGGGAGCTCTGAGGTGTCCAGGGCAAACTCGAACCAGCCTCCACAGCTGGGAGATGTGTGACAGTTACCCTGCGACTTTATCCTGAGAGGAAGCAGGGCAAGAAACACAAAGAAAAGAGTTGAAGTCAGTCACCCCAAGAAGTGTGGCTGGTTCCTAATGGCCAGCTGGCTGAGCTTTCCAGCCTGACAGCATCTCTCCTCCTTAAACACATTGTGAAATGTTGAAAAATGGCTTGGATGTCATTATGACACTGGCATTGCTTCAGGAGGAGCTGTCTGTTTGTTTAAATAAAGGCCCAAAGGAGGTGCTTGTTTTCCTAGGATTGCCTTTGACTGGTGACCCAAAGAGGAGAAGAGAGTGTCCAGGGAAGAGACATCACAGAAGTGTGGCCAAGCGCTGGCAGAAATGTGATTAATCTTGACTAGACAACTATGCCAGAGCCTTTTCCAAATCGTTGGACTCCAGACTTCATGCATAGTGTATTTGTGACCACTCTCATGTCCTTTTGAATTACCTTCTCTCTCTCTCTCTTCCAAAGACATTAGTCTTGTTTGAATGCTTCATTATACCACACTGATGTGCTAATACAAGTTGTAATCTACCCTTGTGACAGTGTTTACTGCCAGTGAATCTCATGCGGGCCAGGAAAGGTTCAATATATAGGGAAAAGCAGTGTTTAGCAGAAAGTAACCATCTGCTTAGGTCACCCTGCTGCTTTTCTGGAGATATCATGTTATACCTGAGAGCAAGTTCTTCATCTGGACTTGTACGTGGTCTGCAGAAAACAGCACAAGTGTTTGAGACCACTTGTAAAATATACATGAGGTATGTCAAGTCTCATGGTTGTTAGCATTTCCCCAGATGTGTAATTTATGGAAGGCTGTCGAGATGAAATGTTGCACTGTTGAGGTGCAACAAGCAGGGAACTGAAAACCTTCTAGGAGGGGCAGGTGGTAGAACCCCAAGTGAATGAAGATATGTGACCCAAAGAAGAGTAACAAACCCCTCAAATTGTTTGGGAGGCAGGTTGTTCCCCCTTCTGCTGCTCTGGTTTCTGTGATTTAGCAAACCTGGCTGTTTGGTCAATGTAATTAGTGCCTCCCAGACCATCTACTGCAGTGCTCTAATTTCAGGTCAAGAAGAGAATAAAGGCTTCTGTGTGAAACAAAGGATGTCACTTACTGTGCTCCATTGTTATGCCAATAGAAGAACTGATAAAGCAAATGAAACTCAAAATTGATGAAAGAAGTAGAACCATGAGATCGTTCTTAAATGTTGCAAAATCTCTGCAGTAACATTGGTTCCTGCCATTATATTACTGAGGTCAAGGAAACCTAATGCTTTTACAGGATCTGTGGCTCTGGGAATTCTCTGCTTCAGAATAAGATCCTTCTACAAATGTGTTTCCTACTGCTCCTGGAGTAGATCTCATCAGAGTTGAACAGGGCCAGCTTTCCTTGTGTCCCATAACCCGTTTTCCTCATGAACTGGAAGGTTCATGAAGTTTCCATCAGGAACTGCTGCTGTGAACCTGAGGGACTGAGGCTTCTTGGTGGCTACTTGCCCCTCCATGCAGCACTATGGTAAATCCAACAAATAATTGACTTAACTTACTGGTGTAGAAAGGTCACCAATCTTCTTTTTCCAACTGTCATGTCCATCTTGGGATCCCTGTCCTGCAGCTTATAGAAAGATCTTAGGGATTCTTGCAGAATCTGGCTCTAGGAAGGTTCGTTGTGGGTTTTTTTTCTTTTTTCAATTGGAAAATAGCAGCAAATCAGGTGCTTTACATTGTTAAAGGATTAAAGAGCGTTGTGCTGCATTGAATTGAAAGTGTCAATTCTCTTCTGCAAATCAAGAGAATGAAATTATTATCTGGTATGGCCATCTGCGAGAATGAGATTGAATAATGACATTAGTACATTCAAGTACAGATTTATTGACGTCAGATTTTGCTCAAACTGTGTGAGAGCGAATCAGACTACTTAGTCATCAAGTTTCATCATCTTGCCTCCATCGCTCACTAATGGCTTATGCCTTGGGGATCAGCAGAATTATAACTAAAAATATTATCCTAATACACCTGATCAGTTACAGAATATAATACAGGAAAGAAAATGCCTTTTCAACTCCTGGTATAATTACTTATGTCTCTTTGTGATGAATCATAAATGTTCTTGTGATAGCTACATGAATAATTTGTAGCAATTTTAAAATATAATTTTCTGTGTAAGTTCTTCTATTGACAAATTGTCTACAGATAGCTTATTTGACTTCTCAATTGCATGAGTTGTTTGAAATTATTCATGGATTGTTTCTTGGTTTGCTCATTGTTTACAAGCAATTCCTTTTTAGTATTCTGTGGCTGGTATTCAAGTGTTCAGCTTCCAGCTGCACAATTCAGTTTGTATTTTGACATATAGGTCGCACAATAGTATTTCTGGTCCTTGACTAAATGCATATAATTCATAGGATCTAGCCTCTTGCACGAATATTTGCATTGAATTACAAAATTCTTATTCTGAAGCCATTCTTTAACATTTGTTCAAAAAGAATTGTTTCAGTTTCTGCTGGTAATCTTATTTACAAGAGTATTTATGGAAATACTAATACCCAGTGGACATTGCTATAAATGAACAAATTTGCTGTAAAGCTTCAGCTATGCACTCAGCTGCGTTTTTATTACTTTAACTGTGTTTGCCCATCTTCTTTCTATTTCTATTAATATTAATCTTTATAATACTTATTTTTTCCCCTATGTGATGAAATTAGGCACTTATATGAAAAAGATCCACAGAGGTATTGTTAACAATTATAAGCATTTCCTGTGGAAACTGCATATGGTGACCTTCATCCTCAGTGCTGGTTGCCCCCTGCCTTATGTGTGTCCTTCCATCTGATTTTAAAAGATTTTTCCTGTTAGATGGTCCTAGAACCCCACAGTTCTGTTTAAAACCACAGTACCATAAATATTAAATCAATAGATAAATAAAATCCAATGCTCTAACTGGACAAGCCAAAGCCATTAAATGAGTGATAGCCAGTCTCTCTCCCAAGTCCCAGTCTTTGTTCTGTGGTCTCACAGATGCCTTTCTCCCTGTCCCTCCTCAACTGCCCCCCTTGCTCCAGAGAGAGAAGATAAAAAGATTGCAACTGTGAAGACATTACAGTCCAAGGATTGCGTTGCAAACCGATGCAGAGAGCACGTTTGAAAATCTTTTATACATTTCTAAAATAACAGGGAGAAGCGTGCTCTCTTGCTGGTCAGAGATAAGGGAAAACTGCCCCTGGAGAATTAGTGTCCAAAATACAAATTTTAATTTCATTTCATTTCTGCACCATTTTAAAACCACTTTTTTTTTTTTTGTTTTTTTTTTTGTTGTCCTTCACATATTCAAATAACCACAGTGCAAGGCATTGAGCCTGGCCTCGCTGGATTCTGTTTGCTGTGCTGCCCTACACGTCTCACTGGTCCCTGGGGCTCGGGCGGGTGTTTATTACAAATGAATGTTTAATGTCTGCCTTGAAGAGCTACTTGTCTGGCTTGGATTTGCTGGTTGCAGTGCTCTAGAAACAGCCGCACATGGAGAAGGGCCCTGTTGAGCGTTATCTGGGCACAGAGAGATGCTCTTGTACATTGCGGCTGTTTTTAGGGAGGGCTTTCTTGTCTTACTGGTTGGCAGTTCATGTGGCACAGTGGAGCTTGGTGAGGAGATTATACTGATTATTTTGTTTGACCTTCATCATTGCCACTTAACTCCTGGTTCAGGACTCCGCTGGCTGAGTGTGCGCTGCGAGTTGAAGGAGATCCCTAACTCACCGGGCCCTGGGTAAGAGCAGGACAGCATGGCAGCCGTTCAAAGGAGGTACTGAGGAAGAAAAGCTCATGGTGAGCCAAAAATTTCCACCACCTGTCTTACTCCTGAGGCTAGGTCCAAGGGGGAAGGAGGCCTCCGGTTCTAGACACTCCTCCTGTAAAATTGCTCTGATCACTTTCATCTGTGATGGCAGCTGGTGCCTGAACCTTTGTCCTTCTCACCTGCCTTCCATTTAAATGCTGCTAGTATGTGTTGTAGCTAGGAGATGGCTTTAGCAATATGCATCTTTGAAGCTCTGGGAAACTCACTCTGAGGTGTACTTAGGTGAGAGATGTGCATGCTACATACACGCCTGAGGGAAGGGATGCCCATCTAGAGGGACCTGGACAAGCTCGAGAGGTGGGCCTCTCTGAACCTTGTGAGGTTCAACTAGGCCAAGTGCAAGGTTCCACATCTGGATTGGGGCAACCCCTAGTATCAATACAGCCTGGGGGATGAAGGGATTGAGAGCAGACCTGAGGCGAAGGACTTGGGGGTGTTGGTGGATGAGAAGCTCAACATGACCCAGCAACGTGTGTTCGCAGCCCAGAAAGCCAACCATATTCTGGGCTGCATCAAAAGCAGCGTGGCCAGCAGCTTGAGGGAGGTGATTCTACCCCTCTGCTCTGCTGAGACCCTGCCTGGAGTACTGCATCCACCTCTGGGGTCCTCAGCACAGAAAAGACATGGACCTGTTGGAGCAGGTCCAGGTGAGGGCCATGAAGATGATCAGAGGGCTGGAGCACCTCTCCTATCAAGACAGGCTGAGAGAGTTGGGGTTGTTCAGCTTGGAGAAGAGCAGGCTTTGGGGAGACCTTATTACAGCCTTCTCATACCTAAAGGGGGCTTATAAGAAAGATGGGGACAAACTAGGCCCTGTAGTGATAGGAGAAGGGGTAATGGTTTTAAACTAAAAAAGGGTAGATTTCAACTAGATATGAGGAATACATCTTTTACAATGAGTGAAACACCAGAACAGGTTTCCTGGAGAGGTGGTAGATGCCCCATCCCTGGAAACATTCAAGGTCAGGTTGGATGCGGCTTTGAGCAACTTGATCTAGTTGAAGATGTCCCTGCCCATTGCAGGGGGGTTGGATTAGATGACCTTTAAAGGTTCCTTCCAACCCAAACTAATCTATGATATCTCTTTCATTACTGTCTTGAGACTGACTTGCTTGTGCTTTAGAAGAGGTGTCTGATGCTTTGCTTGGATGGACTGGAGCTGTGTAAGTGTTGAGAAACCTCTCAAAGGCTGAAACCAATCAGTACTGCTTGATTGCACCATCAGTGCAAAAGAGCAAGTTTTCACAGCCTCCTAAGGCTTTGTCCTTTTTCCCAGTTGATAAGCTCAATTCCCATGTGCCAGAAAACATTTCTCAATTGGTGGAAATTATTTATTCATGGTCCTAGCTTGAGCTGTCTGCAGATTGCTGTATCTTGCCAACTGGTAGCCAGACATTAGAGCTGACTTAAGTAGTCATGGACTGTAAGCAATAACTTTTGCAAGGTGAGTCAAAGGGAACAAAGGTTTCCCCTTAGAGGAGCTCTCTTCAGCTTATCACAGCTAGGAGCTGCTTTCTGAGGGCCTTTAAACACCTAACTCCATCTGAAATGAAACACAGCTGTCCAGAGCAGGTAATGCTCTCTTAGCAGTTACGCCATAACTGTGCTGGCAGCCTTTTTGTGTGCTTGTGTGCCCAAGAGTCCAAAACAAATAATGCAGCAGAGAGTTTTTGTGCAGTTGATAGGTTTCCTTTTCATGGTTTCCCGACTGCAGTCCCTGCCTAATTAGCTGGGATGCTGCCTCCTCTAAACTCTTGAGGAATGCTTCAGTCAAAAGCTAAGTGCTAGTACAAGCTCCTGTGGTTGACTGTAAGGCCAATAGGCTGATTTTAGTTCACACCCTGTCTTAGTCAAACTCTTTTACAGATAGTGTTGGTCTTTTCTTTTTCCCTGTCTCTCAATCTCACTGTTTCTAGTCAGGTGCAAAATGCTGAAGTGCAGATGTGCTGTTTGTTGAAATGCTGAAAAAAAAAAAGTGTGGGGGAAACGTCAGGCAAAAGGTAAGGCCATGTTCATTTTCAAGACATACCTTTGCAGGCAGCTCTGTAATAAAAAATCAGAATGCATAGCCTTGGTTGGAAGGAATAGTCTCTGCAATGGCAAAGAGTATTTGCGGTCCCATTGTCAGGAGGAAACATGAGAGTCAGAAGCCCTTTCTATTGCTCAGGCTGATAAAAAAAAATTGCCTTTTGGCTTCCATAGTCTATTACATGACCAGGCTCGAAAAGGAACGTAGACAGTAACAGCAGCACGTGCAGTATTTTGGAAACACTTTATAATTGTGGGGTAAACGAGCAAGGCAGAAATCCCACAATTTATTTCAGTGACATCTAAAAGTTTTGGGAATGGGTCAGATTTATTTTTTTTTGCTTCGCTTGAAACACTTTCAAAGGGCCGGGTTTTCAGAAACTGCTAAGCATTTCTTGCCTGAGGAGCCTTGGATACCCAGCTTGAGACATTTGTATAGATGCATCCCGAAACCACTGACCACTTCTGAAAACTTTGTCCTTCACAGTGAAGCTTCTCCCTACCCATCTGTTTGGGATCTGGTTGTGCTTCTGTTGCAGACATGGAGTTTTGCCCTCAGTTTCAATGGAATTGTCTTTTCCCTTGGCTGTCCCTCCCCGTCTTGTGTTCAGCAGGCTCAGAAGTGCTCCTTCACTAATTGCCTAACAGAATCCTCCAAAAGGATATTCTCTGACAATATAGTGCTTTTACGACAGAAAACACTGCCTCACATTTTAATAACTGTATTAATAAAGCGAGGAAGCGATGTTCCTTTGCTGATGGACTGTGACAATGAGCCAAAGAGCTTGCTTTCAGAGGAGCGGCATTCCATTTCTCCAGTTCTGGGAGATCCTTTGGGAACTGGGTTCATTCAGCTTTGTTGCAGAACCTGCAGAGTATTTTGTTCTGCCTGTGACCTGCAGTAACAACAATACTACTTGAACTAAACTGCTTCATGCTTGCAACTTCCATCATTCTACTCTGCTTTAGTTTAAAGCTGCTGAGTGAGAGGGCAGAAGACAAAAACAGGGGGATGGATAGGGGGAAAAGCAGCATGAGTACATGCCCCAGTAATGAAAGCTGGTACGAGTACTCAAAAGCACTGTCATGAGAAAATACAAGCAAGAAATAGCCAGCTTCTCCCTAGTCAGTTCATTTTGGTGTACTATAATTTTGCGGGATGCCACACAGTACAAAATGGTTTTAAGGTGCTTGTAAAACTGAGCCTTATCTAAGGAAAAAATTACCTCATCTCTATAGTTCTGCAATGTGCTGGAATTGTTAATACATTTACTGGTACTCATGTTTCTTTTGGACCATTGAAAAGTTTCGACCATTTTTACATTGCATTCCAGAAAAAAGTCTGTTAGATTTGCTCTTTCCTGAAGGATTGGCTTGTTTTTTATTGTTTTGGTTTGGGGTTTTTTTGAATGTACAGGGAGTAGAAGGTAAAAAGAAAAACGTAGCTCTTCAAATATCACAATTTTCTATTTTTATTTTCTGGGAAAAAAAAAAAGAATGGATGTATCCCTTTGCCTGATGCTAATTTGGAGTTCTTTCTTATCTTCTACTGCTGTTTGTTTGGCTGACTCTGTGCATTCTTCATCCTTTCCAGTTACTGGTTTTCTGCAATGAAGAGGTGCCTTTCTGTTGTACAGACAGAGTACACACTTTTGAGGCCTTTAAGATTGATATTGTTAATAGTATTTACATTCTGATGTCTGATTCTTGGTGCTTCAAAATCTAGTATCTGTTTCTGTAGGGCTCAGCTCTTCATTTACTATTGTTTCCTCCCATGACCAACCCTACTCCACAATGACAATATAATTTCCAACCAGGTCAGTTAAACTGTACTTCCATGTGTGGTTTGCGTCTTTCCTGTCTTGCAAATACAGTTTCCTAACTGATATCTTTAGAGCTGCTTTAATTCGACTGACTTGGACGGGAGATGTATTTGCACTGTACCCTTCTATGGTAGCCTTTATTCAGAAGTTAAGTTTGGTAATTCGCAAAAATCAAATCTTTATTGTGGTTTATTTGCACCTATGCACAGCTAAAGCCACCTCAAATTCTATGAAGGCGGCAGTTAAGAACAGCAGAAGGTTGGACAGAAGGTGACAGAGGTTGGGATGGGCAAGAAGACCTGACCTGCTCAGGGGGGGAATCAAGAAGGATATGAGGGGAGAGGGTGGTTTCCAAGACTCTGTGTCTTGGAAAATCATCTTCCTTTTCTCTTTGCACTTAGCAATCTGTTTTAATATGCTGATCACAAGATTGATTAGTCTGAAGGGCCGAAACCTTTGAGCCATGTGCTAGATGTTTGGAACACGATGAAAATGCCAAGACGCATGGTATGTAATAGCTTTGTTACTGTGGGGAGGATTTAGGCAGAGTTGCAGGCACCAGAATGGTATTTTGCAAGCTTTTACTCTTCATTTCAAGAGGATAATGGAAGGGCATTGCATATCCTTTTCCATAACTGGCTGTGGCTTTTTCCTTGGCCTTTACCATTTGATTATTGTTTTTTGTGTGCTTTTCCCTCTTGAAATACTACTGCTAAGTCCTTTAAAATTATTGTGTCTTTCAAGAAAAACAATCAGGTCTTAAGAGGCATTTTTTGGGGGGTGGGGGGAATCTGGAGTTTGTTTAAAGAAAGGGGATCTGAAGAAGATAAAGCAGAAATATCAGCTATGCAGAACTAACGATGCATTCCAAAAGAGAATTGAAGAGCTATACAACTCCATGGAGTGTACCACGCTATGTTAGCTTTTTCACTGAGAAATCTTTTGAAGGACCAGAATCCCACACACATGTATTATACGTAAAATTCTGTAATGCATAAGAGTATATTTGGATCTAACATCGCACGAGGAAGCCCATGGCACTCTCACGGAACAAAAAAATAACACTAAATTCCCTAAGTGGGAATCAAAGCCTTCCCAAACTAACACCACTACTGACAGATGCTTGAATTGCTGGTAATAGACATGTACCCTCACTGTGCGCATACACTGAGTGCTGCCTTCAGTGTCTATTTTCTTTCCACCCTTGGATGTTTCTGTAATTCTGGGAACATCCTGCCCAAAGGTGTCAATGTGTCTGCTCAGGTGAGTCTGAGGAAAGAGATACGGGAGGTAGATGAGAGCCTGAGAAAAGTGTGATAGAAACCAGCCAGACTGCCAGAGCTAATAGTAGCAGCTTGAGTGTGAAAACCCAAGTGCTGTGGCACAGTATCTCAGGGATCATTCAAGGGAAGGGGAGAGAGCAGCAACAGAAAACCTAAATTAACAGTTCAAGCTGACAGAAAGCACTATGCCTGAGTCAAACAAGAAAGAAAAACTTGAAAAACAATTAGATTAACCATTGTTGTTTATGCACTACAGATATTTCAAACCCAAGAGAAACTAAGGAAGCAGTGGTTCTTGTTAAAAGATGATGTAAAGTGATTGGAAATTGCTATTAATAATGCAAATACTTCTGTTAGGCAACCCGCTTCGTCAGAGTAGGTAATTTAATCCTGTTGCTCAGAAAATGCTGTTGGTTTCTTTTTCCGATAGGTTTAGGGCATGAAGAGCATTTGGATTAATGACAGGCAGAGATGGTGGGAAAATACTCTATTTTCCTTAGCCTTTGGTAAGCCTGGCTAATTAGGGAAATCTTTGCAAGAGGTATCTTTCGTTTCAATGTAATTGCAAAATAATTGTCTCATCTGGTAGGGATATCATCTATGTTGATTGATAACAGACAGGTAATATATGAAACATCTGCTTCAGCAGTACCCGCACTAGCGTAGTTCTGAGTTGGTCAGCTGAAGGCCCCGTGATTGGGTATATTAAAATCCCACATGGAACAGCACATACCAGCATTTGCTATTCATTTTAAAGGGAGGAAATCGGCCTCTCTGGGGCAGTTTTTGGGTGCCAGCTGAGAATTCCTTGTGCTCATATACATCAGAACCCTTAAGCCTCCTCCCCCGGAAAATGAGAAGCACATCAATAGGTTGTGGACTTTGCTTTTGAGGATGAGCTTTACAAGCTGTAAAAGAAATTACTTTCAAGGAAAGACAGGAGAACGAGAAAGGGAAAAAGTGATCTCCATACAGAAGGAACAGGTAATAGGCTTGAGACTGAAGGTGTTCTCTTCCCGATTCTGTCACTGGCTTCCTGTCTGATCTTGACAACTGGTATCTCTCTGGATTTCTACTTCCCATCTATAACAAGGGAAATATTAGTATTTCCTTTTTTGTCCTGCTTTCTGTCTGTTTAGGCAGCAAGGGTTTTGGGCAGGGAGCTCTTTCATGCTGCACGCAGTAAAAAGCTTGGTTCTCTGGGGCCTCGTGGGACTCTTGTGGTACGAATAGTAACAAAGAGGCAGGAAGATGTCCAAAGATGTGTTTTTGGAAAGGGTGCCAGTAGTTTACTTCTTTTTTTTCTTTCTTTTTTTTTTTTTTTTTTGTTGGTGGGGGGCTGGAGGAGTGGGGCAAATTTGTTTGCCTTAATAGACAGGGAAGTTAATGCATTTCTGAAATGTAGTTTTTAGTAGTTTGGCGCAGCTCAGTGTGATGCTCAGGAGGCTCCATGGCTTCTTCGTGGCAGCAATCCCCTGTTGCAGTGGTTACCATGAACGCATCACTGCTTGTCATTCTTGTCGTTGACCCCAAATCAGGTACTTTTTCCATTGCAGGGAATAGGAAATAATCTACGTTATTTTGTTACAATTGAATAGCACGTGTGAGTGTTAACGGTTAAGCAGCCAGCAGCGTTGGGAAAATCAACAGGGCAAAGGAGGTGGATTTGGTCAGTGTCTGATTTTGTCATGTGGTGAGCACCTAGATGTGTGCTGGCTGTTCATGTTCCCCACAGCACGCTAATAAATCTCTCTCTCTCTCACAGATACAGACACACACACACACACACTCTTACATATATAAACACAGGTTTTGGAGGTGTGTCAGATCAACCTGGGGCATTGGATGTTGTGACCTACAGTCTTCCTGGGCATAATTTCTGTGGGAAAAAGTTATTCTGCTAGATAGGTATGTGTCTTTCATTTTCAGGCATCGTGGCGATGCTGTTTTCAGCAGGGCAAACTGTGGTTTGCGCAGAGTCTGATCTGTAACTGGAGCTGCATCTGCTGCTCCTGGGAATGCCAAGCCTCGCATCTGATCTGGAATGCCAATGAGCCCATATAAAGCTGTTAATGTCTGTGTGAGGTTTTTTAGTCCTCATTACCAACCTGATAGAAAGATAATTCCTCAGCTGCTGTTCCAACCTGTGGGATTTTACTCACTTAATTAATTTTCTTTCTTGTTAAAGAAGATCTCTTTTTTATGCACAAGAAGCTGGGCTTGACTTGCTTTTGAGGGACTCTTCTCATGTCTATATCAAAGGCACGGAGGCCCCAGAAGTCGGAGGGTGAGCCCTAAGGGTGGCGTGCTTTGTGGAGGCTGAACTTGGCAGCGCTGCCTCGTATGCTGAGGGCGAGCTCCTGGAGGGGAGCCAAGCCAACGCAGCGGAGGGGACCCTGCTTCCCTTCCCCGCTCCCCCCTTTTTGCCACCACTCGGCAACCAAATGGAAGCTTGTGACATGACCAAAGGATAACAAACTGCATGCTGAATGCCTGCTGCGAGTTAAAAATGCCAGCCTCCACCACCCTCCCCAACCTTTCAGCATGTCAGCAAGCTGTCTATGTAAATAAATACACATATCAAACAATAAGCAGATGCCTTTTTAACATGCACTATTTCAGGCTGAGATATTCCTTTCTGGTGCAGCTCATCGCAGCATCTGTCAAGCTAATGCCAACTCCACAGCTCCCTTTCAGTTGTATTTAATGCACAAAGATTTGTGTTGTGGTAAGTGTAAAATATAATGAGGAATTGGCTTGTTTTACATCTGTTTTGGTGTTACTTGTGATGTATAAAATGTTAAATGGGAACGCTTTGTGTTTCTCCCCATCTCTGTGTCAGTATATAGTGCAAACTCTTGTTCCTTATGCTTGATTAAGTGGCTTTATACAAGCATGTGTATGATTGTGGAAGTATACAAGGAGGGGGAAAAAAAAAATCGTTCGCAAAATATACCACCATTGGGGCCCCAAAGCAAACAAACATTGAAGAGGGAAGGAAGCTGTGATGAGGGTTGGATTTTAAATAAAAATGGGAAAAAAGCTTAATTCCAGCAGAGTCTCTTGTACCTCTTACATCAAACCAAACTCAGGAGCCACAGAGTCTAAAGCCCCAAGGGTGTATCTTGGTGCAGTGTTATGGAAGGGGCACCCATGACCTGCTGGGTTGGGTCAGATCTTCTCTAATCCAGGGTCTTGTCTCTGATAGCAGCCAGCAGTGATTAGAGACAATGTAAGACCAGGGCAACTACCAGGAGAAATTCCATGTTAAGCTTCTGTTTATTTTTGTTTTCATATTAAAAATGTATTGAGCTCAGATGTCTACTGGCTCTACTCCTCTTTTGAAAATTCACCTACAGGCCTAAAGGATTGTTGGATCCTATGGTGCTGCTGTCCCTCTCTGTACCTCTACATCAGCCTCGGAGAAGGTGCCTGGTTTTTCTTGTCCTTATTCACATTTCACACATGCTACTGCTTTTGCTCTAGTCAGATACAAAGGAATCACATTAAAAAAAAAAATCTGACCGTTAATGCAGGCAACAAGTCTTGAAGACAGCTTTCTGTCAGACTTTTCTGAGGTCTGTTGAGAGAAGAGAAAATATTCCCGCTGCTTGAGACACTCTGAATTGGATTAGATTTAAAAAAAAAAGCAGGGGGGAGGGGAGAGGCATGATCCTCCACCGGAGAGGAGGATTTAGATGACCTAAGATATCTTCTGTTTCTTAATGTTCCTTGAATAGAGATGATTGAAATCTCTCATCTGAGCAAGTACGCACAGAAGACAAAATACAATATTAGTGACCTTAAATATATTAGAGCGCTCTGCTTCTGATCACAGCAGTACCTCAGCTGGAATAGTAATAGGGAGTGAATGGGTTTTGCCTACATGGACAGAACTGTTCTTCTGTAATGGAAAGAGAAAATTGGTACTGAAAATGCCGTTGAATCAAATTTTTGATGACTGTCAGTACACCTGCCTGTGACACTTTCCATCTTGTGGTTTCAGAGCACTTTACAAACGTGAATAAATTGATCATTTTTTTCCCCTTACTGTCTCCAAAGGCTGGGAGTTACTATCCAATACTGCATGTCTGAAAGGACTGGGACTGTGTTGAATAGGAGAGGTTTCTATGAGGCAGCTGAGATTTTGACCTGTGCAAAAGTATATGGATGTATGCATTTCCTGCATGCAGGCACTTGCACCTCTCAAATCCTTGCCCTTCCCCTTTAAAGAAAACCAGTGTGTGATCGGTATGGGTGTATTTGAAATGCCAGGTTGTGCAGAGCAGGGAAGAGGCTTGTAAATAAGCATCCACAGGAGGATGAAACTGAGCTGAAGGTGTGCAAGTCCACTAGAGACACGGGCAAGGAGAACCTGCCTGAGTACCTGTTTGGTGGGCGTCTGCTCTGCTCACTAAACGATGCTGCTCCTCTGGTGCACGTTAAGATGAGTGATCAGGGTGCAGAGTGCTCATCAGCAGGGTGTCACAGGCTGGACACAGTGTGCAGTGCTCTTGTGTCCCACTGAGCTCTCTCGCTTGTCCCGGGGAAGTGTGAAATGACAATTCTGTGGAAGGGTGGCAGGGGGCTGCTGACAGAGCGCTGATACCGGTGCACATGGCAGGAATTTCCTTTCATGTGGTCTGGTGTGACATTAGCACTTCCCAGCTGGCTGGTTAGTGGCTTTGTAGTCTACTGGATTGACAAATAAATGCTAGTTCAGCTCAGTACGGCTGTCTTCTCCAGAGAGTGTGGCAGAGAAGGGGAGCTTGAGATGTTTGGATACAGCCCCATCTCAGTGTCTTACAGGGCTGCTGGATGGAGTTGCTGTGAAAGGACCAAGTCTCCCAGCTTTTCATCTTGACCCTGGAGGAGTTACTAAGCGCTGTGATATAGAGGGGGCACTGATGCTTCCTGATGCTGCATGTGGACAGTTGGCATTGGCTTTGGCATGCTGGAAGGACTGGGCAGGATGGAGAGTTTTGGTTTCAAAAGAAAGCAGAGCAGCAAGGTAGATAGGGAAGGAGAGAAGTAATACTATGAAATGGATTTGTGCGGCGCCAGCTCCATATCTGAATTGGAGCTGTCAAGGAGAATGAGATCCAGACTCGGTGCTTTTCTCCAGAGAGAAGCCGTTACAGAGCGATTGCTCTGTTAAGTGCTGGCTCCACCTCTCTGCCCTGGGTCTGGCTGCCTTCTGCTGACAAGATCTGGCATGATCCCTCCTCCTTTCCCACTGGCCTTTCCTGCTTTTCTCCAGGCTCTGATTTTCCCTCTTTTGCTTGCTTATTGCTTTCACCACCTGACCATCTCTCACTGAACCCTTCTCCTCCTGGCTCTGTTGGTATCTTCAGCCCACCCTTACCTGCCCCTCGGCTCCATCACCTTACCCTCTTTTTCATACTTAATCTTTTCTGGTTACTTCTATTCAGTGTACAGTTGTACTCTAACATCTCTCCAGTAAGTGAACGTGTGTGTGCATATTTGTTGCATACAATACAGGACGGTGTGTATGTGTGTATGTCTTAAATGTTTAACTACCTTTGTTTTTTCACGCACTACTCCATCCTCTGTTCTGGGACTTGCCTTTGGGGGACTCACAGCATCTCTTCTGGTGTTCCTGTCCTCCCCTTTTTCCCTGGTGACTCTCCGCTGCTGCACAGGGGAGCAGGAGGGGAAGATGCAGAGCAACCCTGTTGCTCCTCTCTTATTCTCCTGGAAGTAGTCCTGTTCCTCCTCCTGCTTTCTGGTCAGAGCCCTTTTAAATGGAATGGAAAGTAAGGAGGAAGATTTTGCCTTCAGTCCAGACTTCAGGGCCTCTGCTGGGTGCTTCCCCTCACCTCCTTCAGGTGTACAAGAAAGAGTTGGTATTTGCCTAAGTGGGAAGAAGTGAGTAATCAAGGTCATGGTCTTCTCCTCAGGCCAAGTATGGAGGCATGTGTCTTACATATTTGTCATTGCTGTTTCTGACAGGTTGACCAGGCTGGATCACAGTGCTAGGGACCTGAAGCAAGGCCCCCGACTGATGCACGTTTGGTGTGACTTGACTTCTTGAGGAGAACGAGCATTGCTCTGAAGGCCTGTCCCCTCAAAGCAGCACGCAGGTAAGGCAGACAGCCCTCCTAATGCTCAGGCTCTGCTGCTGCTGGGCTCTGGCCTCGCTGCCGGTGGGCTCAGCAGAGGACTTCTTTTCCATTCATTTGGCTCAAGAGGGGCTTTGTCACCTCCGCCTGCCATATCTCTAGGGGAGGATCCTTACATTGTGTTTACAACACTGGGAACATTTTTCAGCAAAAATGTACTTTCAGGGGATCAAGACTGCTCATATAGTTGAGATAAATATAGGCTAAAAGTGTGGGAGGAATATGCTGAAAAAAGAAAAAAACTGTTACAGATAAGATATTAATAGAGCAATACTTTGACTTCTTGTTCCAAAATAATTTTATATCGAAAATTACCTTAATTTAAACACAAAGCTTTTTAAGAAAAGGACGAAAGAAGGGGGAGAGGGAGGGGTTAAGTAAGAAATTAATTAAATCACTTAGGTTTCAACTGGGCAAGATATCTCATGTCATCCAAAATTAAAAAAAAAAACAACCAAAAAAACAAACAGAAAAGCCCCGCAGTTCTAATCGCAATGACTCATGGAAACCAGATCTAGAAAAGATGAGGCCCTTCAGTCCAAACCCTTAATCCCCTACTCGTATGTAACATCATTCCCAGCAGCGTCTACCAGTCGTGTTTTAAATGATGGGATTTTCCCTTGTCCCCTTGGGACACTATTCCACAGTCTAATAGAATTAATCTGCTTTCTTCTCTTTCAATCCCTGACCACTGCAGATGCAATTAGTAGTAGGCGATGGAAGGATTCTGTTTTCTATGCTGTATTATGAAGGCTTAGGGCTGTATTGTGTTAAACCAGACATCAGTTGCAAGCATGTATGCATGAGTGTGGCTTATCTGTCAGTACTCATTACAGCCCCATAAACGTCTCTGAACTACAGAGTTGTCAGACTCGCAAAAGCTTTTCTGCAATAGTAGTTCAGGATCTGATAAGGGACAGACTAATGTATTTGAATGCCTGTGAGAAAGATGGTATGATTGGAAACTAACGTGTAATGCAAAGTCATACGCTGCTTGTGCCGGAGACTCTCTGAGGCAATTTACTTCTTTGTGTCTGGAGCTTTCTCTGGCCTCATTTTTGACTTCTTTCTCAGACAAGTTGGTGGGAACTGTAGGAAATAATAGCCTTTTGCTGTGTGTGGTGCTGCTGGAGGTACTACTGCACCTTTCTATCCGTGAATTTCAGGCCTGTCTTAGATGAGTGTTGTGGGTTTCTGCTGATGTTTACTGAAAGGCTCCGATCAAATAACCGATGAATATAAAGCCAAATAAATTGAAGCTGGAAAATCACAGCTGGTCTTATTTAGTCTGACTCCACTTAACACAAAGTGGACTTTTCTTCTGTGACACTTCGTCCATTTTGCTCATCAAATTTGGAAAAGTTTTAGTAGGGAGAACTGTTACTCAGTTTCTAAAGTACATGGATGGAGTTTCGACCTGTTTATACCTGGAGACTACAGCAACAGTTGGTGTGTGCAAACTCTTTGTATGGACACTTGAATTAATCCACTTCCAAAGTGAAGTAAAAAACCACCCCATCTTAATACAGAAAGCAACTGCAATATAATTGCTATTGGATATTTGAATGAGGCTGCAATGTGAAGCGGGGTCGGGGGTCCTGAGAAACGCCGCACATGCCAGCGTCCGCGCCATGGGCTGCGTCCACTGGGGAGAAGGTTACAATCCTGTTCCTCCCTGCTCCCAATAAATCCCTGGCTTTAACATGCCATAGCTTTTTTGTAGTGTTTACTCAAATAGAAAGTGTAAATATAAATTTAGCCACTGATCCAGTGTTTGGTTATCAAGATAAGTTAATTAAGCCTATTAAAATTTGACTAGATTGCCTGTGTTTGTCAGATCAGAATTTCTTAAACACTGAAGATTGAGTTGCAAAGCTTTGATGTGTTCAATGAGTCCAGTGCTAATTTGCCCATTGTTTTTAATCAGTTGAAATTCTTTTCCAGCTTGGTGCTTGGCTGCTTGATGTGGTTTTGTAGCGTACTTTAAAGGATGGGGAGGTGGTGACTGAAGCAAGGTGTAATGATCCATAGCGCTTTAGATCACCTGCAGCTTATGTTCCCTGTCCCTGCTTTGCCAGTCAAGCTTTATTCCAGTTAAAGTGTCAGTAAACCCAAGGCGCAGAAAGGTACCGTTTCTCCTATACTCTTCCCTTTTTCTTTCGCTGAAAGTTTATCTTGCTGCTCGCTTTTTAAAAGCTCTGCATTAGCTGGGGGGGGGGGGGGGGGAGGCTGTAAAGTAAAAGGCATGCTTTAAGTACAGATGCTGGTGATAGTCCTTTCAAAAGCTGCATTTCTCAAGCTGGGAGCTATTGACCCCTTTCAGTGCAGTCACAAAGAAATCCAAGAGGAAATGGAGGGTGAGGGCCAGCAGGGAATATATATATATAATTTTTTTCCCCCCAAGTCGTCTTCTTACTCCACCCCCTGCCAGGCTGGCTATTGTTTGAGACTCCACATGGGATACCAGTTGCCATATAAGGAAAATGGCATCATGCTACATTCTTTCTAAAAATTGATTTTTTACAGTTGCCTTTTTTTTTTTTTTTTCTTGCTGAAAGTTGTTCTGCTTTTGTGGAAGCTCTGGGCAAAAGGGAGGTGGTAGGCTATGGCATGCATGTATTCAGTCTTGGTCTGTGCAAAAGATTTCGCTTTGGCTCTGTTGTCACAGGTTAGGCAATTAGACAAAGCAGCGAGAGCAAATGAGGTTCAATTATGATGGCAGGAGCAGAGGATGTTGCTGTGCTCTGTACTGCATCTTGAACTCAATAATAATTCTCCTCAGCTTTTGTTTTTTCTTGCTTAAGAGGATGCTCAGGCAGTGGGACGGAGGCTTAGGGTGCGCTTCTGTGTCCCTCTTCATTCACAGTCTACTGTTTATTCAGTGAACGTTTCTAGCCCTGGTGCAGGCACACGTGGACCCATACAGGGGGATCCTGCATTTGCTCCCAGGGTATTCCCTACCAATTTGTCCCTATTTCAGTGCTTGAAAGTTTAAGATGTGAAAATCTCTTTCCACCGGAATTTTATGATTTGTGATTGAGAGCTGCTGAGGTGGTGCTTCTGTAACTCCCCGTTGCCTGAAAACATGGTTTGTGAAATAGTGCTAATCCTCATTGAGCTGTGTTGGATGAGGACGTGGGGTCGCAGAGACCTGAACCTCCTGCTCACAGCTTGTGCTTTGTTTGTTCCTGCATGATGTGCTGAGTGAGTGGCGTACACCGGTTTGGGCCACCGGCTTCCTCTGCGCTGCTCGATGACCAAGGCCACTGCTGGGGACCACCATAGTCCAATTATCCCCAAAGGCAGGTGAAACATTTGAGCCCGCAGGAAGCAAGGCTGCATGCAGCGGTATTTTAGAGGCTGAGGTGCTTCTGCGGGCAGCAGCGGTGGGTCAAATCATGCACCAGCTCAGGAAAAGAAGTGAAAACACCTCTGAGGTTTGGGGTTTGTTTCCTGGTGCAACCGTCACTTATTGATGAACAGAAACTGCCCGCTTTTTTGGAAATAAGTCTGAGCTCCAGACAAATCCACTTAGCGACTTGTGCAAAGGAACAGCTGGAGCAGCATAAGCGTGAATAAGGCTGAATCCCCCAACTCTAGAAAGCAGAGGCAGAGTCTAGGGTGGGAAGAGCATAGGGCCGGGAGCTGGGAATTCAGCCAGCTCATGGAGAGGAGCGAGTTCGTGCTTGTGGATGTGCACATAAGAGTTGGGCACTCTTCCTCTTGTATCCTCTTGTATCGGTAATTGGGATACAGTCTTTAGCAGTACTCCCTATGGTTGCCACCACTTCTGACTGTAATGCCCTCTTCATTCTCCCTATAAAAATCTGTTCAGCAACTGATAAGGTTGCAGACTTCTTAAAAATAAAAGCAGATAAAAACCCACTCCCTCTTAGAAATAGCAGCAACAAATCTTGGGATTTGTTTACCACAATTGTCATAATATTCAATCTGTCTTACGTTGAGGTGTGGTTACAGAAGTGGGAAAAAGGAAAATACTTTCTATAAGCACTTCTTTTGCAGAAAATTGATTGTTTGATATTAATATTATCTGTGTATGCATTGGCAATATACACTTTTTATCTTTTTAAAATGTTGAGCAGTTGGACAACTTTTAAAGAAATTGCAATTTTGTGAAAATAGAGTAAGGTAAAGGTTCAGTGTTTTTTATAAAAGCCTGGAAATGGAGGCCCCATTGACCAAAAGAAGCAGATATCATACTGAGAAAGTTCTAATTTTCCTTAATTTTTCTCTAGATTCTGAGTTAAATTGTTTGGACAAGCTGTGCTACTCTCATCTCTGCAAAATGAGTCTCCAAGAGAATCTTCCCGTATGATAAGTTGCAGTTATACTACAGATACGATTGTGGAAGCCTCCTGGGCTTTACTAAGCTGCTTGAGTTTGCACCAGTATGGCAGCAGAATGTCCTCACATAGCTTTTTCTTCATAAAAGGTAATTTGGTGCCTCCCAAATGCTGTCCACTGTGGTATCAAGAGAAGGTATCGCTCACAGCGAACGGTGTGGAACGATGCAATGCCCCATGTGCTCGGTTCTCAAATAGCAGTGAAGCGGCTAACGACTTTTGACACGTACATGGCTCTCATTGGACGTCTGAGTTAACATTGTACAGATAAATGGGATGCTCCTCACTCAACAACTATTGTTTCATGCTCTCTGCAAACCCCCAGACCTCATGTTTTGGTTACAATCTGCTCCCTTTTATAACTGCCCTAATAACTGTCATGGCCGGCGATGATACGTTTGTTGTGTGCACACTCAGGAGTGAAAGACAAGCGTCAAGGGTGAGCGCCAGGTCGGCGATGCATCCAGAGGGCAGGCAGAGCGCGCGTTGCCAGCGCCGTTTCAGTCTCGCTCCAAGCGTGCCCAGCAGTGGCCAGCAGCCACCTGCGGGCTCCTGGCGCTGAGGAGCACCGCTCAGGATCTCAGCTGGGGTAGCAGGAGGTTTCAGCTCTTAATTTCTGCTGGTGAAGGTGCTGTGAGGTGATTCATCAGGCTGTAAGTGGCTGCTGACTATGTGGCACATGTTTGCCGCTTCTCTCTCTTTGGGTCTAGAGGTGACACGAACAGCCAGTACCAGCTCACTCTGCCAGAGGTGGATTGACCTTCTGAAAGATACTGCCCCAGAGTCTTGGAGTTGGTGCTTCTGATGTTAACCGTGGTGCATACGGGGACTGGTTTTGGCTGTGTGGGTTTTTCTATGGAGTTGGAAGCTTGTGTGACATGTAAATGGTAATGAAGGAGGAGGAAATAAACTGTCATTGGAAATAAACTGTCATTAGATATAACCCTCTATCAGTTCCTGTCACTTAGTTCTAATGCTACAGTGGTAATTTAAAGCTTTTTTTTGCCTGACTGTATCACGGGTAAAGTGCTTTGTCAAGGGAAGATGGGGTTTACCTGATGTGACAGGGCAGGAAAGCAAAGCTGCCTTTCATCGCTGTGCCAAGTCCTGGGTGGAGCGGCTGAGATATGGTGTCACTCAGAACGGCAGCGAAGGCTTTGCATCCCTTATTGTGAGACCTACAGAAGTACATTTGCTATTGATTTGTGAATTTTGAAAAATACTGAGTGAAGCTGGGGACTTAGTTTAAGAGCTGCTGTAGAGATTTCTCAGGAAGCAGATATGTAAGAGGGGTATATGTGTGTGTATTTGAAGCTTTTTTTCTCGGGCTTATGAGTAAGAGCTGGGATCAGTGAAGGGTGATAACTAGTAAAATCTGTAATAAGGATAGTATTACCCTGTAAGTAGTGAAGTGTGTTTGGGGAGTTTTGCGTTGAATTACTAGCTGTGCACCTAGCGTGCATTCTGACAGTGGGAAGTAGCTTGATGCCTGTCTGCTTTTCTTCCCCATCTGTATAAGGGTGATAATACGGCTGGTAAGTTTTCTCTCGTAGAAAAAGGTGATAGCATTATTTTATTTTGTGTAGAAACTGGCTTCGTGAAACTTCACATTTCTTTTCAGAGAAACCTGAAGATGAAAAGGTTTTCATTCTGGAGGGTTTATCTTCATTTTTTTCCTGTCACAAAGTAGGAATGGGGAAGGGAACTAAAAAAAGGAAAGAGGTAATCCAGAAATTCCCCCTCCTCACGTGAAAAACTGCCCATCAAAAAATGTCTATGCATCTGGCATTAAAAAAAATAAAATTGAGAAGCAGTTGATTTTTTTAAACTTGCAGAATATGAAAAAGGTTATTATTACTCTTGAATGCCCTGACCTGTTTTAAGGCTGAGGTTTCTTGCTTGCATTGCGTTGTCTGTTTAGTGCAAAATCCTGAGAGTCCTTTTGTCAGAGGAGCCTACAGGTAGGTCAGCTGCTGGACAGGCTTGTGAACAGTAAAGATAATGATAATCTAATGGCTCGTTTGTCCTTTGTAAAATTACTCATTCTCCGGTTAGCTTCTAATGGATGGGAGCTGCATCCTTGGCAGACGTTACATTTGTTGACAGTACTGGCAGATAAGAAACTGGGGACTGAACAGCCTTGGACATGCTTGTGCTGGATGTTCAGAGCTGTTCTCCTCAGTAGTGTGTGGCAGGAGCTGTAAGTTGGAGGTGACATGCAGGCATTTTATGGCCGGGTGACGTGGAGGGATATAATGGCAGTGCTCTGCCTATATTTTAGCTTCAGTGCCCAGCACATGGAGGTCTTGAGCTGGGCAGGAGACTGGCTGCAGATGTTACTTTTCTGAAAAAGTGGAGCACAGCACATGTATGAGTGAACCAACCTCCCCAGCAGCATGTGCAAAACTAAATAAATTCCAAAGAAGTATGTTTAAGCAACATAAGCTTCCTTTTTTAATCATTTGTGGAAGGTTTATTTTCAAATCCCCCAACACTCCCCAGGTGCTACTTTTCAGGTGGGCTGTAGCACTGGCTTGGAATTTTAAAGCTTTATCAGGCTCAGTCCCTCCCTGCTGCACGGCACGAGCCAGCCCCTGTGCCCAGGAGGGTAGGAGGAAGCTTTTCCTGGGAACTGCCTTTCTGTAGTTGCCATCTCAAGCTATTTCTGGCTCCTTTCCCCAATGACTGTTGATGACAGGATATTAGAGTTTAGGGCTTCCTGACCCACTGGTTTCCCCATGTTTCTGCAGCAGGGGTGGTTATCAGGCTTGAGCATTCTTGCCTGCTGTCCAGGTAGCTCTTGCTGATGCTAGAGACAGACAGACGGACACCCAGCGTAATACAGCTGACATGGATGTCGAGGCAGAATTTGTCACTGACTCCTCAAACTGACCTGGACCATTTATAACCTTTGTGGCTGCAAAGTACATCCACGAGTACATTTCAAGGAGGCTAAAAATAATATCTTCAATCTTAATTTATTTCTACCACAAGTGTTCAGTCAGCAAGAAGAAAAGGAATTAGTTTGTTCTTTTTTTCCCATGCTTAAGTGTTCATCTCTCAGAGTGGAGCCCTAAGTTTATCCCAAGTTATTGGCCTGTTAGTTGAGTTGGCTCCGTGTATGGATCACGTTACTGGAAAGTGGAATCACTTGCCAGAACTGCCTTTGCTTTTCCATTTCCCTTTCCACCTCCCAATTTTGTATGTTATCTGGTAGCAGCACCGAAGGCCAAACTCTCACTGAACTGATTGGAACCAGGAGCTGGCATTCTGCTATTCCGTCGTCTTCTGCCAAAAGCCAGTGTTCAAAATAAAGACTGTATGTTCAGACTACTTACATGAATGCAATTTATGGTCATTTAAAATACCTGAAGATCAGTACAGCAAAGCTCTGATTCTCCTAGTGACTTAGTATGACCACATGGTGGAAAAAGTTGAGTACATTCAACAAGTCTTCATCTCAGGAAAAGGGGATGAGTGATGGTGGCTTTTAAAACAGAATAATGAAATTGTTGGGTTTTTTTTTTTGGGGGGGGGGGGGGGGGGGGGGGAATTTGGGGTTTTTGGGAAGAGGGAGAATATTGGGTTTTTTTGTTGGTGGTTTGGGTTTTTTTTTAAGATGTAGTTGGAAATGACTCATTTGGAAAACTTCAAAGTAGCTAGACATAAGCATAAATCTGAATCCAGATGTTTAAGACTAGCAATATAAATCCCTAGGAGTGCTCAACGGTCCTGAGTATTAGGTGTACAAAGCTGAAAGTGCTGTTTTAGCTGCTTGAGATCTTGGTCTTTTGCTACGTGGTTTTTCTATTGATTGGGAATAATGGTAATTTATGAAAAGTGTAGTGATCTGTTGTTTTTTTCTCCTGTGAACAGAAAATCAGATGTGTGTATCAAGCCTGTGATCACATCTCAATACTAGATCATTTTTATGAAAGACAAATTAAACAAACCTTTTTTCCAAAATCTTCACAGAAAGACCATAAATCTTCATAAAATCAAGTTAAAATTAAGCGAATAGTTTCAGTCAACAAAAGGGTTCAAAGATATTTGTAAACACCAAATCTTTACTTCCAGATTTTTTAATGCAACATATTTGTGTTTTAGAAATGCCAAAGCTGATCCTTTCAACATTTAAAAATGAAAACCACATTTTCCTATTAAAATTTGATCCAAACTTTTTATATAAAGAGGTTTTAGTTTGTTTGGTGTGGTGTTTTAGGGTGGGTATGTTGGATTTTATTTTGGTTCTTAAGTTAGGAAAGGTAAAAAAAATAAAGTTTCATCTTAGACTGAACAAAGCTTTAGGGAGTTGATGTGAAGAAGTACCTATGTATTGGTTTTTTTCAGAATTAAAAACTTCCAGTTCAAACTGAAGCAGTTCTTCCCCTCTGGATTTTTTGGTTTTGTCACCCGAACAACAAAATCTGTTGATCATCCTGCTATGTTCTTTCTGATGATACCTACACAGATGATGATGATACCTACCTATTTTTCTTAGTTTTTGCTAACATAAAATTTGTTTGTGCTCCATTGCTGGAACACTTTGGGGTTGGTCTGGCAGGAGAATGACCATTAGAGTGTTACTGTTGCTCCTGCTGGTGAGTTGCTTTTGTCGCTTGTGGTTGCAGGTAGTCTGTTTGCTGCAGCTTTTCTTGTTCCTGTTTTCCCATCCATCTCTGAGTTACTGAATACTCTCAGCTGCAAGTCAAGGAACAAAGCGTGAGTGCTTCTAGCTATCATTAAGTGTTTTCTTTGCTAATTGTCTTTTATTTTGTCCCAGTGACTTGCAGCTGAGGATCAAAATGACCGCCCTCAGCACCAGCAGTGGGCTCTGTTTGAAACCTCCAAAGGATATTGTTTATATTTTGCCCCTCCTGCCTGTATCTCTCATACAATGCCTTCCCCAATGAGCAGCTCTCTCCTCCCTATCCCAAGTGATGCTATTACTGAGGAATGTTGGACGGATACCATTATACACATACTGGAGGTGCCCCCGGATTTGGGGTTTGAGCTTGTTTTAAAGGGGAAGAGATGCGGGAAGGGAATGTTGTTTTTAGTAGGGACCCAGGCTGCAGTGCTTTGCAGAACTGTTTTAAATATGCTCCTCAGGCAGGGAGGTCTGTGGGTGCAGGGGAGGGCTCAGCGAGCTTTTCAAATGTTTCCATGCGCTGCTCAGGGCTCCTGTCCCAGGCACGTACTTCATTAATGCTTCTGGGAAAGGCATTCTGGGAATAATCAATCAGCATCGCTCTGGGTTTCTTCTCCATTGGAGTTGCTCTGTCGTGTCTTTCAGTGCTGCTCATTTTGTTTTTAATTTCTGAAGGAGGAATCGATTTGCACAGGCTAGCACCAGGCAGAAGAGTTTGGTCTTGCAATGGGCTTAAGCCGTCTGGCCTGTTTTCTCTAAAGCACTTAAATGGGTGTTTAAAGTTGTAGGTCCTGAAGAAGCCAGTGGTGGTAGGGCTTTGCTGAAGTGCAGTCTGAAAGTCTCACTTGTTTACTAGATCAAGATTAAGTTGACCCCTTGGATCTTTGCTGTCACCTCTGATCTGGAACACTCCTTATCTCAGAAAGGACCTCTGTGCTTCAGCTTTGCAGGAGTGCCATATTGCCAACCTGCCCCTTTCCCCATCTTTCTTCTGTCTTTGCTCTTTCCTCTGCCTCCAGAGTTTGCCTCCTCTGCCTCAGCTCAGCCACAGCTGACTGGTTGTTATCTTCTTGCTTTTGCTGAGGCAATACTGCAAAGGGCTTTTTGCAAAAAGGGTATGTTGAGGAGGAAAAGGCTGTAAATCTTTATGTGATTCATATAATCATAGAATTGTCTAGGTTGGAAGGGACCTTTAAGATCATCAAGTCCAACCATCAACCTGATGCTGCCGAAACCACCACTAAACCATGTCCCTCAGCACCAGGTCTACCTGTCTTTTAAATACCTCCAGGGATGGCAATTCCACCACTTTCCTGGGCAGCCTGTTCCAGTGCTTGACAACCCTTTTGGTGAAGAACTTTTTCCTAACATCCAATCTAAACCTCCCCTGGTGTAACTTGAGGCCATTTCCCCTTGTCCCATCACTGGTTACTAGCGAGAAGAGGTTGACCCCCACCTGGCTACAACCTCCTTTCAGGTAGCTGTACAGAGCGATAAGGTCTCCCCTGAGCCTCCTTTTCTCCTGGCTAAACAACCCCAATTCCCTCAGTCGCTCCTCATAAGACTTGTTCAAGATCATCTTTTTGTGTATAAGAATTTTGGGGGGGAAGCTGGTTTGATGTGAAGGATAGAGAACTTCGCCTTCCCTCTGAGTAAATCAGTGGGTGAACTGGGATTGAAATCCAGAAGAACTTGGTACCCAGGTCTCAGCTCACACTTCTGACAAGCAAATTGTTGTAAAATTGGTGTAGGTGGCTGGGGAGGACACACTTGGTATTGCAAAGGATCTGGCCTTCTGGTACTAGAGCTGCCCTTTGCAGTAGCAGTGGGAATTGCATACTATGAATTAATCAACTTGAGGACACCTGTATAACATGCACTTCAGCCAGTTCCCTCTGATGTTCCATCTCACTGCTCACAAAGAGGCAAAGAAGGACTGTACTTACTTTTCTCCAGAGTTCAGCTGGAGGTGATGCTATATTCCAGGGAGGTAGTTCTCTGCCTCTCTTAATGAGTAACTTTATACTGTGCTGTCTCCTACAATAACAGCTGTCGCTACTAGAAGGAAAAGAAGCTATTTGCTAAGGCAGTGAGGCTGTGTAAAATGTTAAGAGAGCAGGGAAAGCATGGGCAGGGAGCTGAGATTACAGCAGGAGTCTCGAGAATTCCCAAGCTCCAGAGTTGTCCTGAGTTAAGTATTACATGCACCCGTAGGTAGTGTTTGTTTAACGTTTCTAGTCAAGGTGGATGAAAGCAAAAATCCCGATTGGATAGTATATCAGTACTGTGACAATGAGGATGGTTAGGCTATCTGTTGTGTTTGCTGTACAGTGTTGTATCATCAACGATGTTTACGGCTAAGATACTCAAAAGCTGACATAGCATCAAGTAAGGTGATGCTTACTTGAGACCTCTTTTTTTGTACTAGACACAGGGTTTCTTTGAATTAAGTCTGGTTTGAATCAGAGCATCTTAATGCAGCAATTTGTTATACATTTCTTTCTTCTATTCATGGTTGTTCTTCCCTGTATGTCTGCAATTATATAATATCCATATGGCAGCTCCATCAATTATTTAGGAGGCAGCTGAATGCAACAGAAGCTCTATAAGTATATTTCCAGTTCTCTTTCATATAACTTCATCCTCTGCAATTTGTGTTTTGAATGCCAGTGGCCTGTAGATCATCTGTGAATTGAAGATGCTCAGGAACCAGATTTGTGTCTTTTAGCTCTTGTCCGTAACCTTCTTGGTTCACGGCGTTCTTTGGTCTTTCATCAAATACTGAACCTCTGCCAAAGTAGGACCATCCCAATCTCTGTCAACATCAGCTGTACAGGGGAGGAGGGTAGAACAGGGCATCATGAGTAAACCTACCCAAAGGACAGTGAATGACATCTGGATGTCACTGAAGTTAGTGGTAATATTCCCACTCACCTCCCTGGTTTATCCCCTCTCTGATGAAGAACTTTTTCCCCTTGTGAATGTAAGGATTGAGGGATTGTTTGTTCTGCCCTGACTTTTTCTCTCCACGGACCATCTTTGAAGTCTGGTGATGTGTGTGCGTGTCCATGACATTGGTAGGTTTTGCCTGGCCAAAACGCAGCTCCAGGAATTGAGACTGCTACCTATCGGTGGCTAGTAAATTTGGAAACTTCCTGCAGTAGGAGGAGATGGACCTAGGTGAGATCATACACAGCACTGAGAAATAAAAGAAAAAGCCACAGTAAGTTTTGCGGACTGTCCCTGGCACCTTCCCAGCGAGCAGTGCTGGGAAAGCTGGCAGCCCCAGGGAGACCTGGGAACGTGCTTTCGTTGTCAGAAGGTAGTTGGAGATCTTGCTTTACTCTCTGCCTTTATTCTTTAAAATTGGAAAAGCTCCTTCTCTCCCGTGCTCTGTGAAGTCTGGGGGTGTACCTGCCCCAGCTGGTCCTCCTGTGCAGTTGCAGAGGTTTGCAGAGCCTCAGGGATGCCCGTTGCCTGGATACAGGTTAGCCCTGCATCTCAGCCCCTCAGCCAGCCCTGTGAAAGCAGGGGGCTGCGGGGGAGAGAAGTGGGGGCGTTTAGCCCTATGCACTTGGAGGCAAGAGCATTAAGTCCACCTGATGCAGCTTGTAAGGGTTTTCTTTTCCTTTGCTATCATTATTATTATTTATCATTATTATTGATAGGAGAAAAGTGCAACCCAGCTGCTCAGTGCAGAGATCTGAGGGCTCCCGCAGGGTGAAGCGCTTCATGCCACTTAGAAAACCAGCCATTGTGCTGTCTCTTGAATAAGCATTTTATTTCACATGCTTGTTCTGAGCCTCCTGCTGTTGCTCACACTACAACTGCTGACAAGTAGCTGTCCTGGCAACATGGCATCAGAGCCCGTGAGCTGCCTTCCCTCTGGCTGAGACCCTGGGAGAACAATATGAAGATGACGGTGCCTGTTGAATATTTAAAATAAAGTATTTCCTCTTAAACATGAAAATGCTCTTTGCGCTTCATACACATCACTGCTCGGTGAGAGCAATTGGCCAAGTCATGCATTATTCCTGTGCTCAGCCGGGACGATGCTAACTGCACTGCAAGAAGTTTCTCCTCTCTCCTTGGCTGAGCACGTGAAAGCTCATGGTTAGCAGGATGCCCTGTTGTATAGCACGCGTGTGTAAATGTCTATGAACTTTACTAACGAGGATCAGTCAAAAATAATTTTTAAGCTCAGTTGCCTTAAATTTGGGCTAGTTCATATTGTAATGCAGTGGGTTTTGCTGTATATGTCTGTAGAGTACTGTGCTGTTTCGAACAGTACTTGGGAACTGTCTGTGAGCATTAGTAAGTAACGGTAATTAACCTTTAGATTGAGGCCTCTAATAATGAACCAGGATCCTCTTTTTCAAAGCACTGTAAATTTGCATGACAGAAATACCTGATCTAAGAACGTGTACATTCAACTTCAATATAAGATGAGAAAACAAATGAGTATAATGCATTTTGGGGGAAATGAACACCTGAGCAAGGCCACATTGGTGTCAATGACCTTTCTACTGACCTTACTAGGCACTGGGTTTGGTCTTAAATAGGTTCTGTGTTGAGCTTCTAAAAAAACATTATCATAATCTCTGTGACATGGAGTTCGAGAATGGACGCAGTTTATCCTACACGAAGATTGGCTCATCTTCATTGCTGAAGGAGGACTGCAGCTAACTTTGAGCTAAGATTAGAAACAAAACCGTTGGAAGACTGAAAACCTGGAGGGTTTCAAGACAGATAGTAGAAGGTCAGGAAACATGGAGCAATTTTTCCTAGGTCTTTAGAAAATATTATTCATGAAGCTATTTGCATCTCTGCAAAATGAGTGCAAAGCGATGGATGACACAAGCGTATTGTTCTGATGTTGTAGTTCACACTTTGTATTTCTATTTACACATGTATGAAGAATGGCAGAGGATGAAAGATGCAGCTCACTGAGACTCCTCGTGAGGCGACTGTTGAAAGGCTGGGCTGAAGATTAGGATCTGCTTTGTCTTGGCTCTGTATACGTGTGTGTATAAATATACATATATACATACATATATATGCATGAAAATACACACACAAAGCCACTGATTGTCAGCAAATAACAGTATTCACAGAAGCTTAGTATCTGCTGTAAGCAGAAAGGACGAGCCCTTTTCTCTCCTACTGAAGGCGAAGTTAGACATAATATTGCTATGGACTGGTGCAGGGTTTTTGTCATATAAATTGTTTATTCCTCTTTTCATAAATAAATTTGTTAGGTGTTTTATCAGCTCATTTGTTTAGGTAAACCAAGTACGCTCTAACTAAGCATCAATAAAATGCTGTATCTTAATCAGCTTTTAGTAGTAATATCCCTCTGATCTGTTGGATTAAGCACTTTACACTATATAAATTTTCCTGTTTAAAAGTAAAACCACACCCATTTATCTTCCCAGATTTTTTTTCCCCCTAATATAAACGGTAGGCAAAAGGGCTGTGTGATTTCTGGAGTGAAAGAGCGGATGGGAGGAGGG